>NW_008343479.1:4149895-4194533 GCF_000622305.1 Nannospalax galili | reverse complement strand
CCAACATAATATCATAAGAGCATACATATATATAACTAAAAGTTACTTGACAAACAGCAAAGCCAGACAGGCGATACCTTCAGTCGAGTTGTTGGCCAGGATAGATAAAGGCTCTTCCAGACAGTAACCCAACATACTACTGGAAAAATGAACAGCAGACCCCAATTCTATCCAAAGGAATACTGACAATGGATTGCCATAGATGAGGAATAGCTGATACTCCTGGAACAGGGACCTCTGGCTGACTAGATTTACCGAAGGGCAGATAGGGGGGAATGGATGGGGGTGCTGATAGCACAGTGGACAGTGACAGGGATGGCAGAGTATGGAGTCTCTACTGGGAGAGGAAGGCTGTCTACCTGATGAGTTTGTATTCACGCTCAGATGCCGAGGAGCTCAGAAGGTGGGAGACTGTGACCAGTGATAGTCATGTATATAGAGATTAGAAATACATGTGAAAATGTCTCAATGTTAATAGGCTTGGAATGAATTTTTCTGTATGAAACTGTGTGTTTTGACAATGAAGTGGAGATCTTTTTTAAACGTTGGAACCTCATTTAATTTTATGTCTTATAGAGTTTATAATGAGTAAAAGATTATATAAGCATAATAATTCATCTGTAAACCTAGAAATGTACAGCCAATTTTGAAAGAGATGTACCCTAGCTCAGAAAAATGTTATTGAATAGGTTAATGCTGTTGTAATGAAATGCTTCTTTTAATTAAAAAAACATTAAAAAAAAGCATTTTCAGGTTGGAGAACAATAAATAATCATTACGATGGAAAAAAAACAGATACCCAATTAAATAAAGTAGACAGAAGTTATGAATGGATCTTTCGTAGAAAAGAGAGAAATTAATGGAAAACAAACCACACAGCACAGTAAGAAAACATTTTATACCTATTGAACCAACAGAAAGTAAATTCTTCATTGCAAATGTTATAGTAGCATTCAGAAACAGAAAATTTAAACAAATGCTGGTAAAGTTGGAATTGATATAATGGGTGTAATTTGAAGAAAACTGGGAAAGAAAAGGTTGAAAATAGTCATTTTCTAAATATGTTACATTTATTTTACTTCTAAGTGAGCTTCACTAGGATACTTCCACAAGTTAATAGATGACATGCATCAGAAAGTTAACAGCTTAATTATTTTTATTTATTTTTTATATTTTAATTATTATTATTTTTAAATATTATGAGTGTACTGTCTGCATGTGTGTAAGTGCAACCATGTTGTCCAATGCCTGTGGAGGTCAGAAGAAGGCATCAGATCCCCTGGAACTGGAGTTAAGGATGCTTGTTAGCTGCTATATAGGTGCTGGGATTTGAACCTGAGTCTTCTGCAAGAGCAGCCAGTTCTCTTAACCACTAAGTGATCTCCCCATCTCTCCCCCAATTTCTTTTGAGTGGATATGGAAGTATAGAAAATATACATGTCATGAACTTCTAATTTGGAAATATGCAAAGCAGTTTCATATATTTGGAATATTATACACATATATCAATGGAAGGTGATTCATGATTATTATTACCTCCAAGGGAGGGAGTATAATTATGGAGGAATCAAAAAAGGAATTAGTTTTTAACCTACACATTTAAAAAATAAACACAAATATATTCATTAATTCTGGATAGTAAGCATAAAATACATAATTTATAAATTTCAGAATTTTTACATTAAAAACACTGTTCAGCAAATTATTGCTCATCTCAGATTTCCATCAGGCTTGCTGGTTGTTAATTTGATAATTGGCTTTCAACACTGCATAGGGATGGAAGAGGCAGTGTCTCACTGAGGGAAGACCACAGGTTTGGCCTTCTTTTTTCTTGTAAATTACCATTTCGAAGACCTTTTGGGAACAACGGATTTTAAAAAAATATTTAATTTTTTATTTTTATTTTATGTGTATGAGTGTATTGTCTGCATATATGTAAGTGTACCCATATCGTTCAATACCTATGGAGGTCAGAAGAGGGTGTTGGATCCTCTGGAACTAGAGTTATGGACGATTATTGTTAGCCTCCATGTAGATGCTGGGAACCAAGCCCAGCAGCCAGTGCTCTTAATTGCTGAGCCATCTCTCTAGTCCCCAGGATTATGGATCTTGAAGGATTATTTTCTACTCTAATTTTGTTTTAGTATTGTTGCCTTGGAAAAATATCATTGAACTCATCTGAATTTCATTTTCCTTATTTGTGAAATGAGAAGTATTTCCCATTGCAAAAGAGCTTTGAGATAATCAAATTGATTCATTCACAACCCTCTTATCTCATCTGGCATTTATAATTTTTCTGTGATAGAACACTTATGAGGCATTATTAAGTGTTTCTTTAACAACTGCGTATGTTTTAGTGTGACCTCTAACTTTCTTTATAATATTTCTTAAGATATTATTACTGTGAAACTTCACTGAGATCTTAGCAATTGTTATATGCTACAACATGCATAAAGAAATATTTTGTACAGGTCAAGTAACATCTGCATTAAGTATATTGGTTAAGATTTAAAATGTAGATAAAATATTTTCTGATTGCAGCAATTATTTTATCAAAGATAATAATGATTTATCCCAAACTATTTGTTTGTTATAAATTTTGTCATATGATGCTAGTCACAGGCTGCTTCTCAGTATTTCATTTCCTGAAAAGAGTTAGTCTTCTGTGTTCTCTTTTTGCTAAATTGTTATTTGAGTTGATGTTTTCAGCGAGTTCTGGAAAAATCAAATAATGGCTATGTCACCAAATATAGAAAATATACAACTTAAGAGAATACAATACCTACTTGGTTAAAATAACAACAACACTGCATAGCATATTCCTTAGGAAACCAGACACTCACTGGATCATATTTTTCTCCTGATTTTGCTGATTCTTCTTTAACTGTCTTATACACAAAGGAAGATGTTTTAAAAGCATCATTATGTTTAAAAATAATCTCATTTCTTATATATGTACTTTTAAAAACAACATTCTCTTTCAATCACAGATAAACTACAATTGTGATGTCCAACTTCCTTATTTTTTATTATATTAAAAATAGGTTCCAAAGTGCTAAATTGCCCAGGTTTACAAGTCTTTCCATGTGAATTTTTTAAACTGTTTTTTATGAACATCTTACTAACCAAGGACTCCCTTCATCCCCTCAGACTTATAAATGCCACAGAATGATGGTGTTTGCAATATTGATGATTTTATCTGAGGCATGTATTTTTGAGCTTGGGTGTATATAGGAAAAAAGTCATAATGTATCATCTAACAGATAACCACATCCTGATTATTTGGATAGAGAGATGTAAAAATAAATGCTGAGTTTGAATACATGCATTTAATGGTTTAGAGCTGTGCTTGTAGCCAGCAAACCAAAAGGCCAAGTTCCTAAATATGGCATTTGGTACACTCATGAAAACAAGCACTCTGGCACCTGCCAAACAAAAGACATTTGATTAACTAGTTGAAACTTGATTGCTACAAAATTAGAAACAGAGAAAATTATAGGGAGGAAAGGAAAAGACTAGGCTGAGCCCCATTTCCCTATTTTGTTGATAGTGGATAAATATAGCCCATGATTTAAAAACCTCCTAAGCCTCATGTTCACTTCAGATCACAGAAAACACCCTTGGAGAATGTTCCTTACTGTATGAATTCACCAAACAGAAGTCTTTGAGGTTTTTTTTTTTTTTCCCATTTAGCACATTACTTTGTAAACATTTTTACTTTTTGGTTTTCGAGACAGGTAGTTACTGTGTCGCCCCAGCCTGCTTTGAACTCAAAAATTCTTCAGCTTTAGCTTTCCAGGTGCCTGGATTATGGATGTGCACTGTTGTGCATGACTATGTTTCTCCTTTGAGTAATTTTTGAATTAAGTTTCTGAGTGATAAGACATTTCAAAAAAGAGGGAGTGAGTTAAAACTGCCTTCTAAGATTTTAAAAGAAATTTATTTAGTTATAGTTATGTGCATTTATGCTTTTCTTGCATGTTTATAGGTGCATTACATGCGAGCAAGCCGCTGGAGGTCAGAATAGGGTATCAGATCCCCTGGAACTGAAGCCATGGCTGGCTATTAGCCATCTTCCGCGTGCTGAGAATTGAAGCTGGGGTCTCTGTTAGAGCAGCCAGTGGTCTTAACCGCTGAGCCTTTTCTCCAGTCCTGTCTTCTAAGATTTTTGTATGTACTTCACTTTTAAGCAAATGCTATTTATTGCATTCTGTATTGAATACTTCATTATATTTTTATCATATATATTTATGCAGTTTGACCATTTACTACAGCTGAATAAAATATTTTTCTTTGTGTAATATCTTGAGCTATGTTTCATGATTTCCATGTGTGAGAACTTATTTTACCTGGAAATAACCTTCCAGCCTGTAGTTGGAATCATGGTGAACACATAGATGTGGAGTGTCGTCGTTTGCACTGGAGAAACAGTGCATATTGTTTCTTTTCTTAGAGCATAACAGGTATGAGAGTCCAGCAGTGTAGTACCTGCCTTACCCGTATTTCGGGCAGAAGTCTATGAGAAAACTGAGTGTGAAGAAACATCTTCCCATAATTATGAGTCAATGAACAATGAGACAAGCAAGGGGGTAGGTAGGCCTAAAGGAGGGTGACAGGGAGGACAGGAGATTGCAGTAGCTCACATGTGTGCATAAAGTGGTAATAATGAAATATTCTGTACGACGAATATTGCTAAAATTGTCAGTGTGACAAAAGAAGAACCCAAGGGAGACGGCATCTGATTAAGTACATGGTCATTCTCTGGAGGGTGGTGTCGGATGATTGAAGTTCTCTTCAATTTGAAAATTTATGATTAACATGTGCTTTTTGGATAGCTGAGCCAAACATTAGGAACTCATGGATGTATTAAGATTGCAAGTGATTTTCAGTAGCATGTGGAAATTTTTAAATGGAAACAGTCAGCATAGGCTCTATCTACCTTTGTTTTCAACAAAAAACAAATAAAAGGGACTCAATTAGACAAAAATCCAGCATAGAAATGGAGGAAATGTGAAGGAGACCTCAACCTTAACTGAAGAAGTAAAGGCAGGTGATGGCTGCTGGGTGAGGGAGTGATGCTAGATAAGCTGACTAGACTCCAGTGAATGAACTCACACCAAGGGACATTTGATTATACAAATGTGACTCAATAGGCCTTGATGTGTATGACAGAATACATGAAATCCAGTGGGGGGCAATGAGGGGTATGGATGGAAGTGATGAGCCTAAAGATGATTAAGGTACATTCTATGACATGCATAAAAATTCAATAGAAATACACTGAGGAAAAAAAGAATCAGTTTATTAACTGATTCAATTTCAACTTTTTCTTGACCTCCCCCCAGTTTGAAAGAGCACAGCATTTAAGGGGCTTAGTAGGGCACTTTGTCAATAGTGTGCTAATGTTCTGACTCCATGAAATGGCCTGGTGTGCCTCCAAAACTACTGTCATAGGTTTCCTTACCTGGAAACGTAGGCTTATGCAAAGTGTGAATGAGTACAACCCTAAGTAAACCCCAAAGACACAGTAAGTTCTTGTCCCTTCCTACTACTTCCCGCTAAGTCACAGTCATAAAGGTCTTTGTGATGACAGAGAAGACCTCCAGGAACAGTAAGGACCAGAGTGACAATAGTTCTTTATTTTGAAAGGTAGCCTAAGAAGGGCAATGCTTCATACAAAATCTGAGCAGTTACCATAATAGAAAGGAGTCATCAGCACCAGGTTCTCCATTGGCTCTGCTGATACCTAACAGAGTGGTACTCAGCAATTCTTTTCCTCTATAGACCAAGTAAAATGAGGTTGGTATAACCAACCTGTGGTGTTGCCTGCCTCTCTTAAGCAACTGAGTGAAGTTGCCTTTTTATCTGGTGGAAGCACAGACACTATAGGTAATGACTGTCCAGGTGTCACTAAGGAAAATCTTTGTCCTGGTCCTTAAGCAGCTGGAGGGTGGATGCATGTTGGCTGAGGTACATATTTTCCTCTGTAATTGTAATATTTCTAGTTGAAAAGAAAGTGCCACTAAACCCTCAATTTTGAGATGTCACTTATGAATATTAATTTGCTTATTTAAGTTAAGGGAAAATATTATACATTAAATTGAATGTTCAGCACTATTTTAGCAATACTAAATGTAAGGAAAAACTTATGAGATGAGATACTTATATTTACTTCAAAATGTTTACTTGTAGAGTTGGGGATGTAGCTCAGTTGGTGGAGTACTGGCCTAGCACATATGAAGCTCTGGGTTCAATCCCTGGCCTAACATATACTGGCCATGATGTTTCATGCCTATTATCACAGCACTTGGAAGGTAAAGACAGGAGTTCTAAAAGGTCAGTGTCATCTTGGGCTATATCACAAGGCCAAGGCCAGCCACAGGTACATGGAACACTATTTCAAAAAAAATTTTTTTTTGTCTTTTTGAGACAGGGTCTCCCTGTAGCCCCAGCTGTCCTGGAACTCACTATGTAGACTAGGCTGGCCTCGAACTCACAAAGATCTGCCTGCCTCTGCCTCCCAAGTGCTGGGATTAAAAGCATGTGCCACCACGCCCGGCTATTTCAAAAATTTTTAAACAATGTTAACTTGTGAATTTTAAAACTTCATCTTTAGATCTTGTGTAATCTCTGGGCTCATTCACCCACAGTTTTGATAACTGGGACAAATTTTCTGAAGTCAGGTGTTAAAGTTATAGTTCCTCTGTTGAGCTCAGAGAGGAAAGGATAGAATGATGCTTCATTTGACTGTTGCACATAATTTTTAAAAAATTATACATTTTAAGTGTTGACTGAACAGTCCTCTATATTTACGAAACAGTCTGTCAATCTTAGCAGATACAGAATTTGTGGCTACAAAAATTCAAGGGTTTACATTAAGAATTTGGAAACACTGAAATCTCTACCAGTAATGCTTCTACCCACATGTGTATGCATACTTTTCACACAATATTACTCCAAACACATTGCTAGTAACTTATTAGATAATTTTAAAGCAAAAGCCACTAATAGAGTCAATAACATCAGAAAATGGTTTCTGTGATGGTAAAGGAAGAAATTCGGGGTTAGCTTTGAAAGATAGGTATAAAGAAATGTGCCTGTGCACTGCTCACTGACCTCAGGACCTTGGCTATAGCTCTTCAACTGTCTAAACACAAAATTTTTATTGCTTTTCATTTCATTTATTTGATTAGTTTACAAATAAAAAAAGTCAGCAATGTCATTCAGGTTGTGAAATACGAGTAATAAATATATTTGTATATTTAATGCTATTTATTAAAACTATTAAGTTAATAACTTATTCTTAAAAACTCATGCCATTTTGTCTTGTTTTATCATGGGTAAAATGTTTTCAGTATAAACTCCAAAATGGTTCATGGAAATGTTTTTAAAAGTGTAAGACAATGTGAAAAGATTGATTACATATTACAAAATTTGATATTACTGAGCTGAAAGCAGATTTTTGAAGCCAAGTTTTTCTAGAAATTTACAGTCATTGGAATTTGCAGTCACTCATAGAGACAGTCTGTGAAACCTGCAGTAAAATTGTGATGCTGCTGCACATTTTGTCATTATATGCGGAATCTTGACATGAGGAGCAGTATCTGGATGTGGCTTTAAAGATAGTTGCTTCTCTCTCTGGGTGTGATAAGGAGACCAGCTGACTGAGCCTCTTGCTGTTGGAGTCTCCTCTTATCTGGGTTGTGACCCCACACTCTCCACACATATGACAGTTGAATGTAACTGTGCACTTAACATTTTAGAAATGAGGAATAAATCAAGGCCCTCTTGAAGTTCAGGGTCACTGGGAACCAGCTGAATCCAGCCCAGCTGCACTGCAGCTTCAACTGTTGTCCACTGTGTGCTTTGCACACAAAACATCTGAGGCATGATCTTGATACTTAACAATGTGTTTAAAATCCTCCTTATCAAATTTAATTCTTAATAAATTGTGCATATTTTACGTTTCGTTGTGGATATGATTCTGAAAAAGTTCAAATTCAGACTAAGAATGAATCACTTCCTGGTCAATTAAATTTTTTGATTTACTTTTATTTTATGTGTGTGAATGTACTGCCTGCATGTATACAAGTACACTTGTGTCTTGCAGTGTCCACTGAGAACAGAAGAGGGCGTTGGATCCCCTGGAACTGGAGTTACAGATGGTTGTTAGTCACCATGTGGGTGCTGGGATTTGAACCCAGTTCTTCTGCAAGAGCAGCCGGTGCTCTTGACCCCTGAGCCATCTCTCCATCCCCTCCTGATTATTTTTTAATCAAAATATCGGGGATATGTTTGCCCTTCTTCCCCACAGCTCTTCACTTGGCAGAAAGAACTTTTCCAGAGTCAAGAAGGCAGGCAGAAGAAGAACCAGAGCAGCAATGTACATATTCAGACAAACAGATTCATGCTTTTTAAAGCACAAACTATTTGTGTAATAAAAAGCATTTTCCATCTCCAAAACTAATTTCAAATAAAGGAAAGTCTTTATGGATGAGAAGCATTTTAAAATGACTTTTCCTGAAGGACACTTTACTACTGTACATTTATTGATTGATTTTCTTATATTTGGCCCTGTTTTCATTTTTTAAAGATACTGTTCCTTTCCAACATTGCAAAAAATACCGTGTTGAGTACCTCTAGCATTTAAAATCTCATTCACACTGCTAGTCTTTAAAAAAAAAATCAAAAGGCAGAAGTTAACAGTGCCACTTTAAAGAAAGATGTCATTAAAAATCCTCAGGTCTGTTGTTTAATATGTGGAATTTAGTTGTGACTATATATGGAAGTTTAGTTGTGACTACAAGCTCAAGAGAAGGGGCTGTCTTGTGGTCACCAGTCCATCTTTGCACCTGGCGGAATGCCTAGCACACTCAGTGTATGTTTAATAAAGCCTAAGTGTGAATGCAGAGCAGATATTAATAATCCAGTGTAACTGATATGGAAACTAAGTACCATCGACAGTTAAGCTAGGTTAGGGGAAAGGACTAAGTCAAGGTATTATACCAACAGTAAAATGATGGAATTCATGCTGGAGTCCTGTCATGTCCATTACTGTTCCACATTCTTATTCTAACAAAAGTGGCACAGGTAACCCCAATGACCAATGACCATTCTTCTAGCTTATGGCATCTTATTAAATGTTACTTGGCAGGTAGACCTCTGAAGAACTAAACATTTCTCGATGTCAAACAATGCCACCTACAACAGAAATAAACTTTATCCTGTGACTGTAGTCAAATCCTTTAAGGAAATTACATGTTTAATTATGATGCTTACTAATAGGACAAAATAGAACTTTTGGTCCCATGGATATGGAAAAGCTGACCAAGTTTCACATAAACAAGCAAGTCACACATTTGATGCATAGTCAACTTTCTTTTTTTAATTGAATTTTTGTGTATTTCATCCCAGTTAATCTTAATCATCTTTATACCCCTTTCCCCACTGGCACCCTCCTTAGACCCCTGCCCCAGAATTCATATATTCTGTCATTTGCCTTAAGGTCTAGTTAGTGTCCCCAGACATCCCTCAGTGCAAGTTCAACTGCTGGGGTCTAGTCAGCCTATTTAGAGTCTTTTGCTTTAGGAAGATCAGCTTGTCCTCACCCAGCAGTAATCAGTTGGCAATATTTCTTCACCTGATTGGGGTCAGCTCCCATGTCCCAGTTTTTGTCTACTTGAGTTTACATAGGTCCTGTGCATGCTGACACCATTGCTGTGTGTTCATAGGAGCAGTGTCCCAGGAGCTTGGAAGACTCTGTTTCCATATGGTCATGCAGGGTCAACTTTTATGTAGCATAAAAAGGCATTCAGAGGGTAATGCTAGGTAAGTGAAGTTAAATACCAGACATGTAAGCCTGAGGATAATGTAGAATATTTGTTGCTTCACTCTTCATCCACCTCTGTACTTGTGTAATGTTTGATGTTGATTGTAATATAAATTAAATCAAATCAGCAACCATAATCAATAAAAATACTCTTCTGAAATGTAAATAAATTAGGAGAAGCAGGGAGTTTATAATACTTAATGGCAAGATGTGTTTATTAGGTGTACTTTGTATGTCAGGAACCAGGGACCTAAAAGATGAAACTCTCTCTGGCCCTCTTATTACTTGTTTACTGTGTTCCCAGATTTCCTCCTGCAAAAGCAGATTCTTTCTGGAATATTTGCATTTCCTTGAATGGTAGCTGTTGTTATCAGGCATAGTCTTTAAAGAACTTTTGCATAGTGTAATAAAATATTACTAATCTTAAAATTAACTTCCGTCGCTTCAACTTAAAACAATCAAGTTTGGTCAATTGGGAAAATACTCTAATTCTTTTGTCGGAAATTGTTAAGTATCTAACCCCTGGTACTGTGCACTTTGCAACAGATTAGAGTGAAGGATGCTAGCCCTCTCACTGGGCAGCCTGGGATCTGAGTATTAGCAGGGCATGCTGCTTAGCCTTTGTTCTGGGAAAGGAGACAGAGACATTAGAAATACTGCAGGTATACTGGCCAGCAATGTTAATTACTCAATAAATAGTACCTTATTATCCTTTTAAATGTGACAAATTTTCAAAATACTTGTTACTATTTTTATATTCATGAAAAACATAACTTTAATCTGTAAATTTAAGGAACAAAAATTAGTCCTTAGACTCTAAAATTATGGCATAGTGTTACAAAAGAAAATATGTTAGTGAAAAGAATATTTGAAACATGAGCGTATTATCACTTTTTCCAAGTAGCAGTCACTGTAACACCTGATGCATTATTACTACTTTCAATTCTAATATTTTATGAAAAAGTTAGCGTACAGTTCTACACAATATCCTCCTGGGTACAAAACAAAGGTAGAGACCTCATGTATGCACAAAGCATAATTACCCTTCTAGCTCTAATCACAGTAACTAATGCAAACTTTTAATGCTACAGGATTTTTCAAGTTCGGTTTTCATATGTTTTGAACCTTATGTTTTATAAAATATGGAATACAGAATTTTCAATAGGGAGAGGGCAGTATTAGACATCCATGAATTAAAATCAATAGAGGAGTAAATGAAGCTCTACTGCCCATGGCTCATTTTATAAGAATTCTTCAAAACCTTAGGAAATAAAAAAAGGAAAGCAAATGTCACCCAGAAGTACTTCAGCTGCTTGCCTGAAACTACGGTGCAACCACATCACAGGGAGAGGAAATAAAAAAAGGAAAGCAAATGTCACCCAGAAGTACTTCAGCTGCTTGAAACTACGGTGCAACCACATCACAGGGAAGACTTGAACTCTCCTCTTTCTCCTTAGGGAAGTTCAGTCAGTGTACACAGAATAGCACCAAAATAAACTGAGAAGATACGTGTGCCTGCAGATCCTGGGTAGAACATTATATAGATCACTATCAATTCTGTAACTACACAGGCATTAAAATCACCACAGTTCATTTGTAGAAGGACAAATCAGAAACACCAGTAATAATGACCACATTTCTAAAGAAATAATAATGTATATGTATACCTGCACACTCTACTCATATAATTCAAATGAAAAATATTTTATACCGATAGAGCTAAATTTATTGAATGGATGCTGATAATTTATTTCTGTTGAACAAAATCTGAAACAAAATTTTAAATTTCCTCATAAAGCTTAAATGTATCTTTAAATCATAAACCATTAATGTAATCTCTAAGTAGCAAGAACACTTCAAATGTTGAATACATATGATCTAAGTCTATTGTAAGTATCTAATGCTTGTCATATTTAATTTTCCATAATAAGAAAATCAGGATGCTTCTAGGATTTACAAATATACATTATTAACTTTGATTGCTTTAGGGGCATTCTTAAGATATAATTTTGCTTAAAATAAAGGTTAGAAAATTTTCTCATCTATTCAGATTATTTAAACCTGACCATTTACACATTAAAATATTTCCCAATAAAGAACATCTGCAACGAAAGTGAAATAAAACTATTAACATAATAGTGACTACTTCTCTTGAGTCTCCTCTTTGTCTTGCAATTAAAAAGCACAAAGCAATATAATGAATATCAAGTGTCTAACAACTGCTCTACCTTAAGTTTGTATTACATGTTGAATTTTCCACATGTTTGAATAGAACATTTGTCAAAAACCATTTCTAGTTTTAGAAAAATCAGCATAAACATAAATGGTTAAAAAAGAATGTGAAAAGTAAATGCTACAGTTAAGGAAAAAACCCTAGATCTTTATCATTTAACTTACCTTGTGAGAAATCAGAAAATCCTAACTGTGGAGTCCTGTCTGAAGTTTATTTCAAACTCAGCTCAGAGTTTCTCTCAGAGTTTTTGTAGTCTGTTATACTCCCCTTACTCCAATCCCTGTCTTTGCTTTCTCTTACATCATTTCTACAGATTTTCCACTGAACATTTTCCCAAGCCTCTCCTCCCCCCTCCCCCCTCTCTCTGTCTCTCTCCTGTCCCTCCCTTTCTTCCCTCCTTGCCCCCTTCTGTCCCTCCTCTCTCTTTAGCCTCCCTCTCTTCTTCCCTCCCTCATTTCTTGCTTCTCCTTTCCATACCTCTCTATTGCTTTGATTATGGCATTTAAGAACTAATGTGGCTTAACTCTGGAAGATATAAATATTCTCTTAACACTGTGCTCAGCTTCAGACCCCTCGCTTCTTTTGGTCTAGCTCTCAATTTATACATTGTATTTGGGAAAATGAAGCACAAAGACCTGGGAAAGTGTGCAAGTCACCGGACATTTCACCGTAAGATTCAATGAGATTGTAGTCAGATGCAAACTGATTTATTGATACAGTTTTGGGATCCTTAAATTACATGATCATCAATGTAAATGCTAAGTAGCTTGAGTCAGGTGCACTGAGCTGCATCAGTAAACGCTTGGCTATGTTGTGATTAACACGGCTGTACTAGGAAGCCTGTCACTAACAGATCGAAAATACTGAACCGTGATGTGTGGTTATAAATGCAGGCACTGCAGACATTCCTATCTTGCACTTGTTCTCTCATATTTTAATTTCTTTACAGCCCAAACATTCCTGCTCTGTATGAAGTGCTCCTGGCAATCACATTTGCTCCATTGCATGTACATCATAAAAATAAATCATCTAGGGGCTGGAGAGGTGGCTCAGTGGTTAAGAGCTCTGGATGTTCTTGGAGAAGACCTGGGTTCAAATTCCAGGACTCACATGACCGCTTAACAACTGTCCATCACTCTAGTTCCAGCAGATCTGATGAATGACACAGCCGCACTTACACACATGTATGCATAACATTCATGCACATAGTTAAAATTAAAAATAAATTATCTAGTTTATAAATACCTGATTTGTTATTAGATCAATTGTTTCAACTTGGGTTCCATTTAGCAGATATGGAAGTCAAGGCACAGCAAAGTTCACTGACATAGAACACACTGCTAGTGGTACTTGCTAAACTGAATTTCAAATACAGATCTTCATTCCACATCTAGTTCTTTGGCTGTATTCTATTTTAAAAGCTTGCAAAGAGACTCTAAACCAGATTATGCTTTCACACAAATAGAAATAAATTTATTCTTTTGGTTTTGTTTAAAAGCTATTTAAAATACTAGTCACTAGTATAGGAACGATTACATGGTTAATTTGGAATTAGACAGGAGAACTGAGCAGAGCACACTGCATTGGTGGGACAGTAATGCTTAACTTTTATGAAAGGTTTCCAGGGATAACTTAAGTCTCAACAAGCCTGAAATTTGAGCAGTTGGCAGCAGCGGTTCACAAGTCAAGATAAAAATACAGCCTAATTGTGGACCCTTGTTTAGATATTACTACCACAAAACAATTATGTCACTTGAATCCACATGATGGAAAACTCTCAATATAGCTTTAACGGGTGCATCATGATGCTGCCACAGCCGGGATCTGTGATGTCTCTCCCCCTTAGCATGCTGACAAGTGATATCTGTCTCTGATTTACTCCAGATCTGTCCCTGCTTATACAGTCCAAAGATTCCACCCTATTTGTGGATTTTGTTGACCCAATTTGAAAGTTTGACTTAACTGTTCTGCAGCAGAAGAAATAGTAACAGTTTATTCCAGGAGCACAGCCATGGCACATTTAAGTTTTATAGGTCTTCTCTACATTTTACACTTATGAATGACTCACACATTCATACATTATATTGCAAAAAAGAGGGGAAAGGGGAGCATGCAATGATATACAAAGATGTGGAAAATAGACACGGGGGTAGATGGGGAGATACTAAGATGAGAAAGAAAGCATTAACAGAAGCTTTCCATTCAGCAGATCATTACGTATTTCTCAGAACACCTTAGCCAAGGAAGTATTATTGATATGTAAAGATGCAAAAACAAATGCTCAAATCGATTAAAAGAGTAGCCCGAGTCCTCAAGGCTTGCAAGTAATGGGACCACAGATTGGATATTGCTACTTCTATCAGTCAGGATTCTGGAAATTAAGAAAAGGCACATTCAAACTGAGTGAGTTGAGAAAGATGTGAAGTGAGCAGTGTACAAATACCAGAAGAGACTGTGTGATGCAATGAGTCAATAAATCCTGGCACCCTTTAGTGCTACAGGATTAAAGGACCATGCTCGAGGGGCCAAAAGACAGGGGGATCCAGGTAGAGAAAGTTGGATGGCAGAGCTGTGATCTTTAATCAAAAAGCGAAGCCAAAGTCAGTATTATTCTATTCACAAGAGTCAAGTTGCAAAGTCAGACTAGGAGCCCATCAGTGAATGAGTGGATGAAAGAAGTGTGGTATGTATACCCCATGGAATATTATTCAGACATAAAGAAGAATGAATCATGTTGTAGGAAAATGGATGGAACTGTTAGCCTTATGGTTAAGCTAAATAAGCCAGACTCAGATAAGCCTTGTTTATTTATCATCTTTAATATAAAGGGAGAATGTAGGAAGAAAGTACACTGTAGAGGAAGGGGGATATTAAAGAAGGGGAAAGATCAAAGTCCATTATAATGCATGGACGAAATTGTCACAATGAGTCTATCGAAAAGACTCCCAAATTGTGTAACTGTTAATTGTAGGGAGAAAAGAAAGTACTTGACTGGTGCCTAGAAGATGTAAGAATACGAGGTAGGAATTGGCTAGGCAGTTAGGGTAAAAAGACCCCAAAGAAAAGTAGCCAGTTTCTCGGCTAAAAGTCACAATGTCCTTGGGCCTCTTAGTAATATACTCTGTTCCAAAGACCAAAAATATCGAAAGTATTTGGGGGTTCTTATCTAATCCCTAAAAGATTTGTGTAATCCCTCTTCAGAGGGGGAAACGTTAGAGTAGCAAAAAGCCTCATAAAAAGAGAAAGAAAGAGTACATGAGGTTGTCAGGAAAACATGGTGGGGAGATACGGAAGTTGGAGGGGAGGGAATGGGAATGAATTTAATCAAAACACCTTTATATGCATGTATGAAATTCTCAATAAATTTTTTAAAAGTTAAAAAAACATTATCACAATGAAAGCAAATATTTTGTAAAATTAACGTATAATAATTTAACTTAAAATATTTTTGTTGAAATTATAGATCCAGGTCAAGGGTAGAGCTTTTGGCTAGTGTGTGTAAGATATTGGATTTGCTCTCCAGCAGCACAAGGGAAACTCCAACACAACAAAGAAAACTCCAAATTTCACTTTTTCAAAAACTGATTGAGCTTTTATACATTTCATACAATAGTTCTTAATCAAATTTAGACATCCTCATACATCCACACTCCCCCCAACCCCCACCAGATCTCATGTATTCTGCCATACACAGTAAGCCCTATCCAGTCAAGCATTTGTACCCAAATGTCCTTTGGTGAAAATTCATTCCCTGAAGTCTAGTCAGCTTACCTAGAAATCTAAGTAAGGCATAGTCTCCCTCACCCAGTAGCAATCAGTCTCCAATAGTTCCCAGACTAGGGCCAGCCCTCCATGCATTTCTCTCACTCCACTCAGGGCCCCTGTCTGACTGAGTTGGCATGGGTCCTGTGCTCAGTGCCACCACTGCCACCAGTTCACACATGCAAAGTTGCAATGGCCTGTGAGCCTTTGCTTCCCTATGTTCATGAACCAGCCATCTTACAGTCTTTCTGCCTGGTGCCTTAGCCATGGGTGGTTGAGGTTTAATATAGGAGTCCTATCCTCTTATTCTTTAAAACTTGGCCAGTTGTGATCTTCTATGTGCATCACACACTGTTGTATAAGGGAGCTTCACTGGTGAGAGTTGAGGGAAGAATTAGTTTTCTCTCTATTTTTCAGTTCACTATGTTCCATGAGTCCATGAGTCTTAGGTGGTAGAGGTTCTACTGTAGATATGTCACCTACTGGGCATCTCTCAGAAGCATATTCCTTGTATCTGACCAGTTGTGGGGTTCTGCAGTAGTCTCCATCTGTTGCAAAAAGAAGCTTCTTTGATGAGTGGTGTACGATATACTTGTCTGTAAATATAAGGATCCATATTTAGCATATGGTAAGAAATTTTATTTGTCTAGAGATATGACAGAGATAAGGTTTTCTATAGGATCTGTGACCTCTCCAGTCATGTGTATTTGGCTATGTTTACAGTACAATCCATAGTTCACATTCATTAAGGGGGCTTTAAGTCCAATTAGATAGGTGTTGATTACCCCCTAGATAACAGTGCCGTTACTGCACCAACAGAGGTAGTTTGCTGTGCCTGTCATTATGGCTATTAGGCTTTAGGACTAGGTTAGACCGTTGATTGATTTTCTCCATTAGCAACTTGCATATTATCATCCAGCACTATGAGAGCCAAACTTCAGGTAGAGGGCTTCCAGGTCAGTTCCTGCTCCATTACTCCAAGTCCTATATCTGAAGTAAATCCTGTTTTCAGCAGTAGTGTCTTATCTTCCAGTTATGGGAGATAACCAAGAGATCCAGCAATAGCCTGTGTTATTTTGGGAGTCTCTTGGACCATGTATTATGTTCTTTGCCATATAGCCCCCAGGTATACATATGCACTAATGTTCAGACACTGTGCATTTCTAAGGGGGATTCAGGGGCAACACATTTCCCTCTTGCTTCCCTAACCCCGCCTCAATATCCATCCATCTCTAGTCTTTCTTCCTCCCATCTGACCTCCCTTCTCCCTCCCCAGTTCCAGTACTGCATTATCTCCACCCTCCCACAAAAGCACAAGCCTCCCATCATCACCCCTCCCCTAAGCTCTTCCCCACAACTGTGGTCCCCTGCATGCTCTCCCCTCCTCCCCTCCCTGCCGAACACTCCCACTTTCCCCACCTACACCCTGGTAAACTCTGTTTCCTACTGTCCCCCTCTTTCCAGTTCTTTCTTTTCCTTTAACTCTGTGTTTCCTTTCCATTTTTCTGGCACCTGTTGTTACATCAGGATATATACTCACATATAAGGGATTAGTGCTATAATCCACAAGTGAGGGAGCACATATGTGTTACTTCACTTAGTATAACAGTCTCTAGCTCCATCTGTTTACCTGCAAATTTCATATTTTCTTACTGCTGAGTAGAACTCCATTGTGTAAATTTACCACATTTTCATTATCCATTCATCAGTTGAGGGGCATTTAGGTTGTTTCCATCTCTTAGCTATTGTGAAGAAAACAGCAACAAACATGGATGTACAGGTATCTCTACAGTAGGATGAGTCCTTTGGGTATATGTCAAGGAGTGGTATCACTGGATCATATGGTAGGTTCATTTTTAGATTTTTGAGGGTTCTCCACACTACTTTCCATAATGGTTTCACGAGTTTACATTCCCACCAGCAGTGAAGTAGTGTTTCCCTTTCTCCACATCCTCACCAGCATTTGGTGTCTTTCGTTCTCTTGATCTTAGCCAGTCTGACTGGGGTAAGATGGAATCTTAAAGTTGTTTTTATCTGCACTTCTGTAATTACTAGGGATGTTAGGTACTTTTTAAAGTGTTTCTTACCCATTTTTATTTCTTCGTTTGAGAACTCTATGTTTAGGTCTCTAGCCCATCTTTCTATTGGGTCATTTATTTTTTTTCTTTATTCTTTGAGTTCCTTGTATATTCTGAATATTAATCCTCTGTCAGACCTATACCCATATCTTGGAGGGTACTGCTTATGTGTTCTTCCATCAATTTCTAAGTTTCAGGCTTTATATTGAGGATTTTGATCCATTTGGAGTTGACTTTTGTGCAGGGTGAAAGACTAGAGTTGAATTTGATTCTTTTGCAAGTGGAGATCAAGTTTTGCTACCACCATTGGTTGAAGATGCTGTCTTTCTTCCACTGTGTCTTCTTAGCACCTTTGTGGAATATCAGATGGCTGAAATTTCATGTACTTGTGTTTGGGTCTTCTATTGTGTTCTATTGTTCTAAGTGTCTATTTTTGTGCCAGTGCCATGCAGTTTTTATGACTATATCTCTGTAATATAATCTGAGATCTGGTATGGTTATCCCCTCAGTGTTGTTCTTTTGGCCCAAGATTGGTTTGGATATTGGGGGTCTTTTGTGATTCCATATGCATTTTTGGATGATTTTTTTTCTAGCTCTGTGAAGAATGTCATGGGCATTTTGATTGTCATTGTATTGAATCTATAGATTGCTTTTGGTAAGATGGTCATTTTCACAATATTGATTCTGCTAATCCATGACCATGGTAGGTCTTTCCACATCCCAGTGTCTTCCTTTATCTCTTCTTTTAAAGATTTAAAATTTTCATTGTACAGACCTTTATTATCTTTGGTTAGGTTTATTCCTAAATATTTTATTTTTTTGAGGTTATTGAGAATGGGAGGCTTTTCCTTGAACGACTTTTCTGATTGCTTGTTGTTGGTGTATAAAAGGCTGCTTATTTTGTGACCTGCCATTTTACTGAAAGTATTAATCATTTCTAACAGTTTTCTGGTAGAATTTTTTGGATCTCTTGTGTATAATATATCGTCTGCAATAGTGCTGCTTTGATTTCCTTCTCTGTTTTATTGCTGTAGCAAAAGTTTCAAACACTATATTGAAAAGGAGTGGAGAGAGTGGACAGCCCTGTCTGGTTCCTGATTTTAAAGGAAACTTTTCCAGTTTTTCTCCATTTAGAATGATGTTTGCTATGGTTTGTTGTATATAGCTTTAATTATGTTGAGGTATGTTTTCGCCAGACCAATTCTAGGACTTTTAACATGAATGCATATTGGACTTGTCAAAAGTCTTTTCTGCATCAGTTGGATGATCATGTGATTTTTGTCCTTACGTTCGTTTATATGTTTATCACATTTATTGAGTTATGTATATTGAACCTGAATCTCTGGAATAAAGATGACTTGATCATAGTGGATGATCTTTTTGTTGTGTGTCTGTATGCGGTTTAAGAATATTTCATTGAGTATCTTTGCATCTATGTTCATTAAGGATATGGGCCTATAGTTTTCTTTTTTGTTGTGTCTTTACAATTTTTGGTATTAGAGTGATACTGGCTTCACAGAAAGAGTTTGGGGATTCTACCCTTGTTTCTGTCTTTTTGAATACTTTAAGTAGTATTGCTTGTAGATCTTTTTGAATGTATGGTAGAATTCTGCTGTGAACCTGTCTGGGTCTGGACTTTTTTTTAATCAGGAGGTTTTCAATTACTGTTTTAATTTCCTTATTTGTTATGGGTCTATTTAGGTTGCTGATCTCTTCTTGGTTTCACTTTGGTGGTGTTCATAATTTTAGAAATTCATCCATTTCTCTGAGATTTTCGAATTTAATGGAGTATAGAGTTTTAAAGCATTCCCTTACAATATTCTGAATATTTTTTGGTGTCTGTTGTGATGTTTCCCCTTTTGTTTCTGTTTTTGTTAATGTGGATTTGCTCTTTCTTCCTTTGGTTAAATGGGCTGACATTCATTCTGTCTTGTTTAATATTTCAAAGAACTAGCTCTTAGATTCACTGATATTTTTGTATTATTTTTATTTCTATTTCATTAATTTCTGCTCTGATATTTGTTATGTATTCTCATCTACTAGGTTTGGAGTTGTTTTTTTCCTTGCCTTTCCAGAGTCTTGAGTCATACTTTTAAGTCATTTACATGTACTCTTTCTGATTTTTTATTGAAGGCACTAAGAGCAATAAACTTCCTTCTTTTGACTGGTTTTAAGGTGCCCCAGAAGTTTCCTTTTGTTGTAGTCTTATTTTCATTTACTTCCAGGAATACTTTATATCTTTTAAAATTTATTCTTTGACCTAGTCATCATTCAAGAGTGTGTTGTTTAATCTCCATGAGTTCATGCAGTTCTTTTGCTGTTGATTATAAGATTTATTGCACTGTGGTCTGATAGAATGCATGGAATTTTTTCAGTTTTTTGCATTTGTTGAGATTTCTTTTGCATTCCAGAATGTGGTCAGTTTTTGAAAAACTTGCAGGAGTAGAAAGTGCATTCTTTGGTGCTTTGGTGGAATAGTCTGTAGATGTCCGTTAGGTCCATTCCATGTAGGATGTCATTTAATTCAGATGTCTCTGTTTATCCTTTATTCAGTTGTCCTGTCTATTGAAGATAGCAGGGTATCAAAGTCACCTACTATTACTTAGTTGGGGTTAATTCATGTTTTGTAGTGCTCGAGTACTGTTTTTATGAAAGTGGGGGCACCAGAGTTTGGTGAATACATGCTCATGATTGTAATATTGTCTTAATTGATAGTTTCTTTGAATAGAATGAAGTGACCCTTTTATCTCTTCTGATTGGTTTTAATTTGAAGTCTGTTTTGTCAGATATTGGAACTACAACACCTGCTTGCTTCTTAAAGCCATTTACTTAGAATACTTTTTTAAATCCTTTCACCATTAGGTAGCATCTAGCCTTGAAGATGAGATGTGTTTCTTGAAGACAACAAAATGATATGTTTTCTTTCTTGATCCATTCTGCTAAAATGGTTTTTTTGACAGGGAAGTGGAGGCCATTGATAGTTTGTGTTATTATTGAAAGACATGTATTGAATATTGTCACATAATTTCTTTGTGATTGTGGCCCTTCTTTGTGTTTCTGTTATTATAATCTTTGTTTTCTCTCTGTAGTGTCTTGGCTATTCTCATCCCTATCTTCAGTCCTTTGTGTTTCTCTGAGTAATCTCTGTTGGGATGGTTTGGTGGACATGAATTCTTTCAGCCTATTTGTGTCATGAAAAATTTTCAGTCCCCCTTTGACCATGATAGATACTTTTGCTGGATAAAATATTCAGGGTTGGCATCCATGGTCATTTAAACCTGGGAATACTTTGGTCCTGGCTCTTCTGACTTCATTGTTTGCACTGAAAAGTTAGCTGTAATTCTGATAGGTTTTCCTTTTTATGCAACTTGTTGTTTTTCTCTAGCAGCTTTCAGTACCCTCTCTTTGTTCTGTACATTTAATGTTTTTACTATGATATGCCATTGGGAATTTCTGTTCCTGTCATGTCTAATTGGTGTTCTAGGTGCTTCTTGAGTCTCTATAGGTAAGTTTGTGATCGTTTTCTTCTATAATCCTGTTGAATATCTGCTCAATGCCATTGATCAGAGATTTTTCTTCCTGTGTGCCTATAATTTGTAGATTTGGTCTCTTCATGTTGTCTCAGGTTTCTTGTGATTCCATTCCTGTTTTTTTTTTTTTTTTTAATTTTACATTGTCTTTGCTTAAGGAGTCACAGATCTTCAACTTTGTCATCCAGTCTTGAAATTCTGTTTTCTGTTTCATTAATTCTGCTTGAGAAGCTTTCTCCTGTTTTTTTTTCCTAATTGGCTTATTGAGTTTTTCAATTCCATATTCATTTACATTTGGGTTTTCTTCACTATTTATTTCTCTTTTGTGAATTTACTTTTCAAGTCCTGAATTGTTTTTGATATTTCTTTAGTTGTGTATTTGTATATTCTTTAGCTTCCATCACAAGTTTATGCCTTTCCTCTTTGAGTTCTTTGAGTAGTTTGTGTGTATTCTTTTTTTCTTAAGTGAAAACTAATTTTATTTTAAAATTAAGTGCATAGCACTCATCTAATTCCACTGTGTAGGCTTCAGCACCATATTCACTATCTGTAATCATCATCATAACACAGATACATTTTGGTTTGCAGTTTGTACTTGAATAGTGTTTATTAATGGACTTTGGTTAAGTCCTTTATACATATTGTTAATCTCTTCACAGTACATATTTAATGATGGTCCAGTGATCTCAAAAAAACCCCCAAAACTTTAAAGTCTAATCAATAAATTAAACAAAACAAACCCCACACAGTTCCCCATCCCCCAAAGATAACAGTTGTTGGGTTGTATTTATATTGAAACCTAATGTTTTAAAAATAGTTAAGAGTTCTCCAACCTCTCGACCCCACCATGGATATACAGCAATAGTAATTAGTTATTTTATTTACCCACAAAGATTAATGCAGTGTTCTTTAATTTTTTAAAAATATAAATTGGAAAAAGTGTTAATAAACTTTTTAAAAGGCAAATACTCTTCAATAACAAGGATGACATATAACTAATCAATAAGAACATTTGACAAGACATTAAATTATCATAGGCACTGGCTGTTATTTCTATCCCAATATCTTACATTCATAACATTACTGAGGTAGTTATAATCCTGAAAACTAGACTCCAGGTTGTTGGATTCTGTTTGTGAATGTGAAAGATAACCTTATGTTTTGAACATACTTCCCTCCAATAGTTCAAGTTTTTAACATAAGAATCACTAAAATCCAACTAACAGCATTTTTGAAGAGAAAAAGTATTATGTTCATAAAACAATTTTCATGCCTGAAAACTGCCAAGAGTGAATGCTCTTACCTGAATGTTTTTTGTTTCATATACCAGACCAGTGAGTCCACATCATACCTTATGTATTCTAAATATAAAAGTTATCTTCCTGGTGAGGAAAGGATATTTCTAAGAATTCATGCTGGCAGAAACCACCACCCACCCTCATCCACCCAAGCTACTGGTCAATCCATTAGAGTGTGGAGCCCCTTCCCATCCTAACAAAGGCCATTGGCTTGAATTACTGAGACTCCAGCTGCATACCCACATCTTATAGTAAGTTTTCTTCAAAGTACACTGTGGCAGTCACATATTTGGCACACAGATTCCCTTCTATTCAGGTGCTAGCACATAAAAACACAGACACACCTTCTAACCTCCCTCCACCAAGTCTCTCTTCTCCCTTGGATAGGAGCACAATATATATAATTACCTTTTTAAACATTTTTTCTGTTTTACTTTTTATTTCCCCTAAAAGTCTTATGGCCCAATTGCCCTTCTGTAATGACTGTTATTGCTGTTCCCACTCACTACCAATACAATGAAATGTTCCAGGGCCAAGCTAATGAAAACACCTACTGAAATTTTGCAGTTAGTAAGTTTGTCTGTATTCTTGAGCTTCCATCAGAAGTTTATGGCTATATTCTTTGGGTTCTTTGAATAGTTTGTGTTTTCTTTAAGTTCTTTGATCAGGTTTATGATTGTTATTTTAGGTTCTGCATCCTGGGGTTCTTCAGGGTGATTCTCATTGTAGTGCACTTCTGTAGGACTAGTGGTTTTGTCGGGGACATAGTCTCTTGGGTTTTTATATTATATGTATTTACTACACTGCCATTTGGACATGTGGCTATTCTTTATTGGCTATATGTCTGGTACAAACTTTTATTCTGCTTTTGTTTAATTGTATTTTGGTTTTGTTCATATTGTTTATAAAGCTCAGTTGCTTTTTATTCAGATATGAAAATAAATTGGTGTGTGTTTCAAGTTCTTGCAGGGTCTGAATTGTTGGTGGGAAAGGGTAGTAGGTAGGCTGGCCAGGTTGATAGGAGAGCTGGCCTGTGTCAGAGAGGTCAGGAGCCAGGGAAGTCTATGCTAAGGAGTTTAGTTAGTCTGGCTTAGGAAGCTAGTCCAGAGATCTGAGGCAGAGGTATTGGAACCTGTCTGATCGAAGGCTGGCAGGGAAACAGTTGGGGGTGGGTGTACTGAAAATTACTACTGGGAGGCACACATGCTCTCAGTTTTCAGGCCTGCTTGGACCCTCCCTCTTCCTGCTGTCCTTACCACCAACTGATAAATTATTCCTTCAAGCTACAATTTAGGGAATAATAATAGTTATTGAGATTACTTACAGAGCATATGATGTCAGTGAGGAGTACTTATAAAGATATGGACACCCATGGGCTTTTTTCCTACTTCTCAGCTGAGCCTTCCAGATCTGTTTCTGGCAACCCAAGATGGGGAAGTGCCTTCCTCCTCTCTGAAGTCTTCTGTGTCTATCCTTAGTCCCTCCCCTTCATACAGCTGAGACTGACTGATTAGGTGGGAGGGGCAACTGTCTCCCTCTGCCCCACCCTTCCTACAGAGAGCCTTGTAGTTCAATTACTTTGGAGCAAACAGGTGAGACGCCAGAGAAGAAAGCATCTATCCATTTGCTTGCCATGCAGAAGACAAACTTAACCCAACAGTGGGTGAGAGGAATAGAACCTCCAAATTTCAGTTTTAAAAAAGGTAGAACCAGTCAAGAACAATCACCAAGATTTCATTTTATTCCTGGTACCTTTTCATCCTCTGTTCCCCATTTTGGTGAAATCCAACTGGAAAAAAGAAATGGAAACCAAGTGTGGCGGTACATGTATTTAGTCGCAGCACTTGGGAGGCAGAGGCAGGTGGATCTCTATGAGATCAAGGCCAACCTGGTCTCTATAGTGAGTTCCAGAGCAGCTGGGGCTACAGTGAGACCCTTTCTCAAAAAGGCAAAAATATAAAATAAAGAAAGAAAAAAAAAGTGGAGAAAGGGAGCTTGAGACCATAGTCTTTGTTTAATCTTGAACCTGTGCTGAGGTATGGAAAGTATCCCAGGTAAAAATGAACATTACTGCAACTACATTCCTTATCCATACAATCATTTAACTCATCCTTTTCTTTGTTCAAGTGAAGTTATAGACATATAATTTATATACACAAAATCCATCATTTTAAAAATTGTATTGAATTTTTGCAATTTTCGTACAATATAATTTGATGGTGTTTAGATACCCTCCCCCATTTGAACATCTCCCCCCACCTGTGGAGATCCAGTTTTGACACCTCCATTTGTTGAAGATATTGTTTATCCTCCTGATGTATTCCTGGCACCTTTGTCAAATATTATGTAACAGAAATGAAATGCATTCATGTTTGTGTCTTCTACTTTGTTCCATTGATCTACATGTCTGTTTTTGTGTCAATGCTCCTTTTATGACTAGCTATATAATGTAGTTCGAGATCAGGTATGGTAATCCTTCCAGTGTTGCTCTTTGTGTCAGGATTGCATTGGCTATCTGGGTCTTTTGTGATTCCATATGAATTTTAGGATTTTTTTCCATTTCTCTGAAGAATATCATGGGGATTTCATGATGAATTTTTAAAAAATCACCATTTTGAAATTCAGTTTGTCTGAAGTTATTGTGAACTTTTAAAAAATGTGTGTTTGCAGATATGTGCATTCTTGTGTGTGTGCATGTACACGTGCATATGTGTGTGTATACATGTGGTGGGAAGAGGACAACCTCATGTGTCATCCTCAGAAATGTCATCTACCTCTTCTGAGATAGTTTCCCCTTTGTCCTTGAGTATTCCAATTACAGTAGTCTAGCTGTTCAGAAAGCCCCAGGAATCCTCCTGTGTCTATGTCCCCAATTATGAAATTCTAAATCTGCCCTACCATGCCTAGCATTTTTAGGTGAATGTCAGGGATCAATCTCAGGTCTTCATGCTTGTGAGGAAAGCAGTTTACTTACTGAGCCATCTCCCTACTGCTGTGTAACTTCTTGTTATTATCAGGGTGCTGTACATTTCTTTCTATTCTTTTACTTTTGGTTGATCTATGCTATTATTCTGGGCAAAAAGATATCACAGAATTAATTCATGTTTTTCTCCCCAATCTGATAATTAGAAGGCATTTTGATACCATATCCATTTAGTAATACAACTATCATACATTTTCCTTAGTGCCTGTTGATATTATTACCCATGGGCTTTTGACCAAGTTTACCATACTAGGCATAAATTCTCTCAAATTGAGCAGGTCATAATGACAATTGTAGAGTGGTTGGTTGCCCCCATAACCACCATGCCACTAATGCACTGGTGGGCATGTCTTTTCTGGAAGATCAGTACTGTAGTGTGCAAGTTCCAAAACTTGAGGTTGTCGATGACTTTTTTCCTGCAGGAGCATACTCCATAGTGCTTTCCACCTCTATTAATTTTAGCCAACAGGAAGGAGAGTTCCATTTCAATTCCAACTTCATATCTCTCTGTCATGCAACCAGTGTGTCTAGCTCTGTTGGGCACTCAAAAGCAATGGCAAAACCTGTTTGTTTGGGGACCTCCGAGGTCTCCTTGACCAACAACTCATAGAGTGGTATTTGGGGGAAAAGTCTATTATCTCCTCAAATATTTTTCCTTATTTCTCTTCTCCTGTCTATTCAGTTATATATGTTAGATCCTACACTTCTTAGAGAATCTAGGGTTTTAAATATACCTTTCTCTCTTTTTATCTCCGTTTGATATTTTTTCTTGATTTGACTTCAAATATATTTGTTGTTTACTCTTTTGAATTCAGTCTCTGCCTACATTTATTTTTGCATGTTATGGGCCTAGAAAATAACTGTGTATTTTACTTACATCTGGAGCTTTTAGAAATTCTATATTCTACTCTCCAGAAGCCTTTACATTTACTTAATTTTTATTGTAATTTAAAGTGTTTCTTAACTATTTTAATGGTGGCTAGATTACCACTATAGAATTCCTCCTTGAATGCTCTACCAAAGGTGAAACAATTTATGAGCCATGTTTGCTTCAGAAGGACTCACAATGACTTGAAATTTAGTAGCTCTTGTCTAGTGACCTTTATGATGCAGTAAAAATTAAGTTATGATTTTGCATTTTTTTGTGGAAGTGGCATTACCTTATATATGTCTGTATAGTAAGTAAAACTTAGTATTCCTGATATTTTATTTTTTTATTTTATGTGTATGAATATATTGCCTGTGTGTATGTAAGTGCAGCCATCATGCAATGTCTGTGGAGATCAGAAGAAGGTGTTAGATTCTCTGGAACTGGAGTTACAGACAGTTGTTAGCTGCTTTGTGGGTGTTGGGATCAAACCTGGTTCCTTTTACAAGAGCAGCCTGTGCTCTTAACTGTTGAACCATCTCTCCAGCCCCATCTTCCTGATATTTTCATGTTTCTTTTTCAGTGTAAGATATTTGATAGCTCTTTTCCACTTTTATATAATCTTTATTATTATTATTATTAATCTCAATATGTTTTAGTGTGACTACCTGTAGTGTAATATTGATATTGATATGAAATAGATCTAAATCCATTCATATTATAGAAATAAGATACACAGTGTATCTTTTACCTAACTTCTACCTTGTCCACTGCCTGTTTCATTGTATAAACCATCCATCTGGGAAGAGATGTAGGAGAGCTGCGTTTCAAGCCTCCTCGAGGTTCCCTTGTAATTATTCTGAAGTAGAGAAGCTGCATTTCAGTTTCAGCCTGATATCACAGACGAGAGTGCCAGTTTCTCTCTGTGCAGCACCTTGGTATTTCTTACTTGCTGCTAAACTTTGTGTGAATTCTCAACATACTTCATGTGCAAACATATTGAACCTATGGAGCTGCAGACATGGGGTCAACAGAACTTTCCTTTGAGTCAAAGGTAGGCTAAGACCTCTATAAAACTATAGACTATTTTTACGCTTATTGTGTAAAAATAGTAACTTTATCCCTGAAAGCATGTGTTCTGAGGAGGAAAGGAATGTTAAAGGCAAACAACACCAGGAAGGACTCCATAATATTCTACAGGATTTCTTTCCCTAATGGATCATAGTTGATATCCCAGAGAGTTTCTTAGTCATTCCCATTATCTGCCATTTTGACTCATGTTCAATCAGGAATTATTTGTATTATGTCACAGTTGTAGGAAAATGTAAGGATAAAACTGGAAAATAATAATATCTTTTCCTTGAGTATCTTTCTTCATGTACTATTTTATTCTGTTTTGTAGGCAAAAATAATTGACATAATTTATCGAGAACATACCATTTGCCACCATTATGTCATTAAATCCTTATTTCTACACAATGAAGGGTAAATTATTATATTAATTTTATGGAAGGAAAAAAAAAGTTTAGCTAAAGTCAGTAGTCAATTTAGTAATAAACCCAGGGTTTTAAAAACATTTTTCTGACCTCAAATCTTATCGTTTTAATAACTATGTTATTTTTTTTGTCCCTCTAATTATCAAAATCATCTTAAAATATAGGTATGATCTAGGATTTGATCATGATGAGTTGGACATGGAATATGTTGAAGTCATGCAATGCTGGGATTTGCATGCCTGAGAGACCACAGCACAGTCCTTTAGCTAATCCGTATGCAACACTCCCCTTGTCTTCCTGGGGCTGTGGCAGTGGAAAGTCTGTTCAGCCTCTCTGAGCAAACTTGGCTCTCCTCATAGACAGCAGATAATAGGGTGAACTTCTACCACGTGGAGGGGTGCTGTCTTTGTGAACTGTCTCTTTGAAAACACCTGGGAAGAATCTTCAGCCATGTGAGGGGGCCAAAGAACAAGCTCCGGAAAGGAGCATAGTAGGACATAGGCACTATCAAGGGGAAAATGGAAGAATGGTCAGGAAGAGGAAGGATAACAAAGGAAGAGGGATAGAGGAAAGATTAAACATAATAAGGATTGAGCAGTGTGAAGAAGCAGCGAGAACGACCCCCAGACAGAACAAAGCCATGCTGCTGCAGCCCCAATTCCAACACCTGCTTCTCGTCCCTGTGTTGGTGTCCGTGTCCTGTGTGGTTGCCCCTCCTCCCCCCATACTCAAGAGAAAGGCTGAAGGGGATGGCAAAGGAGGTAAAGCCAAGGTGAAGGACGAGCCACAGAGAAGATCTGCAAGATTATCCACTAAACCTTCTCCTCCAAAACTAGACCCAATCCTAAGAAGGCACCTGTAAAGAAGAGAGAGAAGGTACTGTGTTGGATAGCTTTAGTGTCAACGTGACACACCCGGGATACAGGAGCCTCAATTGGGGAATTTCCTTCATTGGACTGGCCTGTGCCTATGTTCATGGGGCACCTTCTTGATTGCTGAGTGATGTGGGAGGGCGAGCCCACTGTGGGTGGTGTCATCCCTGGGCAGGTGGGCCTGTGTTGCTTAAGAAAGCAGGCTGAGTGGGGGTGGTGGTCAGGGGAGCAAGCCCTTAACCAGCCTTCCTCCATGGCTTATGCTCTAGCTCCTCTGCTTCCAGGTTCCTGCCCTGAGTTCCTACCTTGGGCTCCTGGATGAACTGTGACCCGGGAGATGTAAGCTAAAAAAACCCTTTCCTCCCCAAGTTGTTATTGGTCAGAGTGTTTTGTCACAGCAATGGAGAAACAAACTAGGACAGTTCTCAAAGGGAAAAAGGGAAAAGCTGATTCTGGGAAGGATGGGACTAATCCTGCAGAAAATGGAGATGCCAAAGCAGACCAGGCACAGAAGGCTGAAGGTGCTGGAGATGCTAAGTGAAGCTGTGTGCTTTTGGTATCTGTGCACTTCTGGTGACTGTACAATTTGAAATATTATTTTTTAATCAAATTTTATGAAGATGCAGAATTTTGTTTTCCTTTTTTTTTTTTTAAAGCTATGTTGTTAGCACACAGAACACTTCATTGTGTGTGTGTGGGGGGGAGGGCTGTGTAACTAACAAAATGTCTCCCAAACTGGATTGATGTGGGTAAAACACCTTTCCCTGCTAGTTTTTGAAGGACTTCTCTTGGCTCCTGGAAGGGTATTTCCTGATGCTGGTACACATGGCCACCTTGGCACATAATGCCTTGCGGCATGGGAAAATTCAAATTAATTTTTATATCCTTCTCACCCTCCACCTTCAAATCAACATAGACTTAATGCCCTTAAAACCAGAGACCTTTTGGGACCTGACCCCCTAAATTGGTTTTGCCAGTACCGCTGGGCAATCTGGACTTCACAGGGACATCATTGGGACAGTTCCTCAGAAGAGCAGTGGTTCCTTTTTCTAAAAGACTGTGGATCTTCAGATTGATAATTCTGCATGTTCATTCCATCTCCTGAAAGTTAGGCTCAGTTTGTGAAAACTTGTTAAACAACATGCCTAATGTGAAATGTCAACCCTCACTCTAAACTTTCCCCATTCAGAGCATCAGATGAAGATTTCACTAGATTTGATAGTGGCTTTCTGATTTTGGTAGTCCGTACAAGAAGGGAGTTTGAAAGTTCTTGTATACCATTAATGATTGTCTACCCATGTCCTGCCTGAAATACCATGACTGTTTATGAAAAGTATCTTTAATAAAGCTGGATACAGCTTGGCTTGGAAAAATAATAATGATGATGATAATAATAATAATGTCTAAAAAATCATAGGGAAATATATAATTTTATAAGCTTCTATCTATCTATCATCCATCTTTCTGTTTATATATCTATCTATCATCTATCTATCATCTATCTATCTATCTATCTATCTATCTATCTATCTATCTATCTATCTATCTATCTATCTATCTATCTATCTATCTATCTATCTATCTATCTATCTATCTATCTATCTATCTATCTATCTATCTATCTATCTATCTATCTATCTATCTATCTATCTATCTATCTATCTATCTATCTATCTATCTATCTATCTATCTATCTATCTATCTATCTATCTATCTATCTATCTATCTATCTATCTATCTATCTATCTATCTATCTATCTATCTATCTATCTATCTCATTCCGGAGGACTAGCTGTTATAGGATTAGAAGGTGCTGTGCTGTGGTCACTCTTCTGCTCATTGCGGCCCTGAGGCAGCTCTTCTGCCCCACTGGTGCTGGGGCCACTCTTCTGCTTGCTGCCCACTGCCTCCGATTGTCGCTACTTCTGCCTGCCCAGACCCCAGGGCTGGTGAGGAAACTGTGTCAGCTGGGCTGCATTCAGACACAGGACACCAGGTTCATCGACGCAGAGCCAGTTTATTGCAGAAGGGCACAAGCTTATGTAGGGGTGGGGTCCAATCAAGAAGTTACAACTCAGATCTTTGGCAGGGCTGTGTCCTATCATGACATCATAAGCCAGACACCTCATTAGCATAATGGGTTTCAGGTTACTCAGGTTCCGGTTTCTTTATAGGGCCTGGTTTGTTGGGAACCACGTGACCCAGGCTGTCTAAGTGTTGCAATTTGGGATCTCAAGGGTGGTGATTAGGGAGTGGTGAGCTCTAGGCATCAGTCTCATCATCTGCCAATGGGAACAAATGTCACAAGGTGTTTCTTGTGGTTCCAGCGGTAGGGCTGTTGCCTCAGGTCTGCTGTATGGCTGTCAATAAGACTTTCACCCTAGGCTCAAGCCTGTCTCCCACACCAGGGCACAGCTGTGGTTGGCAGTGAGTCCAGCACTGGGGGATGGTGGTGGTGGTGGTGTGTTTGGAGACAGGCAGATTGTGGAGCTTCTGGGCCAGCTATCAAGCTGAAATGAGCTTCTGGTTCCATGAGAGAATCCATCTCACTGTCTAAGGGGGACAGTGATAGAGGAAGATATCCTATGTCGTTCTCTGATTTCTGCTTGTACATGTATTGGGTGCATGCGCCCTCACACTCTGTGCTTGCATTGAACATACACACACATGCAAACACACACATTATACCATACATGCATCATACATATACATCATGATACACACACACTTTAGCATACACACATCATACATACATATCATGACACACACACACACACTATACCATACACACACATCATACATACACATCACACACACACACACACACACACCCCATACCATATACACAGATACAGAGTACCACACACACCCCATAACACACACACCATACTATATGCCCACATACCATACAGTAAACACGTATGCACACACACACTATACCCCCCACACCATACCAACACACACATAAACAAGGACAAAAACACACAAATGAGGTGGACAGCTAATGGTGAATGACACCCAAGGTTAACATACACATGCACACATATGCAGTGTACGCCCTAAACACATGCACATTTACACACATGAAAACATAAATACACAACAGGGAAAAATACTCTAATTTCCCTAAGTGATAGAACTCCCAACAAACTGATTTCTTGAATTATTTTAGTTTAAGCTCCTTTGTCCAAACATTAGTAAATAGTCATGATCTATTGGAAAATAGTTCACTGGATGAAAAAAGTTATTTATTTGGTTTTGTTATCTATTCTAAATATCGTCACAAGCCTCCATTCCTATGAACTGTAAGGTTATATATGGATTAAGGTAAAGAAAGGCGGAAAATACAATGACACATTCTGTATTCCACATTTCCCAGAGATGAGGTGTAATGATAATAATAACAATGACTAACATCTGCTGATGTCTTCCTGGAAGCCAGCCTGCATTTAATGGGGCTACTCTGTTGTCCTACCTGTAACCTTCATGGTAATTACAAGAGGAGCTAAGAGGGAGTCAGCTTTCTTCAGAAATGCAGTTCCAGAGAAGTCCCCATGTCCAGTAGATGGTCCTAGTACCTGTGGATATACAGGCAGCACTAAGTGGACTCAGTTGGTTTTTTTCATATTTTATTTATTATTTTTATTTTATGTGTATGAGTGTATTGCCTGCATGTATGTGAGTGCACCCATGTCGTGCAATGCCACAGAGGTCAGAAGAGGGCTTCGGATTCCCCTGGAACTGGAGTTAAGGATGGTTCATAGCCACCATGTGGGTGCTGGGAATTGAACCCAGCTCCTCTGCAAGAGCAGTCAGTGCTCTTAACCGCTGAGCCATCTCTCCAGCCCCTGGACTCAGTGGGTTTAAAAAAAAGAACATATGAAGCTTGGAGGGGAAAGAGGTGGTGGTGACAGTGGGGAGGGGAAATGGAAAGGAGGGAGTGAGGGCAGGATTTGATCAAAACACATGTGAACTTATGACATTCTCAAGCAATAAAAATAAAAAGAAATGGGTATTACTATCATCCACAAACTCAAACTGAGGTAACTAGGAAGCGGTGGTATGAGCTGCTGATGAGACCTGTCAGCTATCATCAAGAAGCAGTACAGATAGGATTCGAGTCCGATGTATTCAGAGATCACCTTTCCTATTTTGTTTATTTTATTTTTACATTGAAGTTTTGCAATTTTCATACAATATAATTTGACGGCATTTAGATCCCCTCCCTATCCACACCTCCCTTTATTGCCCTCCCCTCCTAATTTAATGCACTCTAATATATATTATATACTATATATTAGAGTGATATATGACATTAAATTAGGAAAGGAGGGCATATATAAACATGGTCTATGGAGTCTAATTTGTATCCCCAAATTTCCTAATCTTCTTTAGTGTGGGTCCATCCACAGAGGCCTGATTAACCTGCCAAGAGTTCCATCTTAAAAAAAAATTTTTTTTATATGTATGAGTATTTTACCTGCATGTTTGTAAGTGTACCTATGTATGCAATGCCCATGGTGGTCAGAAGAGCATGTCAGTCCCCCAGAACTGGAGTTATAGACAGTTTTTAGCTGCCATGTGGGTACTTGGAACTGAACCTAAGTCCTCTGTAAGAGCATGAGTGCTCTTAACCACTGAGACATCTCTCCAGTCCTAAGAGTCCCATTCTTGAAAGAAACTGACTCCCTGTCCCAGAAGCCATCATTTGTCAAAAATTGCTTAGGTTGGTTTGGGGTTTCTTACCCACTTCCTCATATCTATGCTGAGATTTTGTCTGGTTTGAGCTTGCATGAGACCTGTGGATGCTCTCATTAATGCTGTGAGTTCATATGACTAAATGACCAAGTTTCTGGAACACTCTAGTTCTTTGTGGTCATCTCCTACCTCTGGCTTTACAATTTTCTGCCCCCTCTTCTGCAATGATCTGTGAACCTTGGCAGCAGAAGTTTAATATAGGTGTCCTATTCAGAGATAAGTTCTCTGCAGTCCTTGTTCTCTTTACATTGGCCAGTTGTGGATTTCCATGTTAATCACCACTGACTGCATAAGGAAAGTTCTTAGGTCAGAGCTGCCAGATGCATTAAGCTATGGGTATAATAATAAGTCATTAGGAATCAGTTTAATACTATAACTATTTAGTAGAAAATTGTTATTAGATTCTCACCTGTGCCCTGTGACCTGTTTAACCTCAGGTTCCTAAGCAGGATTTTCATGTCAGGTAGGGGCTCCATCCTATGAAAAAGACCCTAACTCCAATTAGCAGGTGATTGGTTACTCCCATAATATTCATGCCATTACCACACTGGTGGGCATATCTTGCCAGGCCAGTTGCTGCTGTTTGCAGGATTTACCACTAGGCAAATATTTTATACATTTCCTAAATTTTAGCTGCTCTTTTCTAATTATAGCAAGTTATGAAACTTTCAAATCTCTTCTTTTTCCCCTTTTTATTATTTTCAAGAACCCTTGTGTTAGTGAGAAAAGTACATGAGATAATTCAGAGAAAGTCTGCAAAAGAGGTTATGCTGACCACAAATGAAAACCACCGATTTAGAAGCAACACTGGTTCAAGGAAGGAAGGAAAAGGCCTGGAACCTCCTGCATTAATTCCCCCAAATTAAACTCCCAAGGAGAAAGCTCCTTATAGAACTGAGAATTTAAAATACAGCAGTGGCTGGCATATTGCACTATTCTGAAACAGGAGTGTGTGGAAAATACTCAAATGCCAAAAATTAAAATGTTAATCACTTTTAAACAGCTATATTGATAGAATGAATTCAGTATATTTGACTTTAAAACATTTATTCAATGTATAAAATGTGAAACCTTATGCTTGAATTCAAAGGTACAGAAAGTAGATTTAAATATAAATATCAATATAATTCTTCCACCATTACCTCACCTGATTAGACTGCCTTCAAAGTAGCTTTCAGTTTATGAAGAGCCCAATTTTCCATTCTATAGCCACAAGTCATCTGGGAGCAGAGAGAAAACTTTGCCTCATGAAAATTATTTTTTCAGATGGGTTTGTATCTGCTGTAAGAATTTTGTTTCTAAGGACTGTGATGTCGGAACAGGTAGATTTAAGATGGAATGGGTACTGAAATTCACTGCTCACCCCCTAACCTGTGTTCTGGCAGAATAGGGCATGTACTATTTCTGTTCTCCTTCTAGTGCTGTGGATACGAAAGTCATTTTGGCTTGTCTGTCGTGGGGAGGTGCCTTTATACCATCCCTGGAATATTCAAGGCACTTTATTTTTGTGCTGTTCACCTCTTTTATCCTTACTTTTTCTAGCTTCTAAAATCAGTTATTATCACATTCTCTAACTCATTAGTGCTTGGATTGAAGATCGTTTGATAATTTCTATTAAATTCCATTCTTTAATGAATGACTCCTTGCATATGTTTGCTGGTTTTTAATTTTTATTTTACTTTTATTTTACATGAATGTTTTGCTTGCATGTGTGTAAGTACACCATGTGCATGCAATACCGATGGAGGTCAGAAGAGACGCTGCATCCCTTGGAGCTGGAGTTACAGATGGTTGTTAGCCACCATATAGGTGCTGGGAACTGAACCCACTCTCTGCAGAAGCAGCCAGTGCTTTTGACCTTTGAGCTATCTCTCCAGTCCCGTTTGCCATTTTTTAAGTCACCAAGGAAAGTGTCTTACTTCTGATCTCCCTTCAGTCTTAAGAACAAGCCCTAAATGACACCAAGTCCTGTTCATTCTCCACCCAAGGATGGGATAGGAAATGTTTTCCTTTATCAAGATGAAGCAGAATAGGTGGAAGACACAGAACTGTGGCTGTAAAGAGAAGTCTCTATGGGACTGGTGTGAAGATGACTTTATTGACCCTATTGTTGTGCAGTCTGGCTTCATACATGTGCTTCCTTAAGGTAATGGTAATTTTTACTTTACTTCAACTGATGGCTTAGTTTTAGCTTTTGAATGATTGCATGGCCTAATCTTGGGGTTCTGGTTATGAGCTCTTGTTAATATTTGCTAAAATAGTCTTAGTTTTGTGGTTATTGTGTTAAAAATGGTGGCTTCTGTTTGAAAATGCACTACTGATTTACTGTCCTTAGTATAAAATGATAAAAATCCCAACTAAACAAGTGGTCTGACATCTCTTTTACGTTTCAGCTCCTCACTTATCATACTTCAGTTCTTTTTGTGGAGATTCTATATTATTTATGCTTTTCAAAATACCATACTCCAGTACACACACACACACACACACACACACACACACACACTCACGTGCGTGCGCACACATGCACACACACACGCACACACACTATTTAGGACAAATTTTCTATACAAAATAGATATCCATATTTATTCTGTAAATTTATAAGCATGATTAAGTTTAATAACATATAAATGAAGGCACATGAATAACATGTGTTTGGTAAATAGTGACTACCATCACAATCTCACCTCTTAGAAAAGAGTAGTATCTATGAGGGGTTTTTGTCCTTACTGTGATTTTTCAATGGAGACTTGAGAAAGTAGAACATTTCAAGGTGTTCTCCAAATCACACGTCTCATAAAGCGTCGGATTATCTTTTCTTTCAACAAATTGTCCTCTCAGTCGGTCACCATGATAGAAAGTACCAGACACACTTGTGTTCAGAGAATCGAAAGCTAATCTTTCCAGAAGTAACTGGAAGCTAAAATAGGGCTGGACAGTGATGCAAACAAAGCTTTAACACTGTGTATTTGCAAATATCTTCTGTATCAGCCAAGAGATGAATGAAATAGACTGATTCAACTCTTGAACAAACCATTGCAACAAAAACATGAATGGTTTTATAATGGCAGAGTCCTTATGTCATGTTGCAGGCATAGCAGAGTACACTGAGAGCATTGACGCAAGGCTGGTGGAGGTATGATCTGGAAGGCAGTCTCTTTTATTTTATGAGTCACCTTTTTTTTTCAGATAGGCTCCATAACTACATTAAACACTAGAGTTCTAAAGAGAGTAAGACATGCCACTCCTGCCCTTGAGAAATGAATTCTCAGACAGGAGAGAGAAAAGCTTGTTGTTATCACAGGTGCAAAGGATGCTCAGTCTCACTGGGATGGAAGGAAGTCTTAGCTGGCTCAGGACAGGCGACTCAAACAAGTTTCCACAGAGGATAAACCCGAGGTCAGACTTAAAAGACATGGGAATATCATGTATGAGTGCGTCCTAGGTGAGGCCTTTCTTGGAGAAGGTGCATATCCAGGAAAAAGTATGAAATGGGTCATAAAATAAAATAGAGATATAATCTTTCCATCATGGAAATGGATAAAAACAAAAACACAATTTCTTAATAAATAGAAAGATCCATGCCTTATGTTTAAGATAAAATTGTATGTTTCTCACCAGGTCCAGATTTATCACACACTCCACTTAAGTCTATTTTAGAGCATTTTATTGGACGTCTGGGTCTTTAAATTGATGCACAAACCAGTTGCAGTTGATAATCACGATGTTCTTATTTTTCCTGACCTATTAACTGAGTCCCATTCTGAAGTAAGTTATTAGAGAAGTGTGAACTACATTTAGTCAGAAAGACTAAAAACCTAGTAAATAGAGCAGATGTTTGCTTAGTGGCATAGGTGCCCTAAGCATGTCCCCTCCTCATATTACTGATGTGTCAGGATGTTTAACAGATGTTATTAGGTCACTGCAGGGATGAATGTAAGTTGAGAATATAATCACTGAGGTCCTAGCTGGAGACTGAGTATTGAAATCACTCGATGACCCTTTAATTTTTCACATGACTTAATAGTTAACCCATATGGTTTTAAGATCTGGATTCGCTGTGATTTCTTTTTCTTTTTACAAAGAGGATAATGATTTGTAAACTGACTCTTCATGTTCCCAAACCACTGAGTATTTTAAAAATTAGTTTTTGTGAACTAGAGGTGATTTTAAAGGAGGTCTTGGCGTCTTGGCTCCAGTATCTTCTGTGGGGCCTTTGATTGTCAGGCTATCCATTTGAAGACAGGGTGACTTCTAAATCATTTCATTTTTTCTTCAGTAGGCTCCCTGTAATGCCACAATTTTCTCCATGCTACTTTCCATATTCTTCTCCTGTTTGTGCTTGGGGTATGTTGCCAATGGCAACCGCAATTACTGGCTCTTGCTGACCATCAGCCACAAAATCTTAGTGAAAAATGGGAAAACTTTGCAAATGAAATAGCTTAGGGAAATATTCCACAAATCTTTGTGCAAAGCACCTTCAGCATTTCTTGTCAACATTGCAAAACTTGTGAAATAAAGTGAAAATAAAGAAAATTACTTAATTACTCAGTATAAACTAGGCCAAAATGAATAGTGTTTTAATATGGACACATGGTTTCTCAGTTCACACTCTTTTGCATTTAAAAGTTTTCATTGGTTTGTTGTTTTTGATGATATGATGATTGTGTGTTTTATGTGTGTGTGTGTTTGAGTGTGTTTGCCTGTGTATGTGTGTGTTTGTGTGTGTGTGTATGTGTCTGTGTGTGTGTGTGTGTGTGTGTGTGTGTGTGTCCAGGTGTAAGCTTGCCACTGTGCATGTGTGGAGTCTAGAGAACAGCTTTCAGCAGGAAGTCCTTCTCTTCTTCAGCTGTGAATTCCAGGGACCAAACTCAGGTCCTCAGGCTTGCTCAGCAAGTGCTTTTACCTGCCAATCCCTCTCACTCCTGTTCTGTCCTTTCACTTGTCTGTTCATTTCATTTCTATATACTCCTGAACAGTAAAAATTAACTAAAAGCTTATTTGTGCTAGTCACTGTGTTAAGTGATTGATAATGATTATAAAAATTAAAGCAAAAAATTCACTCTTGAAAAATATCCACCAATTAAAGAGATAAACAGATGCAAACATTTTTTGATAAGGATAAAAGAACTAGATGAATTCACAAGATGGAATAACATCTCCAGCTTGTTGAGGTGGGAAGTACATATAATTTCATGTTTTAGTGACTCAGTCCACAGCACTCTCAGTCACTAGTAGATTTAGCTAAGCTTGGGCAGGTCTAGAGATTCAGAAGATGAGATTTAGCTAGAATTTTTTTGCCTGAGATTCTTAAAAGCTTTCTGGGAAATAATTCCAACTGGCAGAGTTGGAGGCATTAAAATAACAATCATACCCTAGTGGAAGATTTTAGTCACCTTTCCTTTGTTGAAGGTGGAGGTTTAGACAGTGTCTTTGTATTTAGTGAGGCCCAGAGTTGTCTGGGACTCACTCTGTAGAAGAGGTAGGCCTGTAACTTGCAGCACTGCTCCTGCCTATGTTGCGGGAGTACAGACATTACAGGCAAGTGCCACCACATCTTGCTAATTATGCCTACCCTTGCAAACATTTGCTTATGTTCCAGAGAGAGGAAAAAGTGAAAAGAAAGGTCTGAATTTTGACACTTCTATTAGAGACCTTTGTGGTGTGCAGCATATGATTAGTTCACAGGAGACGTCAGCACAGCAGCCAGACCAACACTCCCCAGAAAACAAGACAGAGCAAATGCTGGAAAGGTCATGCTCTAGCATGCACAGGTGATTCTGACAACATCTTACACAACGTGTCGTCTTATGCATAGTTATGACAATTTTGGCCTGGGCTCCGGGCTGCTTCAGCAATAGCTTTTTGGCTTAGTAGTGAGTTTAGCAACCTCAGCAGTAGACTTTCTCTGTTTACTTAGAGCTGGAGGGAACAGAAATGGCAGATAAGACACAGTCATTGAGAGGAATTATATTTTTAATGACCATGTGTACAGCAACCTTTGTGTAAACAAACTAGGGTGGTGGATTTTGATGAGACCATGAAAAATTAAAAATGCTAGATGCAAACAAAGCAGAGAGCACTATTGATACTCAGTATCTCCTGTACCCATTTACAATTTCTTTCAGAAGTTAGAATTAGAAATTAAAACTTCTCTAGAAATTAGAAGCTAAAATACATACTTACACCTTATTCTTAATATATTAAAAATAATATTTTATAATCAACTTAGATCTGTAAGAAGCAGCTAGTGGATACACCAGAAAAGATGGCCTAAAGGTCAATTGAAACCATTAAGAAATTCGTACAAGGCTTGGTGGAATTCTGACTGAATCCATTTGGTCACTTATCCATTTCTTTTACACTTAAAAATGTTTTTAGCCGCCGGGTGTGGTGGCACACACCTTTAATCCAAGCACTTGGGAGGAAGAGGCAGGCGGATCTCTCTGAGTTCAAGGCCAGTCTGGTCTACATAGTGAGTTCCAGGACAGCTGGGGCTACAGGGAGACCTTGTCTCAAAAAGACCCAAAAAATTAAAAAAAAAATTTTATTATTTTTATGTGTATATATGTATTGCCTGCATGTAGGCAAGTGCACTCGTGTCATACAATGCCCGCAGAAGACAGAAGAGGCTGTTGGATCTCCTGGAACTAGAGTTATGGACAGTTGTTAGCTGCCATGTGGGTGCTGGGATTTGAACCCAGGTCTTCTGCAAGAACAGCCAGTGTTTTTAACCACTGAACCATCTCTCCAGCCCCTCTTAGATATTTTAGTTTAGTGGAATATAGAGTTTCAAGCCATATGTAGTTAGGGTTTTCTGAATTTCCTCAGGGTTTGTTGTAATGTTTCACTTATCACCTCTGAGTTTATTAATTTGGGTCCTCTCTTTCTTTTGGTTACTTTACCTAATTGTTAATACTGTTAATCTTTCAAAGGGCCAACTCTTCATTTCATTAATGGTTTTGATGATTTTCTTTGTTTCTATTTCTTAAATTTCTGCCATGATTATATTGATCTCTTCCCAGCTCCTCTTTTTAGGGTTCATTTGTTTTGGTTTTTAATTCACTATGACTCTAATTTTTGGGTGCAGGCACTTACTGCCAGAAGCTTCCGTTTAGGCCTGCCTTCATTGTATCCTACAGACATTTTGGTGTCCTGTGCTTTCATTTTCATCTGATTTTAGGAATATGTTAGTTTCATTCTTGATTCTCCCTTGATCCAAATTTCATTGAATAGTTTCCATGGGTTTGTGCACTTTTCCCCATTTCCATTGTTGTTGATATCCAGCTTTACTTCTTTGTGATCAGATAGAATTCAGGATGCTATTTCAATTTTCCTGAATTTTTGGAGACTTGCTTTGTCTTCTAACATGTGCTCAGGTTTTGAGAAAGTTCCATGGATTGCTGAGAAGTGTATTCTTTGGTGTTTGTGTATAATGTTTGTAAATGTCTGGTAGGTCAATTTGATGTATGATGTTATTTAACTCAAAGTGTTCTCTATTTCGTTTTCGTCAAGTTGACCCGTCTATTGGCGACAGTGAAGAATTGAAGTTACCCATTACAACTGTGTTGGAGTCAATGTGTGATTTTAGATCTAATAGAGTTTCTTTTATAAACCTGAGTGTCCCTGTGTTTGGTATATATAAGTTTAAGACTGCAATAACCTCTTGGTTCATTTTTCCTTTCATGAGAATGAAATGGCATTGCTCATCTCTCTAATTTTAGTTTGAAGTTTATTTTATCAGATATTAGAAGAACTAATACCAATAATTTTCAAATTATTCCGTAAAATAGAAAAGGAAGGATTTCTTTTAAATATTCTTTATTAAACCAATATTGCTCTTATATCAAAGCCAAGCAAAGAACCAACAAAAAGAGAATTATAGGCCAATCTCTGATGAACACAGGTGCAAATATTCTCAATAAAGTAGAAATCAAATGAAATAACACATCCGCATCCAAAAGATTATTCACCTTGATCACCTTGGCTTCATCCAAGAGATGCAGGGATAGTTCAAAATATGTAAATCAATAAATGTAATCCACCACATATATAAGCTTGAGGACAGAAACCACAGGAACATATGTACATAAAAAAGCCTTTGACAAAATCTAACATCCATTTTTAATAAAAGTCATGGAAAATTTATGGACACAAGTGACATATCTCAACCCGATAAAGGGAATATACAACCAGCCCACAGCCAACACCATGCTAAAAAGAGAAGAATTCAGAGAATTCTCATTAAAATTAGGAATAAGACAAGAGTGTCCACTCTCTTCATTCTATTCAGTATAGTACTTGAACATTTAACTAGAACAATGAGACAAACAAGTGATATAAAGGGAATGCAAATTGCAAAGGAGGGCTGAAGAGATGGCTCAGCAGCTAAGACCACTGGCTGTTCTTGTAGAGGACCCAGGTTTGACTCCCAGCACTCACATGGTGGCTAACAACTATCTGTAAGTCTAGTTCCAGGGAAATCCAATGCCTTTTTGTGACCTCTGTGAGCATTGCACAACATGGGTGTACTTACATATATGTAGGCAATACAGTCACACACATAAAATAAAAATAATACATAAAATATAAAAATAAAATATTTTTAAAAAGCAATGAATAAAAACAAATTGCAAAGGAGGAAGTCAAAGTATCTTTATCTGCAGATGGTATGGTTCTATTCATAAAAGACCCTTAAAGACTCCACCAGATATCACCAGAGCTGATAAACATATTCAACAAGATTTCAGTATATAAAATTAACATCCCCAAATCAGCAGCCTTCTTACATACCACAATAAACATACAGAGAAAGAAATCAGGGAAATGATTCTGTAATTTAAATATTTACTGCTGGGAGGTGCACATGGTGTCTGGTTCCCTCCTCCCACATCCTTATGACAATCGGAGGCAAAAATTCTTCAAAACTGCCATTTGGAAAATCCTAAGGAGTTTATTGGAGTTGCTAACAGAACATGGGGTGGGGTTTACATACAGAGAGTGTCCCCACCCCCCCATTTAGAACTGTGCTGCAAAGTCCAGCTCAAACATAGATCCTGTGACTTCAGGAGAGCAGCACAAAATGGAGAGAGACATACCTAATGGCATTCTTGGCTTATAATCCTTAACCCCTCCCCCTAATGCAGCTAAGGCTGACTGATTGGGTGGGAAGTGTAACAGACTCCCTCCTGACACTCCAACTGATTGTGGGAAGAAGGTGTGACTATAGCTTGCCAGTTTAGTAGTTGGAGGACACTTTGAGTAACAGATCCCATTGACAATAACCTCAAGAAACATAAAATATCTTGGAATAAATTTAACCAAGGAAGTAAAGGTCTTGTATAATAAAAACTTTAAGATATTTAATAAAAATTTAAATAATATATGAGAAAATAGGAAGACCTCTTATGCACATCGATAGGTAGGATTAATACTGTCAAAATCATTATCCTGCCAAAAGAAATCTACAGATTCAATGGAATCACCATTAAAATTCCAGCACAATTCTTCACAGATATTGAGAAAACTGATCTCACAGTTTGTATGGAAGTACAAAAAAATCCAAGATAGCCAAAACAATCCTGAACAATAAAAGAAATGTTAGAGATATCACCATCATTGATTTCAAATTATACTACAGAGCTATAGTAATAAAAACAGCATGGCACTGGTATTAAAAACAGACACATTAGTTAATGGATTAGAATGTTGGACCCAGATTTAAGTCATATACATAAAAAAAAAACCAAAAAAACAAAACAAAACAAAACAAAAAACCCCAAAACCCAAAAACAAACAAACAAAAAAACACCCCCAAAACCCCAACTGTTCAACAAATCATGTTGGTAAAATTGGATAGATACATGTAGAAGAATGAAATTAGATCTCAGTCTCTCACCCTGCACAAACCTAAACACTAAAGGGATCAAGGACCTCAACCAAATCTGATACCTTGAATTTGACAGAAGGAAATGTAGGCAATGCAGTGGAACCTAAAAGCAGAAAGAAATGACTTTCTGAACCAAACACTGACAGCTCAGACGTTAAGACCGACAATCGACAAATGGGATCAAGGAATGATCATGATCAAGGAATTCAACAAATTTAAAGAACACATGAACAAACAAATAAAAGAGCTAAAAGAAGATGGGGATAAGCTTCTGAATGAATTCACGAAAGAGCTAGAAACATTGAAAAAAACTCAGGCAGAAATGAAGAAGGGAGTGCAAAACTCAATAAGCCAACTTGAAACAGCAGGGGAAAGCCTCACCGCTAGAATGAATGAAATGGAGAACAGAGTATCAACACCAGAGGATAAAGTTGAAGAATTGGACTACTCAAGCAAAGAGTATGGAAAATTAAAAAAAAACAAAAAACACAGGAGTGGAATATGCAAGAGATGTGGGACATCATGAAAAGAGCAAATCTAGGGATCATAGGAATAAAGGAAGGAGAAGAATGTCAGGTTAATGGTGTTGACCAGATCTTAAACAGGATGGTAGAAGAGACTTTCTCAAAATTAAGGAAAGACATACCCATACAAATACAGGAAGCACATGAATACCAAATAGGATCAGAAAAGAAACTCCCCATGACATATCATAGTAAAAGCACTAAATGTATGGAACAAAGAGAGAATACTGAAAGCGGAAAAACAGCAAGTCACATACAAAGGAAAGCCCATCAGTATTACAGTTGACTTATTAATGAAAACTATGAACACCAGAAGAGCCTGGACCAAGGTATTTCCAGTTCTACATGATAATAGATGTCAGCCCAGAATACTATACCCAGCAAAAATGTCTATTATAGTTGAGGGGGAAAGAAAAATCTTCCATGACATGAAAAGCCTGAAGGAATACATGTCAACAAAACCAGCCCTTCAAAAAATACTTGAAGCAATACAGAGAGCAGAGAGAGAAACAACT
>NW_008343479.1:4144314-4149829 GCF_000622305.1 Nannospalax galili | reverse complement strand
AAAAGAGACAGGCTAAGCCAATGGACTAAGAAACAAAATCCATCTCTCTGCTGTCTGCAAGAAACCCATCTCACCTTCAAGGTCAGGCATTACCTTAAGGTAAAAGGATGGAAAATAATATTCCAAGCAAATGGTACTAAGAAACAAGCAGGGGTTGCAATTCTAATATCTGACAAAATAGACTTCAAAGTAAAACTAATCAGAAGAGATGAGGAAGGTGACTTAATTCTGATCAAAAGAACATTAACCAAGAAAATATTACAGTCCTTAACATATATGCACCAAACTCTGGTGAACCCAAATTCATAAAAACAACACTACAGTACTTTAAGACATAGATTAACCCCAACTCAGTAATAGTAGGGGACTTCAGTACCCCACTGTCTCCGTTAGATAGGTCAACTAGACAGTAAACAGAGAGACATTTGAATTAAATGATACCATACATCAAATGAACCTGGGAAACATCTTTAGAATATTCCACCTAAGCACCAAAGAAGACACTTTCTACACAGCACCCGATGGAATGTTTTCAAAAATTGATCACATACTGGGCCACAAAACAAACCTCAACAAATACAAAAAAAATTGAAATAATCCCATGCATTCTATCAGACCACTATGCAATAAAGCTCAAAATCAACACTGGACGAAGCCCTAGTCAGTACATGAACTTGTGGAGATTGAACAACACACTCCTAAACAATGAGTGGGTCAAAGGAGAAATTAAGAAAGAAAGAAAAGAATTTCTGGAAATCAATAAAAAGGACAATATAATATAACAAAACCTCTGGAACACTTTAAAAGCAGTCCTAAGAGGGAAGTTTATAGATCTAAATGCCTGCATTAAAAACTTATAAATAAATTTCTAATTTTCTAAATTTCTAAATTTCTAATAAATGACCTAACACTGCAACTGAAGACCCTGGAAAGGCAAGAACAAATGAAACCAAAACCGAGTAGAAGAGAAGAAATAACAAAAATCAGAGCAGAAATTAATGAAATAGAAACAAAGAAAGCAATATAAAGAATCAATGAATCTAAGAGCTGGTTCTTTGAAAAGCTAAACAAGGGAGACAGACACTTAGGCCAGTTAACCAAAAGAAAGAAAGAGCCAATCCAAATCAACAAAATCAGAGATGAAAGGGGAACCATCACAACAGACCCCCCAAAAGATCCAGACCATTATAAAGGAATATTTTTAAAACCTCTATGTTACCAAATTTGGAAATCTAAAAGAAATGGATGGATATCTACAATGATGGGAACCTCTAAAGTTAAACCAAGAAGAGATCAACAGTTTAAACAGACCCATAACATATAAGGAAATTGAAACACTAATACAAAGCCTCCCAACTAAAAAAAGCCCAGGCCCAGATGGATTTACAACAGAATTCTACCAGACATTTAAAGAAGACCTCCAACAAATACTACTTAAATTATTCAAAATGTTAGAAACAGAGGGAGCGCTCTCAAATACCTTCTATGAAGCCAGCATCACTTTAATACCCAACTGGGTAAAGACACAACCAAAAAAGAAAACTATAGACCCATATCCTTAATGAACATAGATGCAAAAATTCTCAAGAAAGTACTTGCAAGCTGCATATAGACACACATCAAAAAGATCATTCACTATGATCAAGTAAGCTTTATCCCAGAGATACAGGGATGGTTCAATATACACAAGTCAATAAACATCATTAGTCACATAAATGGACTCAAAGACAAAAACTACTTTGTCATCTCTATAGATGCAGAAAAGACTTTTGACAAAATTCAGCATGCATTTATGTTCAAAGTCCCGGAGGGAATTGGACTGGAGGGAACATACCTCAGCATAATTAAAGGTATATACAACAAACCCACAGCCAACATCATTCTAAATGGAGAAAATCTGGAAGCATTCCCATCGAAATCAGCAACCAGACAAGAATGACCACTATCTTCATTCCTTTTCAATATAGTACTTGAAACTCTTGCTAGAGCAATAAGACAGGAGAAGCAAATTAAAGGAGTAGTAATTGGAAGAGGTCAAACTATCACTTTTTGCAAATGATATGATACTATACCTAAGAGATCCCAAATGCTCCAACAGAAAACTCCTAGACCTGATCAACACTTTCAGTATATTGGCAGGTTATAAAATCAATCTACAAAAATCAGTAGCCTTTCTATATACCAATAACAAGCAATTTGAGAAAGAATACAGGGAAATATATCCATTCACAATAGCTGCAAAAAAAATATCTTGGCATAAATCTGACCAAACCCACCAAAGATCTCTATAATAAAAATTTTAAATCATTAAAGAGATTCAGGAAGACATCAGGAGATGGAAGGGCCTCCCATGCTCGTGGATTGGAAGAATTAATATCATGAAAATAACCATCCTACCAAAAGCAATATCTAGATTCAATGCAATCCCAATCAAAATCCCCATGACGTACTTCACAGAGTTAGAAAAACCACTCTTAAATTCATATGGAAACACAAAAGACCCCAGATAACCAAAGTGACTCTGAGCACAAAGAGCAATGCTGGGGGATTACTATACCAGATCTCAAAGTATACTCCAGAGTGATAGTCTTAGAAACAGCATGGTACTGCCATAAAAATAAACATGTAGATCAATGGAACATTATTGAAGCTCCAAACCCAAATCAGGAAATTTCAGCCACCTGATAATTGACAAAGGTGCCAAGAGCACACAATGGAGGAAAGACAGCATCTTCAACAAATGGTGCTGGCAAAACTGGATGTCCACCTGTAGAATGAACCTAGATCCTTATCGTTCACCTTGCACAAAAGTCAAGTCCAAATGGATCAAAGACCTCAATGTGAAACTGGAAACCCTGCAACTGTTAGAAGAAAATATTGGCAGTAACTTACAAGATATAGGTGTAGGAAAGGATTTTCTAAATCAGCAGTAGCTCAGGAATTAAGGTCAGCCATCAACAAGTGGGACCCTATTAAAGTAAAAAGCTTTTGTACACCAAAAGAATAAATCAAAAAAGTGAAGAGAAAACCCACAGAATGGGAAAATATCTTTACCAGCGATACATCTGACAGGAGTTTAACATCCAGAATATATAAAGAACTCAAAAAACAAAGAATTGAGAAACCAAATGATCCAATTAAAAGATGGGCTAACGATCTAAGTAGAGAGTTCTCAAATGAAGAAATAAAGATGACTAAGAAACATCTCAAAAAGTGTTCAACATCATTAGTAATTAGGGAAATGCAAATTAAAACCACCCTAAGGTATCAACCTTACCCCAATCAGACTGGCTAAGATCAAGAGAACAGATGATACCAAATGCTGGTGAGGATGTGGAGAAAGGGAAACGCTCATTCACTGCTGGTGGGATTGCAAACTTGTGCAGCCTCTATGGAAAACAGTGTGGAGAACTCTTAAAAAAACTAAAAATGAACCTACCATATGACACAGTTATATCACTCCTTGGCATGTACTCAAAGGACTCATCCTATTGCCAAGATGCTTGTACAACCACGTTTGTTACTGTTCTTTTCACAATAGCTAAGAGATGGAAGCAACCTAAGTGACCTTCAACTGATGAGTGGTTTACAAAAATGTGGTATATTTGCATAATGGAGTTCTATTCAGCAGTAAAGAAAAATGAAATAATGAAATTTGGAGGTAAATGGATGGATCTAGAAACTGTTACACTAAGTGAAGCAACAAACTCAGAAAAACAAATGACATATGTTCTCCCTCATGTGATCCTCACACCAAATCTTTTAAAATTCCTGGTCTTTTTAATAAGATGATGCTATTCAGTAATCCCTTCTGCATGAAATAAGTACCATCATCAGGATCTCAACTGAGCCTGATCACTAAACATCGTTACAATTGGGATTCTTGACAGTTGTGCTCATTCATTAAGGAGGGCCAAGCAGGTCATTGGACCCTCTCCTCATTATCCAGTCACTCTTCCCAGCCAATTGTATGTAATTTGACCCTAATCACAAATGGCCTCCTGGATTTGGGGAGGGCTAAAGTATACAATCTGAGGAAGGCTAGGAAGAGAAGGCATGGCCCATGCTGGGTAAGGCTTTCCAGTGTGCATACCCTCAGGTCATACATATACCTCAGCAACCTCTCAGTTCCCTCAGTTATCTCCATAAGTAAGCTCAGTAAATTCATTTGTTCCCCAGTAAAACTTTAATCAAACATTGGCTCGACACTAGAACCTTGAAAGGGAATAAGCATTGCTTAGCATCCCCAGGAAAAATGTCTCACAGCAGATGGAAAATTTATTTGTTAATGTTATCATGCCTCATAATTATTAAAAAAAGAAATTGAGAATGTAAAAGTATATGGGAATGGAGATATTTTCCAAAATAAAAAAAGTGAGAAAGCCTAAGCAAGTGATAAAGGTCTGTTTAGGTTTGTTATGATATATAAAGGATGAGACCAAAATAATATATACATAATCTTAAAATGTCCATGGTCATAGTTTAGTCAACTAGTTCAAGGAACAAAATATATATCTAGTCAAAGTTTGTCTGAGAATATTTGGTTTTTCACCCAAGCCTTATCTACATAGCACATGATAATTAAAAGTACCAGACTGGTGGTACTAACCTCATTGGATATTTAACAGACATAGTTTGAGGCCTATACTAATGTGGTCAGATGCACTTAAAGGACCATTATTGCCCCTTGCCCTCCAAGGTCGACTAAGTTCCAGGGGACTATCGAACATCTCTCAAAATGTCCTGTAACTATGGTGAGTCACCCACTTGTTCAGGGAGAACATGGAGACCCATAAAGATAGACTTGAACCAGTGTCCAGTCTACAAAGAGGAGGGTCAACTCAGAGAAAACATCTCATTCATGCTTCCAAGTGAAGCCAGACATGGTCAAGCAGGACTTTGACTTATCTTCACATAGATGGAACTGAAAAAAGAAAGGAGCCAGGAGCTCCTCCCAAGCCCATGTGACCCCTGAGGAACAGATCCTCATATGTACTTAAGTATAAAAATAAATTGATTTATTTGGGCCCACTCCATGGTCTTAAACACCCAAAAGGAAAGTATAACCAAAGTAAAGTCATCAATATATAACTTGTAATGCTAATTACTCTTGCCTTTACTTCTCCTTCACATCTCCTATTCATGATTCAAGGACTTTCTTCTCTCCTTAGAGACAAGAGTTATGCAATTTGGGAGTCTTTTAGATAGACCCACTGACGAGGTACTCCAATTGCCTCACCCTGTGTCCCTGTTCAGCTTGGAAGAAGCCAGAGTGGTCTGTGTCCCAATTCCCTATTGGAAATGTGGGTATCCTCTTCAGAGGATGGTGTGATAAGAATAGGAGGTAGGAATAGGCTAGGCAGTCAGGGTAAAAGACCCCAAAGAAAAGTAGCCAGTTTCTTGGCTAAAAGTAAAAATGTCATTTGGCCTCTTAGCAACCTACTCTGTTCCAAAGGCCCAAAAAGTGGAAAATATTTGGGAGCTTTTATCTAATCCTTAAAAGATTTTAGGGTTA
>NW_008343479.1:4134262-4144162 GCF_000622305.1 Nannospalax galili | reverse complement strand
AAAACCACTTTCTTTTGTCTTCATTTGTGTGCTGATTTGTTAAACTTTTGAATCCAGAATAATTAAAATATGGGGATGTTTCAGGAATTTGCTGCTGAATTTAAGGTTTCCATTATGTATCTAAAGATATTCAGTGGTATTTAATTGAAGAATAATGCTCATGGGTTGATGACAAGTATGTTTTGATTTTTTTTTGTTTATATGATTTCTTCCCTTTTTAACAATTTTTATTATTTTTGTCTATTATTTTTATTTTATGTGTATGCTTGTATTGCATGCACGTAGGTAAGTGCACCCATGTTGTGCAATGCCCATGGAGGACAGAAGAGGCTGTTGGACCCCCTGGAACTGTATTTACAGACAGTTGTTAGCTGCCATTTGGGTGCTGGAATTCAAACCTGGGTCTTCTGCGAGAACAGTCAGTGTTCTTAACTGCTGAGCCAACTCTCCAGCCCCCTTAAATTCTTTCTTAAAAAAATACTTGATTGAGTTCAGAATTTCATTAAATATATTTTGATCATTTTCAGATCTCCTCCTCCTTCCTCCCCTCATTAATGTCTTTCATTGTTGTCTATCCTTTAAATTAATTAATTGTTTTTAAAAGGTTTATCAATTCTTATCCATGCCTCCCAAGTGCTCCATCATTTTACCTTGTAACTGCTGTCATCAGATCTACAATTTGTGTGAATGATCTATATTCTATATGTTCCGTATGTTTTCATTAAAATTAAACAAACAGGTATATAAAATGGTTTATAAACTAAAAGGACTCTGTGATTATTATCATTAGTCATTAACTGCAAAATTCAGGCAGAATAGGCATTTGCATATAACAAGTTACTTGTTAGAAGAATTAGTTCTAATATTAAATATAAAATAATATCTAACATTTATTAATGCCTATTATGCATCCAAAATTGTAATAAATGCTTTAGAGCCGTATTTAGTCCATATCAAACTTAAAATGTGAATTATGTTAGTGTGAAAAACAGATAAAAACCATCTGAAAACATTTTATTATTATAAATCACTATTATAAATTGGTTCAAATTTTATGTAGATTAAAAAAAGAAAAAGGAAGAAAAGACAAGACAGAAAAATTCCATATAATTGTATCAAATTAGTGTGGAATTATGGAATTATTATTGAATTATACTTTTCAGAATTTCAGAAATTTTAGACACAGAGATGTTTCTTTTACCTTTTTTCTTTCTTTCTCTTTCTTTCTCACTATTATAAATTGGTTCAAATTTTATGTAGATTAAAAAAAGAAAAAGGAAGAAAAGACAAGACAGAAAAATTCCATATAATTGTATCAAATTAGTGTGGAATTATGGAATTATTATTGAATTATACTTTTCAGAATTTCAGAAATTTTAGACACAGAGATGTTTCTTTTACCTTTTTTCTTTCTTTCTCTTTCTTTCTTTCTTTTTCTTTCTTTCTTTCTTTCTTTCTTTCTCTTTCTCTTTCTTTTCCTTCCTTCCTTCCTTCCCTCCCTCCCCCCTCTCTCTTTCTTCTTTCTTTCTTTCTTTCTTTCTTTCTTTCTTTCTTTCTTTCTCTCTTCATTTATTTTTTAGACCGTGTCCCATACTGTATCCCAGACTACTTTGTACTTACTATATAGCTCAACTGGTCTTGAACACATGGCAGTTCTACTTCAGCCGCACAAGTAACAGGTTGATTATTATGCTTAAAAAACTGTGTCCTTATGAGATATTTATCAAATAATATATGCAAAGTAAATAATATTTGTAAACAATTAATAAAACATTTTTATGGTAGAAGAGTTTTATTATAGAAGAAATAAAAGAGGCTAAGAAGAAGAAGAAATAAAAGAGAACAGAAGTACAAAGATTCAGTAACTATCTCCCTTAGTAATTAAGCTAAATTAGTCACAAAGGCAGATGTAGGTGATGTGTATTGTATACCCAGTAGGATACACAATATGTAGATGCTAAGAGATGAGAGTATGATATATTTGAGAGTTTTGGTGAGATCAAGCATTACCAGAAAACAATGTGAGGGGGAAAGGAATGTGGCTCGATATTTACGAGGAATCACATAGAAAGAAGATCAGTAGAGCCTTTTAGACACAAAGCAATTCCATATGCTCTCACAAAGAGAATAAATAGAATCTACTGAAGGCTTTTCAGCAGAAGAGTTGGAAGAGCACATGATTTATGGTGATTATACAACTTCATAGAAATAAATTGGAAGAGCAATAGAATAGGTGTAGAGAATCCATTCATAAGCCATTTGTAACGTTACTGCGAGGTTACTGTAAGGAACCATATTTGGCTGTAAGTGAATTCTTGTAAAAATAATAAATTATAAAATGGAATAATGTCAGTACTATCTACTATGTTTGAAAATCAGTTACTGACTTTCCCGCCCACTCATCACACACTCACTTCCTGTCTTGAGGCCAGGTCAAAATATGCTGTAGAGCCCAAATTTAATCAACTAAAAGGGATGAAGAAAGCATTTCAGTTCATTTGAGAGGAACATAACAAAAATAATGCATCTCAAAATAAATGTCCTTAAATGAAAAAAGAATTTATGTAGAGTGGAGTTTGATTCTGTCTTTTAAGGTCAATGATAAATTTTTGGCTTTTGTGTGGTCCTTATTTTTAAACATTTTCACTTATAAATGTCAACGTAAAAAAGATGGTATAAACTCAGGCAAGGTGGTGTATGCCTTTAATCCCATCACTCAGAAGGCTGGGGCAGGCAGATCTCTGTGAATTAGAAGCCAGCCTGGTCTACATAGAAAGTTCCAGCTGAACTAGGGCTACATAGTGTGCCACTATCTCAAAAAAAAAAAAAGTGTAGTATTTGATAACCAAAAGGTTGACTACAACCAAAAAAAAAAAAAAAATGAAGCTACTATTTAGGTGTTGCTTTGGATTTGCTTTACAGAGAAGTAAATCTAAATTTGCTGTACTGTAAATTGCCTCAAGAGAAGTTGAGTTTAACACTGTCTCTCAGTCACTTATGAGTTATTTATTAAAATCTTTTTATTTATTCATTTGTATTTTATGTGCATGAGTGCTTTTTCTACATGTAGGTAAGCATGTCCATGTGTGCAATACTCATGGAGACCAGAAGAAGACATCAGATCCCCTAGAACTGGAATTACCACAGCTGTTAGTAGCCATGTGAGTGCTAGGAAACAAATCTGGGTCTGCCAAGAGAGCAGCCAGTGTTCTTAACTCCCAAACCATCTTACCAGTCATGTGAGTTATTTTTATACTGGCCCAAATTAGGTCATAGACAACTTTCTAATTCAGAGTACACAAAATATGACTTGTGGCCAAGAGCCTTTTATCTGAGTATATGTCATTTTTCTTATAAATTTAAATAATTTTTTATTTAATATGTGAATATTTTTCCTGCATGTGTGTAAATGCACTGATATTATCCAATGCCAGAGGAGGCCACAAGAAATGGTGTTAAATCCCATGAAACTGGAATTACAATTATTAGCCACCATGTGGGTGCTGGGAACGGAACCAGATCCTCTGTAAGAGCAGTCAATGCTCTTATCTACTGAGCCATCTCTCCTCTGGCCCAGGCATTTTTCCTTTCATTTGAAATGATATTAACTGCACAGACAATAGATATTATAATTACGGGTCAAGCAGAAGCTAGGAATTAGCACACAATATTTACTAATACTGTTCAGGGTCCGTAAAATTCCCTAAATTGACCACTCAGACACTGAGTCTCAGTGAAAAGGAGCACTTTATTGGAGCCAACCAGTTGGGGACACATACAGTCTCGGGAGTTGTACTGCGACCCTGAGCAGTGAAAATGCAGGACTTTTAAGCAGAAAAACTACAAGAACCACAAAGCAAGGATGCCCATAAAAACTATACACAGAATAACCAAGAAAGGATTGGAACAATCTAGGGCTGATTTCCAGATACTTTACCTATACAGCCATTGGCTATCTTATCTGGGGCAGAACGTTCTTTCTCTTCTGCCCCAGATTATTCCCATAGAAACCATACATAGATGTCTCAGGTATACTGCCATTGGCTAGCTTACCTGGGGCAGAACGTTCTATTTCTTCTGCCCCAACCATTTCCATAGAAATCATAAACAGATACCAGGAAAGGATTGAACAATGGAGGGGATTTCCAGAGTCAAGTGGAGGGCAGCTTTTTCTCAGAGGACAGGGAGGGGTTCTGAGGGGCACTCTCCTTCAATACAATAAATATTTATCTGCCTACAACGCAAAAATATTGATGACAGACCATATTATCAGTTTGTTAATAAGCTTTGTGTTGGACATCTTTTTGTTCTTGCAGAGCTGCTCCCCATTTTTCTCTATCTGTACTCTACTCAGGAAGAGCTTGTAAGGTGTCTCTACTGGTTCCTATGTCCTTTAATATCTGGCTCATTTTGATAATGCAAGATTCTTTCAGGAGGTATGGTGAATGGGAGTGAAATACTGTTGCTTCCCAACATATCATCCGTGTGCCTTATTATGTGTGGTCCTCTAAATTGAAGGCCATATGCCAAGTGACCGTCTCTCTATCTTCCTAAAGTTAAACTCTATGTAACTTTCACAGGACTCAGAATGGTAAGAGTATACTATTATTACAAGTCTTGGGGTATTTAGATATTTCTTAAAGTTTTCCCATGCCAGAGCTACAGTACTGCCAAAACTTACTTCACAAATCCTTCCTACAATTACTTCAGTTTAGGGTGTCATTTTTTATTCTCTATTTAGACCATGAAACTAACCTTCTAATTTTAAGGTTAATGCATATCTTAGTTCTTTAAATCACTTCAAAATATTATAGGAAGTAAGATTTAATCAACATTGAATGGTACTTTTCACGTCTTTTGCAACCCTTAATTTACTTTCCCAAAATATCCATATTTTTTACAAATTAGGGATTTATAAAGATGAATTAAACATCAAACTAGCTTTCAAGATGCTAGACAAGGACATGAGCATGCCATATAGACATACAGTGTGAGATACAGACCAAATTTTAGAGTGTAGTTGGCGGGTTAGGAAATGTATCAAATATTTAGTGCTAGTGCTTATTAATTTCATATTCAGTTTTGTTTTCAAAATTTCTTTTGATCTCATTTAATGTTCTACTCTGCACTTGTTTTTTTGTTTTGTGTGTCTTTGTTTTTATTTTCATAGATTTTTTTCTGATAATTTTAGTAGAAACTTCCTTTAGGAGGGCAGGGCAGGGTGGGGTCCTCTCATATCCCAACTGGCCTGGAATTCAAGGTTGGCCTTGATCTCAGAGATACACCTGCCTCTCCAATGGGATTAAAGGAGTGCATCACCTAGCTTGGCTCTATGTATTCTTTTTTTAAACACAAAGTTACACTTCAAGTTATACAGTTCTAGAACTGTAGACCTACTCTGATTTATTTCCAAACAGTATGCAGTTACTAAAGTTACAGAAGGATTCAATACACAAGGAGAACATTTTGCTTAAAATAGTCAATGTACGTATTTCCTATCCATATGGACACTTTTTCCACTTTTTATTATACTACAGGTTGAGTACTGAGTACAAGAACTCTTTTTTTTCTTTTTCAAAAAATTTGTTTTCATGCTGGGTGTGGTGGTGCATGCCTTTAATCCCAGCACTTGGAAGGCAGAGGCAGGTGGATCTTTGTGAGTTCGAGGACAGCCTGGTCTACATAGTACATTCCAGGACAGCTGGGGCTACAGGGAGACCCTGTCTCAAAAAGGCAAAAAATTTTGTTTTTATTAAATTTTGTTTTATTTCATGAAGAATATCTCAAAAAATCTGAATCACCTTTATAGCCCCATCCCCACCAGTACCCTCCCATATCCCTATGCCCCAACTGGCAACCAGGTACTCTGTCCTGGGTGTTAAGGCCTACTGTGTCAAGTCAGTGTCACCCGACATTCTCCAGTGTAAGCCCATCCACTTGCAGTCTAGTCATATCCTCTTATCTACTATGCAAACACCTGTCATTTTTTAAAAACAAAGCATATGGTGGGAGTTTATTTACAGAAGACTGGGTGCCCTCCATTTATGGCTTTTTAAATATTGAAGTATATGCAAAGCTTTCACTTTGTAACCCCAGTTCACCCACCTCTGCTTAAACCTCCACCATCAAATCCTCTTCTTCCCTTGGTCTATGAATCAGACCACTCCTGTTCTGGTTCTCCTTTGATCTGGAATATCCCCTAGACTCCTGTCCACAGATACCCATGCTACTTGGGTGGTCTGTTAGAATGAACCCTGCTGTTGCTAGCTGCTGCTCTGTTGACTAGATTGACTAGGAGCCTGGCTATAGGATCTGGTCGGCAGTAGGGCCTAACTAGCAGGAGGCTGCTACCCATAGCTGTTTTATTGACCACAGCTACTCTGCTGTCCATAGCTGTTCAGTCACCCAGAGGTGTTCTGCTGAGTGTAACTTCTCTGATCATAAATTTTCTCATCAGCTGTGAAGAGATGGAGGTGTAGTGACTAGCTGAATGGGATAGCTTCTATAACTGTATCTACTCTGACCATATCTTAGAGTGGGCTGGTTTTAGCCCTCTTTGTTAAATTGGGGTTAAGTAATCTCATCAGGCTTGTTATATTGTAGTTTTGCAGGTGTAGTGACTGCTATCTGTTGCCTATAGCTAAGTGCCATAGGCACACTGAGCTGCATAGGAGGCCAAGGTGGTGGTGCCATATACACCAGTGCCATACTCCCGACAGGCTGTCTGTATGTCCTGGGAGTGGGGCATTTATATTAGTATAATCAGTTTGGTGACTGTGGCTGGAGAGATGGTTCAGAGGTTAAAAGCACTGGCTGTTCTTGCAGAGGGCCAAGGTTCAAGTTCTAGCAACTAAATGGTGGCTAACAACTGTCCATAAGTCTGGCACCAGGGGACCTGACACCTTTGTCTGATCTTCTCAGACATTGCACAACACGGTGCACTCACATACATGCAGGCAATAAACTCATACACATAAAATAAAAATAATAAGGTATTTTAAAAGAAGAAAGGTGACTTAAGCAAAGAAACTAGATGTGCATCTTCTAGCAAAGAAACAAAAGTAAAATGAAAAAGAAAACCCACATCATCCTCCAGTTTCCCCCAATAACTAATTCCACAGTAATGAATCCAATGGAAATGACTCATAAGATCTTCCAGAAAAGTGCTTCAAAGAATGATTATAACCATGTTCAAACAATTCAAAGAAGATATTAACATAATCTAAGAGAACAAAAACAAAGATGCAAATAAAGTGAGGATGTCAATCCAGGCTATGGAAACAGATTTTAATTAAGGGAGAGAACTGTTGAAGAAAACACAAACTGAAATGATGCTGGAAATGAAAAACCCAATAAGCCAAAGAAAACCTTCATAAGAAAGCCTTACCAATAGAATGTATCATGTGAAAAACAGAGTGTCAGGGCTGGAACATCAAGCAGAGGAATTGGAATGCTCAGTAAACGTCAATGAGGAAAAAAAAAATTAACAACCTGGAAGAGCTCTGGAATATTCAAATTATGAGCATAACAGTAGGAGAAGAATACCATAGAGAATGAGTGTTTTGTCTGCATGTTTATAAATGTGCTATGTGCATGCAATGCACACAGAGGCCAGAATCGGGCATTGGATTCCCCTGGAACTGGAGTTACAGACAATTGTTAGTTGCCATCTGGATTCTGATAACCAATCTTGGTCCTCTGCAAGAGAAGCTAGTGCTTTTAACTGCTGAGCCACCTCTCCAGACCCAAAATCAATTTCAAGAAAATCATAGAAGAAAATTTCCCAAACCTAGAGAAAGAGGTGCCCATTCAGATACAAGAGGACCACAGAACACAAAACATACAGGACTAGAAAACAAGCTCCTCACAACGTATATTTTAAACACAAAAATTACAGAATAAAGAAATGGTATTGAAACCTATAAGAGAGAAGGGTCAAAGGACTTATAAACACAGGCATGTAATAATTAGAGCAGATTATTCAGTAGAAACTTTTAAAGCAGAAATGTCTAAGAAGATGTACTGCAAGTTCTGAAAATGCACAACGGCCAGCTTAGACATATGTTATAAAAACAAGTACTAGAAGTAAAACCACAGATTAACCCCAACACAGGGAACCATTGGAACTAAATGATATCATAAGCTAAATGGACCTAATAGATATCTAAAGAACACTTCATCCAAATACCAAAGAATAAACATTACTCTCAGTAGCCCCTGAATCTTTCTCCAAAATTGATCACATATTAGGACACAAAAGAACTCTTAATAAATACAAGAAAATCAAAGTAACTCCCTGCATTCTATCTGACCATGATGGAATAAACCTTGATATCAACAATACAAACCTTTGTAATTATCCAAATTCCTGGAGATTAATCAACACACTACTGAATATAATCTATTATGGAATAAATCAATATTAAGGTATTTCTTTTTTTTTTCTCTTCTAAGATTGAAAGAAAATGAAAACAAAACATACTAAAATCTCTGGGCCATTATGATTACAGTCCTAAGAAGCAAAGAGCACCAAGTGCCTGCATAAAAAAAAAAAAAAAAAAAAAAGAGCTTCTCTGTTAGCTATTAAGCACCAGCCTATTCTGTTCCCATCTACCCAGATGGATCTTGGCCTTGTCCTACTGAGGAGAATTCCAGAGAGAAGCTGGCTAGTTGAGAAAGACAGCCAGATTTCTGTCATGCAGGGCCACCCTTCCCCTGCTTTATGTCCAGCCCTAATGGCCTGGCTCCAGGGCTTATACCTTTGCTTATCTAGTTCAAACAAACCCAGTGTATTACATAAACTTGGGCCTAGGGTCCTTAGTTCTCCTGGAGAGCCCCTGAGCTCCTGACTAGCTGCATGGACCAATCTGGTCCCTCTGAGAGAGAGAGAGAGAGAGAGAGAGGGAGAGAGAGAGAGAGAGACTATTCATACAGGATAAGAAAACAACCAAGCTACAATATAAACAGAATCAAAACTAACTTAACAAAGGCAGACTTGAGTCTCATGCCAGAAACACAGGCAACAAAACAAATCCACATGACTAGACCACAATAAAGAATAGAAATCATATGAAAAACCATTAAAAAATGTCTCTACCAACTCCCACCAGTCCTAAAGAGATTAAGAGCTACCTGGAGGAATCCCAGAGCACATAATTTAAAAGAATAATCATAAACATAATCAAAGAATTCATTGAATTTAGAGAATACATAAGCAACTTACAGAACTCAAAGAGGATAGGGATAAACTTCTGACTGAAACTCAAGAAAATAGATAAAGGAAATGGAAAAAAAAGAATACCAAGACTAGAATATAAAGTTGAATAATTGGAGCACACAAATTAAGAATATGAAAAATATTTTAAAATGCAGGAATGAAATGTGCAGGAAATATGGGATATTATGAAAAGATAAAAATTTATACATCGCTCTCCTGGCCTGCTCCACTATCCTCAGGCCTCTCAGGGTGGGTCCATTGTGGAGCCCTCCATGCCTTGACTCCCCGCCGGCCTCCATTTCCCCCGCTGTTCTCTGCTCCTGGTTTGGACCCTGCGCCATTCCTGGTCTTGGGTCCCCAGACACCTAGGGAAACGGTGCTGCTTCCTGATCCATATTCTTAGTCATTCTTAATGACATTGAAATTATAACAGTTGCTCTCCTGGCCTGCTCCACTATCCTCAGGCCTCTCAGGGTGGGTCCATTGCGGAGCCCTCCATGCCTTGACTCCCCGCTGGCCTCCATTTCCCCCGCTGTTCTCTGCTCCTGGTTTGGACCCTGAACCATTCCTGGTCTTGGGTCCCCAGACACCTGGGGAACCGGTGCTGCTTCCTGATCCTTTTCACCCAGGCCAGCTTGGTGCCTTCCTTGGGCTCCAGGAGCACTGCTTCAGCTGGACCTGGC
>NW_008343479.1:4131918-4132290 GCF_000622305.1 Nannospalax galili | reverse complement strand
TGAATGGGAGGGTTTCCCTGTGCTCTTTCTCTGACTGCTTGTCATTGGTATATAGAAAGGCTATAGAATTTTGTAGGTTAATTTGGTAACCTGCCATTATACTGAATGTGTTAATAATTTCTACGAGTTTGCACATGGAATTTTTGGCATCCCTTAGATATATTATCATATATTCTGCTAAAGATAATTTGAGCTCTTCTTTTCCAATTATTACTCCTTTAATTTCCTGCTCCTGCCTTATTGCTCTTGCAAGAGTTTCAAGCACTATGTTAAAGAGAAGTGGAGATAGTGGGAAGTCTTGTCTGGTTCCTGATTTCAATGGGAATGCTTCCAGTTTTTCTCCATTTAGAATGATGTTGGCTATGGGTTTGT
>NW_008343479.1:4130256-4131124 GCF_000622305.1 Nannospalax galili | reverse complement strand
TGTCAATTGCCTAAAAATGAATTCTTCTGTATGAAACTGTGTATTTTAACATCGAAGTAGAGTTCTTTTTTAAACGTTAAAAACTCATTTAATTTTATGTCTTATAGAGTTTATAATGAGTAAAAGATTGTACAAGCATAATAATTCATCTGTAAACCTAAAAATATGCAGCCAATTTTGAAAGAGATGTACCCTAGCTCAGAAAATGTTTTTGAATAGGTTAATGCTGTTGTAATGAAATGCTTTTTCTAATAAAAAAAAATGGAAACAGCAAAAAAAAAATTATGCATCATAGGTATATAGGAAAGAGAAGAATCTCAGGTTAATGGCATTGGCCAGATCTTCAACGGGATTATAGAAGAAAATTTCCATAAATTAAGAAAAGACATACTGGGGCTGGAGAGATTCCTCAGTGGTTAAGAACACTGATTGTTCTTGCAGAAGACCTGGGTTCGAAACCCAGCACCCACATGGCAGCTAACAACTGTCTGTAACTCCAGTTTCAGGGGATCTGAGAGCCTCTTCTGTCCTCTGCGGGCATTGTACAATATGGGTGCACTTACCTTCATGCAGGCAATACATGCATACACATAAAATAAACATAATAAAGAAAAATATATTTTTTTAGAATAAGTAAGCTGGCATGATAGCTCATCTTGTAATCGCAGCACTAGGGAGACTGAATTAGGAGGGTCATCATGAGGTTGAAGCCAGGCTGGGCTACATAGAGATCCTGTCTCACAGAGCAAAACAAAACACAAAGATGTGGTGGTTAGGTTTTGAAGCAAAATTATATCTTATGGTCTCAGGTCCATGCCATTTTCAGAGTCAGAACAATTTAAATTTTCTAATTATCATTTATTTATCT
>NW_008343479.1:4128180-4128317 GCF_000622305.1 Nannospalax galili | reverse complement strand
GAGAAGGATCAGGAAGCAGTATTGGTTCCCCAGGTGTCTGGGGCCCCAATGGTAGGAATGGCGCAGGTCCCAAACTAGGAGTGTAGACTGGCAAGGGGGGGGATGGAAGGGCGAATGTCGCTTAGGGAGTCCCTGCG
>NW_008343479.1:4122027-4127919 GCF_000622305.1 Nannospalax galili | reverse complement strand
ACTTACCCCAAGAGGCCTGAGGATAGTAGTGCAGGCTAGGAGAGTTAGCCGGTGGTGCAGGCCCATGGAAGTAGAGAGAGGTGAGGGCGGGCCAGGACCAGAAGTGGTACTCCTGGAGCCCAAGAAAAGGACTGAGTTGCTCTGGGTAAGAAGGTTCAGGAAGCAGTATTGGTTCCCCAGGTGTCTGGGGCCCCGAGACTAGGAATGGCGCAGGGCCCAAACTAGGAGTATAGAACGGCGAAGCGGGGGATGGAAGGGTGAATGTCGCTTCAAGAAAAATATTTTTAAAAGGGGGCTGGAGAGATAGCACAGTGGTTAAGAACACTGTTCTTGCAGAAGACCCGAGTTTGAATCACAGCACCCACATGGCAGCTAAAAACTGTCCATAACTCCAGTTTCAGGGGATCTGACAGCCTCTTCTGTCCTCCACGGGCATTGCACAACAAGGGTGTACTTACCTACATGCAGGCAATACACACATACACATAAAATAAAAATAAACAAAAATATTGAAAAAATAAAAGAAAAAGAAAAGATATACCCATACAAATACAAGAAGCACACAGAACACATGCCAAATATACAGGACCAGAACAGAAAATTCCCATGACACTAAATATATATAACAAAGACACAATATGGAAAGCTTCAAGAGAATAACAAGTTACATATAAAGGAAAACCCATCAGAATCACAGTTGACTTTTCAATGCAAACTATAAAAGCCAGAAGAGACTGGAGCATAGTATTCCAAGTTGCAAATGATTATAGAAGCCAGCCAAAAATACTTTGCCCAGCAAAACTGTATATTGTTGTTGAAGGGGAAAGAAAAATCTTCCATGACAAACAGGCTAAAAGAATTCATGTCCACAAACCAGCCCTACAGAGAACACTCAAAGCAATGAAAAAGACCGAGTAAAGGAATGAAAATACTTGAGACTCTACAAAAAGAAAACAAATAATTATGGGAACACTAAATAGGACCAAGAACACAAATAGATATTAAAATGACTTTAAACAACACACATCTTTCAATACTAATTTTAAATATCAATGGCTTCAACTTCCCAGTCAAAAGACAAAGACTAGTTGAATGGATGAAGAAAAAAGAACACAACTTTTTGTTCTCTGCATAAAACTCATGTCACCTTCAAGGATAGGTACTACCTGCAGGTGAAAGGATAGAAAAGATGGAAAAAAAATCAAAGCAAATGGCACTAAGAAACAAGCAGGTGCTGCAATTCTAATATCTGACAAAATAGACTTCAAATTAAAATTAATAAGTGATAAAGAAGGTCATTTCATTCTGAAGAAGGCAGCAATTGACCTAGAAGACATTAAAATCATTAATATATATGTGCCAAACTCTGGTGCACCCCGTTTCATAAAAGAAGTAGACAGATTAACCCCAACTCAGTAGTAGTAGGGGACTTCAATATCCTATTCTCTTCTATAAATTGGCCAACTGTACAAAGAATAAACAGAAATATCTGAATTAAATGATATCAAACAAATGGACCTAACATCTACAGAACATTCCACCCAATCACCAAAGAATACACATTCTACTCAGTAGCTCATGGAAATTTCTCTAAAATAGACCACACTGGGGTATAAAAGAAACCTCAACAAATACAAATAAATTAAATAATTCCATGTATTCTATCAAACCACAATGAAATAAAGCTTAAAATCAATATGAAGAAAAGCCTATAGTAACTACACAAACTCATTGAGATTAAACAACACACTTCTCAATGATGAATGCATCAAAATAGGAATCAAGAAGAAATAAAAGCATTCCTGGAACTAAATGAAAATGGTAACACAACACAACAAATCCTCTGAGACACTTAAAAAGCAGTCTTAAGAGAGAAATCCTAAGTGCCTACATTAATAAATCAGAAAGAACAAAAATCAATGACTTAATTCTGTAACTCAAGACTCTGGAAAGGCAAGAACAAATGTAACCCAAACCCCAAAAATGAGAAGAAATAAAAATCAAAGTATAGATTAATGAAATAGAAACAAAGAAAACAATACAATGAATCAATGAATCTGAGCTGGTTCTTTGAAAAGATACACAAGATAGATAGACCCTTACCTCAGTAAACCAGAAGAAAAAAGAGCAAGTCTAAACAAAACAACTAGAGAGGAAAGGGGAAACATCACAACAAATACCAGAAAGATCTAGAACTTTATAAGGGAATACTTTAAAAAGCTATATGCTATTAAATTTGGAAAACCTAAAAAAAGGATGAATTTCTAAATTAATGGAAATCATCAAAATTAAACCAAGAAATAATTAACATCTTAAGCAGACCCATAACAAATTATGAAATTGAAACAGTAATACAAAGCCTCTCAACTAAAAAAAAAGCCTAAGGCCAGGTGGAACTGACCTGGAAGCATCCTCCCTGAAGACTAGCTTTCATGGTATCATAGGATACCATTCAAGCTGTCAAGGGAGAGAACCAATCAATGGTCTACCCAGCTGTAAAGCCTAATAAGCAACAATAAATGGCCCAACAAACTATTGTCATTGGTGCAATAGTGGCATTTTTTCTTGGGGCTAATAACAGCTGTCTAACTGGAGTTAAGGCCCACCAAATGGCAGGAAACTATTATGTGTGGTACTGTAAATATTCAAATACACATGACTGGAGAAGTAATAGATCCCAGAGATAAATCTACTTTTGCCACATCCCTAGATCAACGTTATTTCTTACTTTTTAATAAAAAGGTATCCTCATATTTACACATGAATATACCTTTACCCCTCATCAAAGAAGCACCCTTGTGCAGCAAATGAAGACTAATACAAAGTTCTACAACTTAAATAATAAGTTTCTTTGAGACAATTAATCCTAAGTGGCACATCTTCATTGCAACATCTACATAGAGGATGAATGCATCTATTAACTCTCATCAGTGAAGTTTCCTTAAGCAGGAGATAAATTTAACACAGAAATCCACAAATGGACAATATGTAGAGAAAAAGAGGCCAGAGAATGCTTATCCCTGAATAGGCCACCTATTTCACACCTTTGCCTCTCAAGGCTCAGAGACCATTGTGGAAGAGGAAACAGATAGATTGTAAGAGCCAGAGTGGTAGATGACCACAAGGAAACAAGAGTTTTTCCAATAGCTGTTCGGTCATATGAACTCGCAGCAATGGTGACAGTATGCATGAGCCCTATACAAGTTCAAACAAGACAAAAATCTCAGCCTAGACACGGTAAAGTGAATAAGAAATCTCAAAGCAACTTACCAAAGATCTTTACCAAAGATCTTTTGGCAAATGATGGCTGCTAAGAGGGGGAAAGGCAGTGTCCTATATAAAGGGACTCTTGGTGGGCCCAGTGGATGGACACACTGAAAAAGATTTTGGTGAACAAATCAGTCACATACTCTAGTAAAGATATCCCTGTGTATGTCTCTCTCTCTCTCTCTCTCTCTCTCTCTCCATATATATATATATGTATATGTAGGGGGCACTAAATAACATCAAACTATACTGTATGAAATTCACAAAAATTCAATAAAAGTAAAAGAACAAGCAATTGAAAGATCTCATCTCAAATTAATAACTCACTGATGCACTGGAAAATCTTGAAAAAACTAGAACAAACAAAATCCAGAAACTGTAATGGGACAAGCTCATCAAAATCATGACTGAGATTAATGAAATAGAAATGAAAACAAAAACAACAACAACACAGAACAGAGAATCAATGGCATAAAGAGGTGGTTCTTTGAAAGGATAAGCATTGAGAAACCCCTATCCAAAGTAACCAAATGAAATAGTGAGAAGACATAAATCAATAAAACTAGAAATGGAAAAGCATATATTACAACAGACATCAATGAAATTCAGAAAATCACAAGGAGATCCTTTCAAAGCCTTTATTCCAGTAAATTGAAAATCTGAAAGAAATGGATGGATGACTTTCTAAATACACATAACTCATCAAAATTTAATGAACATAAATTAAATTCTTTAAATAGATCATAACCAGAAATTGGACTGAAATAATAACAAAATGTCTCCAAACTGAGAAAAAAAACCTCCAGAACAGATGGAGTCATTGCACAATTCCATACTAACTTCAAAGAAGTTTTTCAAATTAGAAAATCAATTGCCTCTAGCTTTTCATTCAGAGGCACGACCTTGTGAATTTCCCCCATCCACTTTGGCATGTCAGCTGGTGTTGTCATTATGCAGGTCTTCTTTAGGCAACTATAATGCTGAAATTTCATGGGTGCAGCTTCCCTGTCATGTCTGGAAGACACTGTCAAGAAGCAGGTGTCCTGCTCTTCTGGTTTTTACTATCTTTCCTCCCCCTCTTTCTTGATGTTCCCTGAGCTTTAGGTGTAGATGATATACTATAGAAGTATCAACTGGGGCTGTACACTGCATGGTCACTTATTATCTGCATTTTTTTTTTTACTAGTGTGGATCTCTGTATAGTCTCTGTCTGTTAAAAAAAAGCTTCTTTGAAGAGAAATAAGAGTTACTCATATTTATGGTTTTAAGGATGAAATTTTAAAAATACACTTAGAAATTGTACTGGTTTTGTAAAATGGTAGTATTAGGTTTTCCTGTAGGGTCCATGACCTTTCTAATCATGGATATTTGGCTATGTTTACAGTACCAGGCATGAATTCCCTCTTATTAAGCAGGTCTTAAGTTCAAAGTTCAATCTATCTATCTATCTATCTATCTATCTATCTATCTATCTATCTATCTATCTATCATCTATCATATATATATCTGTCTTAGTTTGTTTCTTCACTATTGTGACAAAACATTCTGACCAGTACCAACTTGGGGAGAAAAGGGTTTATTTGTCTTACATCTCCCAGGTTGCACGCGGTTCATTAGGGAGCCCAAGGCAGGAACTTGGAGGCAGGACCTGGAGCACAGGCCATGGAGGAACACTGCTTACAGGCTTGCTCTCTTGGCCCCTGCTCAGCCTGCTTTCTTATGCAACACAGGCCCACCTGCCCAGGGGTCACACCACCCACAGTGGGCTGGGCCCTCCCACATCACTCATCAAGAAGATGCCCTTCGGACATGGCCACAGGCTAGTCCAATAGTGGCAATTCCCCAACTGAGGCTCCCTCAACCCAGGTGTGTCAAGTTGACACTAAAGCTATCCATCACAATTGACCCCTTGTCAACTTGACACACAAACACATCACTATTAAACCATAAGCTTTCCAATTCTTGTCCCCAAGCTATGATGTTAACATTAATATCACAACATAAGACAGTACAACCTTAAAAACCCCACAGTCCTTAAAAAATCCAAACACCACTTAAAAGTCCATAGTCTCTTTTAAAAGTCTCAACTGTGGGTGGGCTTCTGTAAAATCCAAAACAAGTACTGTCTTATTTCAAAGGGAAGAATCGGGCACACCTAAGCAAAACCAAAGTCCAGCAAAGTAGCTCAAGGCTGGACATCTGGGATTCACTCACGATCTTCTGGCTCCAAAGGGTACTGGCAGCTCCACTGCTCTGACTCTGCAGTCCACAGCACACTCAGCTCATCTTGCAGACCCAGGCCAGCTCCATGCTACACTTGCCACTGTCCTTGGTGGTCGTCCCATGGTCCCGGCATCTCCAAAAAGCGGGGGTCACCACTGAAACTGAGGCTACACCTTCACTAATGGTCTCTTCTTGCCTCTTGGGGTGCAAAGCCTCAGTTTCTCTTCATGACCCCTTCAATTCTGGGGTCTTTGCTGTAACTGAAGCTGCACTTTCACCTATGGCCTTTCCTGGCCTCTCAGAGTGCCAAGCTTCAGCTGCTCTCTGTGACCCCTTCACACTTTCAATACCAGAACCATGCAGGAGACTCTTACACATTACCAAGTCCTGCTTCCAGCTTGA
>NW_008343479.1:4110401-4121471 GCF_000622305.1 Nannospalax galili | reverse complement strand
CTCTGGTACCAATTACTGTCTTAGTTTGTTTCTTCACTGCAGTTCATCAGGGAGCCCAAGGTAGGAACTCAGGGAAGGAACCTGGAGGCAGGAGCTGGAGCACAGGCCATGGAGGAACGCTGCTTACAGGCTTGCTCCCTTGGCCCCTGCTCAGCCTGCTTTCTTATGCAACACAGGCCCACCTGCCCAGGGGTGGCACCACCAACAGTAGGCTGGGCCCTCCCACATCACTCATCAAGAAGATGCCCTTCAGACATGGCCATCAGGCCAGTCCAATAGAGGCAATTCCCCGACTGAGGCTCCCTCAACCCAGGTGTGTCAAGTTGACACTAAAGCTATCCATCACACTATCTATCCATCTATCACCTGATCTATCTCTATCTATCTATCTATCTATCTATCTATCTATCTATCTATCTATCTATCTATCTATCTATCTATCTATCTATCTATCATCTATCATCTCCATCTTTCTATCTATCTATCTATCTCCTATCTATCATCTATCTATCATCTATCATCTCCATCTATCTATCTATCTATCATCTATCTATCATCTATCTATCATCAATCTATCTATCATCATCTGTCATCTATCTATCATCCATCTATCTATCTATCCATCATCTACCTACCTATCTATCTATCTATCTATCATCATCATCATCATCATGTATCTATCATCTATCTGTTTTTCTATCATCCATCAATCAATCGTCTATGTCTCCCACTGAGTCCAATTAGGTCTGCCCACATTCACATGGGCACTGGAATCTGTAAGAACCACACTCCTAAAGAAAACTGAATCTCACTCATTAGTTCTTAATGCCAATAGCACAGCAGCTATCTATCTATCATCATCATCATCATCATGTATCTATCATCTATCTGTTTTTCTATCATCCATCAATCAATCGTCTATGTCTCCCACTGAGTCCAATTAGGTCTGCCCACATTCACATGGGCACTGGAATCTGTAAGAACCACACTCCTAAAGAAAACTGAATCTCACTCATTAGTTCTTAATGCCAATAGCACAGCAGCTAGGAGTGGGGTCTTGCGAACGTCACCCCTCTACAGGCTGGAATTTTTTCTTTTTTCTTATTGGTCTTTTTGAGACAGGGTCTCCCTGTATCCCCAGCTGGCCTGGAACTCACCCATAGCCCCAGCTGGCCTGGAACTCACTATGTAAACGAGGCTGGCCTTGAACTCATAGAGATCTGCTTGCCTCTGCCTCCTGAGTGCTGGGATTAAAGGCGTGCACCACCATGCCTGGCTTATCTTGTGTAGGTCTTATGCTGCTTTGAGTTTTCATGAGCAACAGCCATGTCATGTCCAGAGACATCGTTTCATAACATTTCTCCCTATCACGTTGCTCTTTTTCGCCTTCTTCCATTATGTTCACTGAACATTGGTATCTATGTGTGTGGCAGTGGGAATGGGCTGCTAATATAAATGTCCTATTTGTGGCTGAGCACTCACAGTCACTAAATCTCAGAAGTGAGAAAGTGAGAAGCTTCTCTGATACACAGAGACACACAGACACACAGGCACACAGACACATACACACAGTAGAAATTTTGATATGATTGATCATTTAGAAAAGCAGTATCAATAGCTTCTCCCTGATGGCCTATGACTTCCCTCGCTAAGGGTTTTGACCATGTATATAGTGCCAGGCATGAAATCTCCTCAAACCCAATCAAAAGAACAGTTCATTACCCCCATTAGCAGTCTTGCTACTGTTGTGCCAGTGGTTACATCTTGCCTGGTAGGTTGATAATGTAGCATGAAGACTCCAGCCCTAGGTAAGGCCACTGATGTCTCTCCTGAGCAGTCTGCATAACACCTTTCAGCACTATGAAAGCTAACTTGCAGGGAGGGTTTCTGGTCAGTTCAATATTGATTTCTGTGTCTTGTAATCATTGTATGATGTCTTTATCAATAATAATTTTTCATTTAGTTATGATGACTAACCAAGACCAATGGCAGTAATCTGTTTTGTTTTGGGCAATTCTGGGGTCTTTCTGACAAATAACTCATAAGGACATAATCTGTGTCTATCACTGAACTTTTCATTTAATAATGTATGTCTTCTCGTTGATTTTTTTATTTTACTTTTAAATTTCATTTCAGTTTATATGTGTGAATATATTGCCTGCATGTGTGTAAGTGCACCCATGTTGTACACTGCCTGCAGAGGTCAGAAGAAGGCATCAAATCCTCTGAAACTGGAGGTGTTAGCCACCATATGGATGCTGGGAATAGAACCCAGGTTCTCTGCAAGGCCAGTCAGTGCTTTTAACCACTGAGCCATCTCTCCAGCCCCTTGGTTAATTTTTAAAATATATTGTGAAGAAAGATCTTTCTATCAAGATTTCATGTGAAGATCCAAGTGAAATCATTTAGAGCCTAAAGGGTGAATCTTTCTTGTGCAGTGTGATTTGGGCCTGTGTGACAGACAGCAAAGATTCAAGTGTGTGGAGGAACAGTGAATAATTGGTGAATAGGATGTGGTATTGTCTTATAAGCAAATACTAGCTCAGGAAAGACCTTCCTTATCTAACAAGAAGTACAAATTGTCCTAAATATAATCAAAATCATTAGAGAATTTTAAGCATAGAAGTGGTGTGGTTTTATTCCTGATTTACAAAAATTATTTTGATTGGGAAAGACACTAAGTGGAAGGAAAGTATAAAACCAAATTCCAGACAGAATATTGTTGTGTTTTATAACTTAAAAGTTATGAATTGTTATCAAATTAAGTTGATCAAAATAATCAGTTTTACTAGAAATTGTTGCTGTGTTACCCTTTTCTTTAAATCATCATTAGTGTATATGTTGGTGTAGTCTGTACATATTGCTTAACCTCTCTCAGTTTTCCTATATATTTGTGTTATTTGACACTATTCTGGGGAGATGTGAACAAATGTCAACTCATCCAGATAAGGGACTAGCAAGAAAACAAAGAAAGAATACCACCAAAATCCAACTTGGAGAAACAATGTGTTTTATTGGGGTTACTTACAGGTATAGGGGTGAGGGATTACTTACAGGAGCAGAAATGGTACAAAGACAGCTGTATCATCCAAAAGTCCAAACCAGTACTGGTGACAGCACAGGACAGCAGGAAACCTGAAGCGCACTGAACAACCTGCAGGCAGCTCAACAGGTTGGAAAGTATCCTTTCCTGGCAGCTCAGCTGGTCTGAGCCTCTTCCAGGGAGCATTCCTGTTTTCTGCCTCCTCAAGGCAGCTTGGCTGGTCTGCTTTTTTCCAGGCTATACAACTGGTCTCTGTTTCTTCCATGTAGTTTGGGTTATCTGAGAGTGTCTCTCAGCAATCCCCAAGGTTTATATATGCTAGAGGAGAAAGGGACCTAGTGAACCTGGTCAATTTCGGGGACTTCTGGAAGCTATTGAGTTATTTACTTCCTGAACTTAAGGGGTTTCCCTGAAGGTTGGAATGTTTCATCTCCCTCAAAATATCCTGTTACTTATCTCCCTTTAGGCATCCTGCTCCCTTTAGAAAATTCTATTGTTTACCTATCTTCTTTCCAAGATGGAAAGTTTCCCTGGGAGGAAATTGCTATAGAGCAATTTAGGAGCAATAGCCTGGGCTAATTCGAGGACCTCTAGGATGTCTCTCTGACCAAGAGCTGTGTGTGTGGGGGGGGACTCACCCCTGGTACTGTAGGTTTTCTTAACAGTTATATAGCCTCTGTTTTTAGCTTATCCAACCATAAACTCCCAAGACTCTTACAGCTATAGCTGGCCTTTGTTTCTTCAGGTATCTTTCAAATGGATTTCACATCTGTAAAACACTCAAAGGTTAACATCATATATTAAATCAGTCATGGACAAGGTCTAATACAGCATGGAAAGGTTTTATCCATTCATATTAATTGCTTTCTCCATAGATCTCTGTTAGGTATCATAGCATGGGCAAGAGGTATTAATTTGGCTAGTTCTTTACTGTATTTATCCCTTTTGAGTCATTCCCCATTCTGGGGATCTTACATGGAGTCTTTTTGTATTCTTTTATCCTTCATATACTTACAGGTACTGACTCCAATTGCCTGAACCTGCACCAGGCTAAGGAGGCAGGGGGTTTCTCTTGTCCCTGCTGAACCTGTTGGTTTCCTGAGTCAGGAAGACTCTGGGTCTGTCTCCTGACTGTAGCCATATCTGTTGTCTCTCCATTGACCATACCTGGCTGCTGAGGGAGGCCCTGGTGGGAAAAACTGCCTCTACCCCTAGCATAGCCTTTCTCAGGAGAGAAATACACCTTATTTAAACTTTGGGGATTTTTAACCACCACTGGGATAGTTTTTTATCCTCTGAATGTCTTTTGTAAACTGTTCTTTAGGTTTTAAAGCCTTCCAGAAACTCCTTAGTACTGAATTTGGTTTTCTATCATTTTTTTCTTTGGGAATTTGGGCTCAACATAAATCTTGCCATTTTTGTCTTCAAGTAACCCAAATGGACCATTTCTTCTGTCTAGTCTTTTTATATCTCTTGTAGGGTGTTGTGTTATTCTGCAGACATGTTTTACATACTGCTAGAGTCACTTAGATCTGCTAAAGCATCTCTCACTTTATAAAGATCCTGTCCCATTAAAAAGGACTTAGCAAAACCATTAAATCTCCAAACCGTTCTCAAGGTCCCAGTTGAATTAAGCTTTCCTTCATATCTCTGGTGAACACAGTCTTATCTGGCTCAGTGAACTGGGCATCATATATTGCTTTTCTTATACCTAGTTCTCTTGGTAATGCCTGTCCCTCCTTTATAGTTCTCTAGCCTCTGTTAATCGTGGGAATTTCCCTTGCTAATGACCATGTATCTTTAATGCCTTGTACCAGTTATCCCATTAAGGACTGCTCCCCTTTATATTGGCCTAGGTTGAACAGCCTATTTGATGTTGTGATGCTTCGGCAGAACTTAGACTGACCTTATTTGCTCCCATATTCCATACTCTCACAAGTCATGTGGTGAGGGGCTCTTTGATCACTTGTTTATAAGTCTTTTCTAGTTTTAACAGCTCCAGTGTGGAGTATTTCCTAGCTACAGTACTGTAAGCTTTTTCCTCTTTTGGTATCAAAGGTTGAATCTGAGGGGCAGCTTTAGATATTTTTATTTTTAGGTCATTTCTTTTTTCACTACTATCTGTCCTTTTTCCTGGGTCCTTGGATCCCTGATCCCCTAACCTTAGACAAGTTAAAATGTTCTGTTTTTTTTTTTCTCTCCCAAGCTCTGAGGCTGAAGCTGAATCTGCCAGGACCTCCCTAGCCTTTTCAGCTTCCTCTGCCTTGGGCAAATCTATTATTATGCAAAGTGGCCATGCCCCCTCTCGGGGCTCCTCTCTTGCTTGTAAGATTTTTCCAGGCTCTCTATAATCTTTTCAGATTCACATGACAGCAGACTCCTTTTTTTTTTTTTTTTTTAAAGCAAATGAGCTATTTCCCCACATTTACAGAACAGCCCTGGACCTGTGATTTTTTTTTTTTTCCCTTTGAGACTGTTCACTTCTGTGTGGCCAGCATCTTTTTAGTTACATATTTTATGATCCATTGTATAACACATGCAAGCATAGCTAGCCCCCTTAAGCCTATGGGGTTTGGCTCCTCTCTCCCCTGGGTTCCTGCCAACTTCTCCTGGACATGTCACATTACCTCAAAGGACTCATTGTGGCTCCCATTTCTGCTCTTCTGGATTTGGGAATCTGAACTCTGCTCCCTTTTGATCAGCTGGAACTGCACTGCTTTCCCAGGTCCACGTCCCCACGTTTTTTCCTGAGCTCCAGCAGTTTGTCTATCCAGCAGTTCTACGCCAATTTGTTGCAGTAATTTTTTTCCCTTTGTCCTTTCTTGGGAGGCTCACATGCACAGCCTTGCAAGGCCCCAGGGCTCACAGACTAACATAAGACATTTTTATCTTGGATTTTTCCTGGTTTACATGACAGGGAGGGAGTGACTTAAAAACTCATGCATCATTCAAGCCCCACCCATAGTCTCTGTTAGCTTTCATCCATACTCCATGGACAAATGGTCTCACCCCAAGGTCTGTGAGTGCTACATCCCACTTCCACATTGTGCAGGATCTCCACCATTCCCCAGCCACACACATCACTCCTGGAGTTCCCAAAATGGCTGTTCTAACTCTCCATATAGTAGCAGGCTCCTCATCTTGAGTGCTCCTTGTGAAAGATGGTCTCAGGAGCTAAACAGAAAGTTTTCAAAAGAAGAAGTAAAGACGACAATGGAACATCTTAAAAGATGTTCAACATCACTAATAATCAGGGAAATGCAAATTAAAACCACTTTAAGATTTCACCTTACCCCAGTCAGACTGGCTAAGATCAAAGAAACAAATGATGCCAGGTGTTGGAGGGGATGTGGGGAAAGGGGAACACTCATCCACTGTGGATGGAGTTCCCAAAATGGCTGTTCTAACTCTCCATATAGTAGCAGGCTCCTCATCTTGAGTGCTCCTTGTTTGCCCCTGGCTGGCTTACTCTTTTTGGAGGAATGAGTAATTTTTGGGCTACACATGTATACACACAGACACAACCATGCAAACATAAAGAGAGAGAAACATTTACCAAGCAACAGTTATGTTCCAGGTTGTATATCAGTTTTATAAGTTGAGTGAAAGATGAAGAGGAAAACTTTACTTTTAAAAACTGGACTGAGTAGATGGCTCAGTGAGTACTAGTGCTTGCTGTTCAAGTAAGAGGAGGTGGATTCAAATCCACAGCATGTAGGTAAAAGACAGATATGGCTGCAGGTGCCTGTAACCTCATTTTTGGGAAGTTGAGAAGGACTTATCTCAAGACTTCTGGTCAGTCAGTGTAGTCAAAATGGGAAGCTTCAAGTTCAATGAGAAAACTTGTGTCAAAAAGAAAGGTGGAGGGTTGTGGAGACCTAAAATCCCCACCTTGCAGAGGTCTGAGAAGAAGTTACTGGGGCGCAGCCTGACTTGTTTTAAAAGTCTGAAGGATACATCTGCACTGCTGAGGAGTGCATGATCAGCGTGTGACCATCCTTAAGATACACCCCCGGGTGGGGGGATTTCCAAGTGACTTTATAAGCTCTGTAACACCTGAAAAATAAATGAGTCCCTGCTTGACTAGGCTCCCCATTGAGTCTGAGTGCTCCTGGTACTAGGGGCGGCGTGGGCTGGCGAACGGCGCACTTACTCATCCCCAATCATCACTGCATGGGGTCACTGGTTCAAACCCCCTGCAACTGGTGCTCAGTGTGGTGCTCGAAGGAAGATGAAAAGAAGAAAAGAAAGAAGAAAGAAAGAAGAGAAATGGATTGGGGCCAATTGGGAAGTTCGGGGTAAGCGAGACCCAAAAGATGGGTAACGAAATTAATAAGCCTGAGGACTCAGCACTTAAAGCACTGAGAGATATGCTTAAAAGCAGGGGATTGGATCTGTCAGGTCCGGTAGCTCAAAAGGTTTGGGCAGAGGCGATTCATTTGGCTCCCTGGCTACTTGGGGCTAATGTGTTTACTGGGGATACTTGGGAATCATGGGAAGAGTTTGAAGAAGAATGAGGAAATGCAACAGAAGTGAAACCAAAAGTGGCCAAAGTAACAAGCGGCGCCCTGGCCAGCTTCAGAGCCTCTCGGGACCTATGAAAACAGGACCCATGGGTGCCTTTTTCAGAAGGGCAGGGCACAGCAGAGCTCACAGGGCCGGCGTTGAAAGCCGCCCATCCAACCCACCTTGAACTAACGCATGCATGAGTCAGGGGCCCTGAGCGAAAGCGGGGCGGCCCTCCCCCACTGGTGACTGGCAGCGGCTGCCAGGCACATTTAAAAAAACAAAAACCACCATTGGCTGTGCACTGCAATCGGCTCTGGGATGGCTGGGAAGGCCCAGTTTGGGGAAGGTGGCTGGGGAAGCGCCCCTCCTGTCCATTCTGTGGGGGGCTGGGGAACTACTCTGCCCCCAAGTGTTACAGCCCCACTGGCAGCAGCGCTCGCTGAATCCTGGGCAGAGGGAGCCCTTAGTAAAAGCCTACAGTGTTTTCACTGACTGGGGCAGATGTGGAGAAAGCAAAAAACAGCTCAATTCAAGGAACTCATGGCCATTGCTTTCTGACAGTATTCAGACTCATGTGCTCCTTAAGGAGAGAGAAGCCCCTATTTTCTTACAGCATCTTAGGGGGCACCAAGGATTGCCTGGGCTTTTATCCCAAGGCAATGCAGAGGCAGATAAGATGGCTTATTGTGTACAGGTACCACCTGTGCAACAGCCAGGGGTAAACCCCAGGGGACTCAAGCCCAATTCCTTGTGGCAAACGGATGTCACATATTATGCTTCTTTTGGAAAGCTTAAGTATATTTTGTGTACATCAAACACATTCTCACATGCCTGGTGGGCTACTGCTCATACAGGAGAGAAGTCTAAACATGCTCAGTCTCATTTTCTCCAGTGCTTTGCTATGTTGGGACTGTCCCAAAGAATTAAAACTGATAAAAATTTACAAGATTTCTTCTCACTTTGGGGAATTCAACACAATACAGGAATTCCCTATAATACCCAAGGTCAAGCCATTGTAGAACGCAACCATCAAAACCTACAAATTCAATTACAAAAACAAAAAAGGGGAATGAGCCCCCACCAACAGTTGGGTATGGCCTTATTCACTATTAATGTTCTTAATTTTCTAGAAAGTCAGTTGGAATCTCGGTTTCAGAAGCATTGGGGATGACGGGAGCAGAGACCTGAGGTATGGATAAGATGGAAAGATCCCATCACCAGGCAATGGAAAGGACCAGATCCATTGCTAACCATGGGTTGAAGCTTTGGGTGTGTCTACCCTACAGGAGATTCAAAACCCATATGGGTGCCTGTGAAAAACCTTAAGTCAGTAGGCCAGGATCCGACTGACTAGCATGACGGTCATTGGACAATAGTTAATGAGAAAAAAACTCCTCTCTTTATTTGTATCCATCTGAGGTAAAGGACCCAGTTCCTTGGCTTCATTGCCAGTCAGCCTCTTTGACAACTGGCTGATTGGCTAAAAGATACATGGTCTCAGAAGTATTTCAACTTGTCCTACGCCATGACTTGCTTTGTTTCTCTTGATAATGCTTATCTTTAAGTGTCTTTACCAGATAATTCTGTGACAGAGGACCCTTGGAACTGCCATGGCCCACCTCCTCATGATTATGGACTCCCCCAGGATCCCCTCTGGTTGCCTATGCTTGGCTAACTGAGTTAGGCAGAGACTAAGACTGTCACGGGCTGGCATCACCCATGCGGCTGCCCTTACTCATGATACATTTTTAGCCAAGGATGGGTAAGATGTCCCATGACAAATACTCCTAAGACAGGACATGCACATGGCTGGGTGCATGGTCCAATGACGGGCAAGTCTTGATCAGAGATGACACAACCTAAGACAGGCAAAAATGCATAAGATTAGAGGAAGGAGATAGCCATCTATCCTCAGGGAGCCATCTATGAGATGGGTAACCTGTGAAATAAAGTCAGTCCAGCTTTAAAATAAAAACAGAAGGGGGAGATGGAGGGACCTAAAAGCCCCACTTTGCAGAGGTCTGAGAAGAAGTTACTGGGGCATGGCCTGACTTGTTTTAAAAGTCTGAAGGACACTTCCACATTGCTAAGGAGTGCATGATCAGCATGTGACCATCCTTAAGATACACCCTTGGGGGAGAGGGGGATTTCCAGGTGCCTTTATAATCTCTGTAACACCTGCAATAAATGAGTCCCTGCTTGACTAGGCTCCCCATTGCATCTGAGTGTTCTCGGTACTGGGGGCGGCGTGGGCTGGTGAATGGTGCGCTTACTCATCCCCAATCATCACTGTGTGGGGGTCGCTGGTTCGAACCCCCCACAGAGGGTGACAGATGAAGACACCTGGCATCCTCACCTGCTGCTACTTGCACAAATCCTCACATGTGCACATATATCACAAACCACAGAGACATGCACATACACATACAAACAAACACACACACATACATATACAGTGACAAAATAAGATGAAATGAAATAAAATTTTCTTGAGTAGACTGTCCTGGTAGAGATCTATAATTCTAGCTGTTCTTGAAGCTGAATTAGTAGGAAAGGTCATGTGACTGAAAATAAAGGAAACTAAATAAAACTGGATCTATTTTCTTTATTTACATCTTAATATAATCTATTATGGAAAATGGGGCTACAGCATTTGCATATTCATAGCAATATTTGAGAAGTTCCTGTTTCCTAGGGAGTCAAAATTCTAAAAGAATGTTTTTTTTAAGAAGGTGTGATTTTCTCTGAAAATTCTTATGGAAATTTAGGGTTTTAATTAAGAAAAAACTTTTCAGGTTCATTATCTCTAAAATCATAACCACACAGAAATCTTCTAATGTTTTTATTTAAATAGAGAAATTGGAAAGAAAGGTTAAGTTTATTACTGTTATTTACCACTCGAATTAATGATTGCTCCTTTTGTTGAAGTATTAAAAAGTTAAATAAATGAGTGCTCAAACTATTAGTCCAATAACTCAGTCCACTGTGTTGTTACCTAGGTAGGCTCTAGTTTTGGCTATGGAAATTGATCTGGATTTGAGAAAATTTGAATCCAAGCCCAACTGAATAATTTATGGTAAAACAATTTAACAAATTTGAAATTTAACAATGAAAGGTAAAAAACTCAGATGGTCCCATTTTATGCTTGATAATATGACATTAAAATTGCCACATTAGAAAATGTTATAATCAAATAAACTAAAAAACTCAATGAAGAAACCATTTTCCTCCAAGATTTTCTGTGACACCTAGCTGTTCTGGAGTAGACGTGCTTTGTTAAAGGGTGTCTAGTTAGATCTGAGAAAGGTCCTTAGTTATTTGGTTCTTTTTTATTTTTTTTTAAAGTTATTTTCCTTTTGTTCTTAAAAACATCATTTTAACATTATGATTTTACTAGGATTATGATCAATTGTTTTGTCATGATAAAGGTCAATTTCCCAACAACTTTCTATTCAAACATTGTTTCTTAGATTATTCTTGAATGAAAACAGGATTTTTTTTTCCTCTTAGTAGTTAAA
>NW_008343479.1:4096689-4109651 GCF_000622305.1 Nannospalax galili | reverse complement strand
AATTTTAAATTTTACTATCTTGGACAGGTTATGTGTAGGGGTTTAAGTATGATCTGTAGTGAAACTGAGAATCCTGCATAGAAATTTACTCTGATTTTATCTCTGCAGTAATTATTCTATGCAATTGCAAGGAGAAAATAGAAACCTTGTAACTTTTTCCTTGAAAATTCAATGGTCAGAGTTTTATATTGTGTGTACAAGATTTCAAGTTAGTGGTTAATTGCTTGGAACACTCAGCACACTATTTTAACTATCAAACTGACATGATGAAATTTTCCTGGAATAATGTCTACCTAAAGAAATTTCCAAAGCACTCTATGGGATTCTAATCTGATGTCTATAAATTATTATACAGACCTAAGTATTTAGGAGTCCAAGTTATTTTTTACAAGTTAAATTGACATTCAAAAGTATCAGTGCTTTCAAATCAGTTAGCTCAAAGACAATTGCATGCAAACAATTGCTATTAGCCCTTCTCATTCATAATTTAGCCTGCTAAAGCATTTACATTCTAAGTGAAAGAAATGAAGTTGCAAGTCAAATAAAAAAATCTTTTACTGGAAGAAATAATTACAATATCAAAGTTAAATGAACTTCCTCATCAAATTGCTTTCCCTGTTGACATGTTCTTCTGGCATCCAGAGACATATCATATAAATGTGCAAGTAAACTAGCATGAGCAATTATTACAAGTAGATCTCCAGTACCAAACATTGCATTTAATTGAATGACAAGAACAGGGAAATGTCCCCTCTGTTTCTAAAATTATGGCTGCATTGTTTGAAAACATACAAGATCTGTGATTTGTGTCTAGTGCAATAATTTCAAAGTCACCCGAGGGAAAGAAGATGCTGAGAGTCGTGTATCAGGTACCTGTCTAAGTAAGTTCTCAAGTGTATGATAAAGTGATGATTAGGTGACTTAAACTGAGAGTAACCTAATTACTGGCCCCCTTTCCAAGAGAATTTTCAGGTCATGCTGCCCTAAATAATAAACAGAAGCAATACAGGCTCAAAAAAGTTTTTCAAGACTTTGAATTTTGCAAGAGATCTAGATAATTAAGACTCTCTAATATTAACACTTTAATTGCTGAGATAGTTAAGGAGGAAATGAAGTATTGAAGGCTGGGTCAGTTCAATAATCAGGAGTGTAGCAGCACCTTTCTTTCTTCTTTTCTTTTCCTTTTTCTTTTTCTTTCCTTGAGACAGGATTTCTCTCTAGGTATCTTGGAACTCACTGTATAGCCCAGGCTGGCCTGGATTTCACAGCGATCTGCCTGCCTCTATCTCCCAACTACTGGGATTAAAGGTGTGCATCACCATAACAAGATTGAAATTTTACTTTTAATGAAGTCTTGGGTAATTATCCTAGAGTGATAGATTTGGGATTTTTATGCAGCCTCTCTACCATTCCTTCTAGTCCACTGTTGCTGCATTTGCAAGTCAATGGTTGAGCTTGAAGTTGTACCTTGAATGGGAACTAGGCATCTGAATTTCTGATCTGGTACTTGTCACAGTTCTTTCTTCTGAAAGACTCCTTCAGGTTTAGCCTTCTGATTTTGTTCTTACAAACAATTTTAAAAGACAATTTTAATTTTTAAAGATAATTTCAGGCTCAAATAATTTCAGGCTCATTTTCTACATCCAGAAAGGGACCAAACTCTTAATATCTTATTGCACCCCAGTCCTGTGACCCCCCCCCCAGTGACAACTGAGGAGTCTGGAGAGCATGCAAAAGCAAAGAGCCTTTATTCGGGCTTAAGCTTGGGCCCTCAGATTTCACTGATGCAGCAGATCCATACTGAGAGCCCCGATCTAGGGTGGGGTAGGTTTTTATAGGGAAGTTTCATAGAAGCCTGTGTGTGCCAAACATCTTTAAAATGATTGGATGGTCCTATGCTTTGAGTTCAGGGAGGATTCTTATTGGTAGGGGCTGTCTTTAGGGTATTGGAATGTGCTATTATCTGTGGGGCCAGAAGTTTCTGTTTTTACCTTATAAGGCTGCTATACATCCGGGCTTGCATGGGATGGGGGTGGTAACTGGTAACTGAAGATTACAATATGCCTTGGCATGCCCAGGCTTGCCTGAAACAGCTAGTCAAAATGGAGTTAGTGCCATCTTAAGGCAAGAAGATTACAGAAGCAGAAAGAAGCAGTTAGACGAATTAGGGTCTCACATTTCCCCCTCTCCTAGTAACTAGGGATGACACAATCATGGGTCTGGATCATGACCTCTAATGAGGGGGTCTATAGTCTGATACTGGGACCTCAGGACCATGAGTTGTACTGCATTCACCTGCTCTCTAACAAAGGTAGTCAGCCGATTGATAATACATGGCCCAGCAGTTAACACTAATAGGAGGAGGTTTATGGGCCCAGCCAAGGCTGAAAGTAGAGTGGTAAGCCAGGGAAACCAATTGAGCAGTTGTTCATACCAATTTTGTGGCTTTATAGGTTGGTATCTGGAGAGGAGTTCCTGGCGGAGGTGTTTGAGGGTGTTTTTTACATTTTCTTCAACAATACTGGACTCTGACAAAGAAGCAGCAATTTTCCTCCCAAATCATGCAAGTTTCCCCTGTTCAGCCATGATTAGGTCCAGAGCTCACCTGTTCTGCAGCACCACTTCTGCAAGTGAATTCGTTTGTTGTTGGAGGGACTCAAGGCTTTTGGTTGTGGATGCCATTGCCTGGTCTAACTTGTCCTGTAGGTCCCCCGCCAGATGACTGGTTTGAACGATAGCCGCAGTCACCACGTTCCTGGTGCCTACTGAGAGGGTGCGTCCTAGACCCATTAACATGGGAATGAAGATTTCTCTCCGTGATTGGGCATGGAGGAGAAGAGCAGCATCTTCCTCCTCGAATAAATACACCTGGGGGTGATCATTACTGGAACACAAAAGGCAGGCTGAGATGAATTAACACAGGTCAAAATGTCTCCCCCACACCAGAGAAAAAGGGGAAGGCTGACGCATGCATTTCCAGAAAGAGTCACATTAGTGAGGCACTTCTAATGGGCAGGAACTGCTGTACCAGAAATGCAAAGTGGGTAGTCAGGTGATTGTTCAAACAGGGGAACGCCCACCTAATAGAGGTCAGAGGAGTTATATCCTGGAGTCTTAGGGTGGCATTAACTGGTACTGCAGTCAGTAAGGGTCTATTGCTATACACACAAAGAAAGCAATTAGAAGCACTGGGGTGGTTGGTGAGGGGTAAAAGGTCCACCACGTATTGTATATATTGATTCCAGGACATGATTGATTTTATTTGCTCCTCTGTTTGCTTTTCCTGTACAATAATGCTATGATGGGTCAGTATAGGCTGAGCTTCCAGCACAAGCTGGTGGAAAATGTGGAAATCAGGTATGGAGTAACTGGTGAATCCCCCCTGGGTAGAAGTTTCCTACTACCCCAGTATGCCAGCGTTCATCCCAGGAATCTGCAACATATATTCAGGAATAAGGTTGGCCGTTTTCCATTAGGAATATGGACCTCTCCTTCCCTGTAATCCATATTTGTCCCCAGGTTAGGCCTGTCTCTAGCTTGCAGGAGAAGTAGCAGCACCCTCAGTAGAGGGTGCTATCTTTTAAACATGATGAGTATGTCTGCCGATAAGGAAAGCAGGCATATTCTTCATTTGTGTGGCTACTGGCATTGGGGTACAATATGATGTCTAGGGGTTCTTGGCAGCCCACTAGGGGGCAGTCGGCCATGCTAATCACATGGTTTCTACCCTGATACATTTCCCTGACAGAGAATCTCCAGAGCATAGTGTTGGGAAGGTTAGTGTGAGTGTTGCCAGAGGACAATATAGAAGCCATTAAGAACAATAAAGTCTTAGCTTGAGAGGGTTGTCCATGTCCTCGCAGACTTTCCATGTTTTGGGATCCTGTGCAGCGATCAGCAGAGGGTGAAGGTCATCTGGGTCTGGGTGTGGGCTCGTTAACCAGAGGTGGGTGTGATGAATCCATGTGGTAACTCCATCTACTTTCACTGCAGTTGGGGTTGTCAGGAGCACCGTGTACAGTCCTTTCCAGCAAGGTTCTAGGATCTTTCGGCGGTGTCTGCAGATGTAGACCCAATCACCAGGCTGGTAGTTGTGTAGGGTAGGAGGAGGAGTGGTCTCATAAATAGCTTTCAGATGGGGCCACATGTCCTTGTGGGCATGTGCCATAGCCTCAAGAGAATCAAGCAATTGATGGCTATCAAACTCAGCAATTAATTCAGCTTTTAAATTGGGGAGGATGGGGGGGGGTCTTCCAAACATGATTTCAAATGGAGTTAAGCCTAACAAGTAGGGTGAGTTTCGCACCCTATATAGAGCAAAGGGAAGGAGAGCCACCCAGTCCCTGCCAGTTTCCATGGTTAATTTAGTAAGGACCTCTTTTATTATTCTATTCATCCTCTCTACCTGTCCAGAGCTTTGGGGCCTGTATGCACAGTGTAATTTCCATTTTTCACCCAATATTTTGGCTAATTCTTGTGTTACCTGAGAGGCGAAGGCTGGTCTGTTGTCTGAGCTCAGAAGAGCTGGCACAGCATACCTTGGAAGAATGTTTTCCAGTAGCTGCTAGGCGACCATTTGCGCAGTCTCATGCTTGGTGGGGTACGCTTCAGTCCATCCTGAAAAAGTATCTACCAGAACTAAAAGATATTTATAACTATATTTGCCCAGTTTTATCTCTGTAAATTCCGTTTCCCAGTGGGGTCCGGGCTTGGAGCCTCTCAACTCGGTCCCTGTTCTTTGGGAAGGTTCTCAGCATTCGTCAGCCTATAGCTAAGACATTTGGAGGAGGTTGAATTGACATGTGATTGGAGGTTCAGAACCTTGAGATGGGCATTTCTTAGAAGGTCTTCTGTCTTTTGAGTGCCCAAGTGGGTTGTCTGGTGGATGTGATAGAGATCTTTGGCTAGGTTACTTGGCAGGATAATCTGCAGTGCCCTATATGCTACCAGGCATTAATCTTTTGGGTCATGGGAAGTTTGTGTATTAGCTTCAGATCTTCCTGAGAATAATCAGGTTGGTCTGGTAGCATGGGTGGCCCTGGGTCCATCAGATGGATAGCCAGGACTAAGGTTTCTTTCAGGGTCATCTCCTTGGCAACCTGGTCTGCCTTCTGGTTTCCTCAGGCTATAGGCGTATCTGTCTTCTGGTGCCCGGGGCAATGGATGATAGCCAGTTTCTTGGGTAGCCATAGGGCAGCCAGTAAGTCTAGGATTTCTTATTTATTTTTAATAGTCTTTCCCTCAGCTGTGAGCAGCCCCCTCTCCTGGTAGATGGCTCCATGTACATGGGCTGTGGCAAAGGCATACCAGCTCTCCATATACATGTTCAATTTTTTGTACTTGCCCAATTTAAGAGCCTCGGTCAAGGCTATCAGCTCAGCTCTCTGGGCTGAAGTCCCTGAAGGTAGAGCCTCTGTTCAGACAGTTTCAATTTCTGTTACTACTACTACCCTGACATACCTCTATCCATTTTACACAAAACTGCTGCCATCAGTAAACCAAGTGGCTTCTGCATCAGGGAGTGGCTGATTGGTCAGGTCTTTTCTGAGCCCGTGCACTTGGCTCAGGATTCCCACGTAAACATGCAAGGGCATGTCCAGGTCCAGATTGGGCAGCAAGGAGGCTGGATTGAGTCCTGTGCTCAGGAAAAAACAAATCCTCAGGGAGTTAAGGAGTAAGCTTTTTAGTGAGTCATCCGGGCATTGCTCAACTAGTGGTCGGGTGGTCCATGAATATTGGTTCACGCCAGTAGCCCCCTGTACCTAGGACTTTTTATGTGATAGTTTTCCTTGGGGCTCAGTTAATACCGAGTGTTGGGGACCCATGTCTACACAGAAGCACATGGGTGTCCCCTCCACTTTGAGGGTTACCCTAGGTTCGGGGAGGGGATCTAAACCCCAAACCCCCTAGTGGCTCATTTCTCCAAGCTTGGGGATTTTCACTCTTCTCAGGCTCTGCCTCACCCAGCAGGTTTTTCTGGGCAATCTTTCATCCAGTGGCCCAATGTGCAATGGGCACACTGGTTCTGCTGTAACCTTGGTCACCCTTCCCGGGGTTTCCTATGTGAGTCTGCAGAGAGGTAGCACAGTTGGCATTCCTGCTCATCAGGCGACTTTGTAGTTGTAGCCAGAGGATCTTAGTGAAGTCTTGGGTCTGCTTGCAAGTAGCAGTGGCTGCGGCTTGAGTCTGTTTGTCTTCCGGCTTTCTCTGCAGTTATAGACCCTCTCTGCCACTGCCAAAAGCTCTGGCAGAGTCTTATCTGCCAATCTATCTAGTTTTTGTAACTTGTGCCTAATGTTGGGTGCTGACTGGTTGACAAAGGCCAATATGACTGCATTCTTGTTTTTTGGTGCATCTGGATCAGGGGTGCATAAGTGGGGACTGCCTCAAGGATCCTCTCTAAAAAGGCGGCCCAGAATTCTGTATTTTCTTGCTGTACATCACTGATCTTAGCCAAATTAGTTGGGTGCCTTGCAGTGGCCCAGAGACCCCTCCATTAGAGTCTGGCAGTAGACCCGGAGCCTCTCCTTATCTTCTGCCACACTAAAGTCCCAGTTTGGTCAGGTTAATAGGAAGGCTTCATTGATCAGTGCCTGGTTGGTGGTGGGGTTCCCATCCACCCTGGGGACCAGCTTCAGGGCCTCAGTTTGGATCTGTTCCCTCTCCTCGGTGGTAAATAGAACCTGTAATAGCTGCTGGATGTCATCCGAAGTGGGCTGATGGGTGAAAAGAACATACTCTAGCAGATCAATAAGGCCCAGTTGTTTCTCAGAGAATTTTGCAGTTTGCAATTTCCAATTGTAAAGGTCACTGGTGGCAAATGGTCAATATTGCATTTGTTGGTCTCCTGCCTCATTAAGGGGTCCCACTTCCTTTAAGGGAAGGACGGTGGAGTCTGCCACTGCTCATGGCTGTCCTTTCTGGACCCTCCTCCAAGTTTGAGGGGGGTTCTTATCCCTAGGGACTTGGGCTGCCTCAGCCTCTCCTGGGGGCTCTAAACGCCCTGGTTGTGCCGGCAATGTGGGTAGATATGGGGGAGGCTCACACAGAAGTTCTTCCAATCCACCCTGGAGGACAGGATAAAATGGGGCGGACAGTTTAGTTTCACTTTTTTGCCGTTCATCCTCATGCAGGGCCGGGATGGCTGTCTTTGAACCTTGCAGTGGTAAAAATGGTTTGAGCCATTTGGGGGGCTCCTCAACCAGGGCCTGCTAGGTCACAATATAAGGAACCTGGTTGAGGTATCCTGGCTGCCTGAAAATAATATTTTTAACCTTGAAAATAGTGAGGAGGTCAAACATTTCCCCTTCTGGCCATCCAGCATCAAAGGATGGCCATTCATTCCTGCAAAGGACAAAGAGTCTACCCTATTTGACTTCCAGCCCTTGTCCTCTAGTCTTCTTTTTGAAGTCAGAAAAATGATCCTGGAAAAGACTCAAAGGTTTTACATGACTTTGTCCTATGTCTTCAACTGAGTAAGTCACAAATAACACAGAAAACACAAAGACACACACTGACAAAACAATACTTCCTAGCGCCTTAAACAAGAACTAAAAGTGGGATGTCGGCCTCTCACTACTCTGCGGGTGTGACCTGACTTTCCCTTCCAAAGTTACAAGTGGGATCCAATCCCTCTCAGGTGGATCCGCAATGTCTACCTAGTCCCATGGCCTGGGGTCTTCCAGCGCATCTGCCTAGACCGCCAATAGGCTAACAAGGTAACTGGGCCCAAAACAAAGTGCGCGCAACACACACAAACAGGAGGACAAAGGCAGTTATCGGCCAGACGAGGCTCAACACTCTGGGTATCCTGTGTGTGTGTGTGGGGGGGGGTCCTTGGGGATCCCGGACGAGCCCCCAAATGTTGCACCCCAGTCCTGTGACCCCCAATGACCACCAAGGAGTCCAGAGAGTATGCGAAAGCAAAAAGCCTTTATTCGGGCTTAAGCTTGGGCCCTCAGATTTCACCAACGCAGCGAATCTGTACTGAGAGCCCTGATCTAGGGTGGGGTAGGTTTTTATAGGGAAGTTTCACAGAAGCCCACCTGCACCAAGCATCCTTTAAAATGATTGGATGGTCCTATGCCCTGAGTACGGGGAGGATTCTTGTTGGTAGGGGCTGCCTTTAGGGCATTGGAATGCTCTGACTCTTATCTGTGGGGCCAGAAGTTTCTGTTTTTACCTTATAAGGATGCTATATGTCCGGGCTTGCTTGATCTATAGCTTTCTGGGGTGGGGGTGGTAACTGAAGGTTACAACATGCCTAGGCATTACCAGGTTTGCCTGATACAGCTAGTCAAAATGGAGTTAGTGCCATCTTAAGCCAAGCAGATAACAGAAGCAGAAAGAAGCAGTTAGACGAGTCAGGGTCTCACAATCTTATATTTATTTTTAGAGTCTGAGTGTTCTGTCTGCATGTATGTAAGTGCAATGACCATGGAGGCCAGAGAGGACACTGGATAGCCTGGAACTAGAGTTATGGAGGAGGACCCAGTCTCTGAGAAGAGAGCAGTTAATCATTTTTCTGCAGAGAAGTGAAAGCTCTTTCCCCATGAAATCTTTTAAATCATAAATATTGGGTGAGATTCAATTACCAGTTGATAGAGAAGAGGGGACTGCTTTCTAAGCACAAGGTATGACAGATGTATGGACTTTAAATCAGAAAAGAGTTTAGAATATTTAGGGGAAGATGCATGCAGAGGGCCAAGCAAAACTAAGGATGTATGAGAAAGTCATAAGGAATCCTGTTTCTTTGTAAGCTAATTAAATCTTAAAATTCATGTGATAAAAAGAGTGTTCCCATTAGCCTGGTTCTGTGGTCCCCTCCAGTGAACCTGAAACTGTGAGTCAGTCCTTTGAACCTGAAGCTCTATTTCCCACGTATGAATCTGGACCTGTGGTCTTCTCCCATGAACAGGAGCTGTGGTCCCTCCCATGAGCCAGTGCAGTGGTCCCTTCCAATGAACCACAGTTGTGGTCCCCTCATGTGAACTGGAGCTGTGGTCCCCTCCCATGAATCTGTAGCTTTGGTTTTCTTCCATAAGGTGGAGCCATGGTACCCTGGAGCTGTGTTCCCCAATCCTGAGCCACAGCCCCATATTCCTCTATGGTGGGCTGATGGTAGAGCAAACTGGAGGATGAAAGACTTTCTGATGTTGGACAGCAGGTTCTCTCTTCTTTGAGTGGGCTGCATTCCCCACAACTCCTTTCCTGGAAGTCCCAAGTTGTGCATTGCAGTGCCTTTGTCTCTGTCTTAGGTTTATACCACAGACAGGGGGAGCTTTTCATCATTGTCAGATTCTAGTCTTGGGAGGACTGAGTCTCAGTAATGAAATTGCCACCTTCCTTGATGAGCACCTATGATCTTGAACTTTGTATGTGGTACTGGGCACCTAGGACTTGGCTTTGGACCTTTCCCATTCCCAGGCACCAAGATATTTCCCATCATTTTTTTCTTACCCTTCCACAGCCCTAAGATATCTTCACCTGTGCCCTACAGAAAATATAAAATACCTAATTGAACTTCTAATGATAAAGGTCATAGTTTGGAAAGTTAAAAATAATAGAATGAGTGTTACAAAGAATAAGGCATTATCAAAGTTAAGAAAGTGGAATAGTGTCATAAAAGAATTTCAATAGTGATACTAGTTTTCCCATGTTGACTGGAGCTGGAGAGATGGTTCAGTGGATTGAGTGCATCCTGGGCTGGAGATATGGCTCAGCAGTTAAGAACACTGGTTGTTTTTGCGGAAGACCCGGGTTTGAATCCCAACACCCACATGGCCACTAACAACTGTCCGTAACTCCAGTTCCAGAGGATCCTATGGCCCCTTCTATCCTCTGCGGGCATTGCTCAACATGGGTGCACTTGCCTACATGCAGGCAATACACTCACACACATAAAATAAAAATAATAAATGAAATATTAAAAATGAGCACATTCTGCTCTTGCAGAGGACCCGGGTTAGGTTTTCAGCACTGACATTGGGCAATTCACAACTGTTTGTGACTCCAACTCCAGGGGATCCAATTCCTGGTCTCAGTAGGTAAATGCAGTCATGTGCACATATATACACACAGACGTACTCATTTGCATGTACATTATAAAAACAAAAATAAATCTTTAAAAATCATCTTGATAATTGAGATGTGTAGAGGTCAGAAAAGCATCCCATGATAATACTGGGAACAGGACATAAAAGGCGTTCAATGTGCAGTTGAAGTTATTGAAAGATAGAAAAAAGATTCTGCTAGAAATAAAACTAGGGAAAGCTATAACCCGCAAAACTCATAAGCAGATAGTGTGAAGAAATAACTAGGGTCAGTTCTACTTAGTAGGAAGTACAGTAATTTATAGTGTTAGCCTATATGTACATTTACTAAAACTGAAGCAATATGAAACAGTGAACACTAAATATAAAAAGTTTTACTCCTTTCTGTTGTTGGAGAAACTCTTTGAAAAGCATAGTTTTCTAATCAGAAGGAAATATGATGATGTATTTTCATGCTCGAGTATCATGATTTTTTGATAGTAGTGATATTTGTAATTTTATTTCCTTTCTAAAAACTTTTAGATACTAGAGTGTTTTTAAATTTTTGATTGAGAGTTTCATGGTATATTTTGATCATATTCAGACCTCCTCATTTTCACTCCCACCCTATTACTCACCTACTCTATGTCCTATATTGTTATTTTTCTTTCTTTCTTTAAAAAGCCCCATGGAGTCTAATTTCTGTTCCTTAAATACTCCTGGATGTGGGTCCATCCCTTGAAATCCAGTCAACCTACCACCCTTGAAGAAAACTATCTCCCATCAACTATCAATTGCCGATAGATTCTCAGCTAAGTCTAGGGTTTATGTTTGCCTCCCCCCATCCATGCTGGGTTTTTGTTTGGCTGGGACTTGCACTGATCTTGTGTATTCTGTCAAAAATGATGTGGGCTTATATGTGCAACTGCCCTGTTGTGTCCCAACAACATAGAATCCTTGTATTGATTTACCACCTCTGGTTTTTATAACATTTCCACCCCTCTTTTGCAATGATTCCTGAGCCTTGAGAGGAGAGAACTGAACACTGTAGTCTTTTGTTATCTAACACAGACCATTGTGGGTCTCTGTGTGAATTACCATATGCTGCAAGGAGATGCTTCTTTGGTGAGTATTGAAAGATGCACCAATCTATGGGTGTAACGATGAGACATTAGAAGTTGTTTTAATACTATGTGCATTTAGCAGAATAAAAACAGTAAGCTTTCCCCTATAACCTGTCACCTCTCTCGCCACAAGTACTTGTCCCTGATAATGATGCTAAGTATGGCCCTCATCTTGTGAAGTGGGCCTTAAATCCAATCAGAAGGAAGTTGGTGACTACCATAAAAATTGTGGCACTATTGCACCAGTGGGCATAGTTTGGCAGGTCAGTTTTTATTTTAGCTTGCAACATTCAAAGCTGATCACAGTTGGGTAATGATTATTGTCCCAGTTTGTTCTTCATTGCTGTGAAAAAACACTCTGACCAATACCAACTTGAGGAGGAAAGGGTTTATTCAGCTTACAACTCTTAGGTCACAGTTCATCAGGGAGATCAAGGTAGGAACTCAGGGTAAGAACCTGGAAGCAGGAGCCGGAGGACAGGCCATGGAGAAACGCTACTTACTGGCTTGCTCCCCTGGCCCCTGCTCAGCCTGCTTTCTTATGCAACACAGGCCCACCTGCCCAGGGGTGGCACCACCCACAGTGGGCTTGGCCCTTCCACATCACTCGTCAAGAAGATGCCCCTCAGACATGGCCATGGGCCAGTCCAATAGAGGAAATTCCCCAACTGAGGCTCCCTCAACCCAGGTGTGTCAAGTTGACACTAAAGTTATCCAGCAGAATTGACCCCTTGTCAACTTGACACAGAAACATTACTATTAAACCATAACTTTCCAATTTCTGTCCCCAAGATATGTTAATATCACAACCTAAGACAGTACAACCTTAAAACCCCCACAGTCCTTAAAAAATCCAAACACTTAAAAGTTCATAGTCTCTTTTAGAAGTCTGTGGGCTTCTGTAAAATCCAAAACAAGTACTGTCTTATTTCAAAAGGATGAATAGGGCACACCTAGGCAAAACCAAAGTCCAGGAAAGTAGCTCGAGGCTGGACATCTGGGATTCACTCTCGATGCTCTGGCCTCCAAAGGGTACTGGCAGCTCCACTGCTCTGACTCTGCAGTCCACAGCACACTCAACTCGTCTCGCAGACCCAGGCCAGCTCCATTCCACACTTAACTGCTGTCCTTGGTGGTTGTCCCATGGTCCTGGCATCACCAAAAAGCTGGGGTCTTCACTGAAACTAAGTCTACACCTTCACTAATGGCCTCTTCTTGCCTCTTGGGGTGCAAAGCCTGATTCTCTCCATGACCCCTTCAATCCTGGGGTCTTCACTGCAACTGAAGCTACACTTTCAGCTATGGCCTTTCCTGGCCTCTCAGAGTGCCAAGCCTCAGCTGCTCTCTATGACCCCTTCATGCTTTCAACACCAGAACCATGCAGGAGACTCTTACACATTACTAAGTCCTGCTTCCAACTTGAAATAGAGGTGCAGGTCCCCTCTGTGTTCTGACCCTGAGGAAATACCTCCCAGAAGACTCCACCAGAGTGATACTGGTCTCTTGTTACTTACAGCTGATTTTTCAGCCCTAGCTAACTAGAACCAATTGTCCCAGTAAAGCAAAGGTTTTGCTTCAGGTTCTGGTCTCTTCTTAATCACAGCTGATTCTTCAGCCCCAGCCAATCAGAACCCACAGATTCTCAATCCAAAATCTCAAACGAACAGCCCTGATAGTCTCTGCTTCCCTTTGAAGCTTCACAAGCCAGGCCTCCCTCGTCTACAACTCTTTCAGCATAACTGTTCCAAGCTCCACAGAAACAAACTCTGAGCACACAATGGCTTTTCCAGCCCAAAGTTCCAAACAC
>NW_008343479.1:4095665-4096455 GCF_000622305.1 Nannospalax galili | reverse complement strand
CCGATCTGGCCATGGAGGAGCACTGCTAACTGGCTTGCTCCCCTGGCCCCTGCTCAGCCTGCTTTCTTATGCAACACAGGCCCACCAGCCCAGGGGTAGCACCACCCACAGTGGGCTGGGCCCTCCCATATCAATCATCAAGAAGATGCCCCTCAGATATGGCCACAGGCCAGTCCAATAGAGGAAATTCCCCAACTGAGCTCCTTCAACCTAGGTGTGTCAAGTTGACACTAAAGCTATCCATCACAATGATGATTACTTTCCTCCTCTGGTAGGCTGCATAGCACTTCCCAGCACAGCACTATCCAGTACTATACTATGAAAGCTAACCACAAGAGTTGGAGTTTCAATGTAAATACCAATTTGATTTCTATGTGCTCTTTCTGAAACTCACATACGAAGTGTCTTCAGCAATATGATCTGACAGGCAACCAGGGGCAATGCAAATTGCCAGAATTATTTGATGATCTATGGGGCACTCTCTGGTTAACAGCTCCAAAAAAGGAAGTCCATTACTGCATTGGGATTTTTATTTACTAGTCTGTTGTATCTAGGACGGGCATTATTCTCCACTATAGGGTAACTCCATTTAAACCCTTTTTATATTGTATATGTAAGAAATTTCTACTGTGGTAGATTTCTATATGACTAACACTCAAGGCCTTTTGAAAAAGTCTTATTATTTTAAAAATAATAAATGTATATAAATATCTGGTCATTAAAATGTAATACTGGTTAAATAAGCAAAATGCAAGACAATATATTGTAGAATATTTATCTAACTTAAAAC
>NW_008343479.1:4089821-4095448 GCF_000622305.1 Nannospalax galili | reverse complement strand
CATTTGTATGTTGTCAGAGCCCAACAAAGTACCTAATGTATTATATATAATCAATATGTTTATTATTTGGACAAAAGGCTACTGGTTTATAAGATATAGAATGATTTTGTATTTGATAAACAACAGTGACTATAACTCATAATTAAACATACCTTAAATTATAAGTTCAGAAAATGGAAAGAAGAGATGAGAGTCCATGTACTGAAATGTGGAGCCTCAGTCCTGAAGCTTCAAGTTGGCCTCCTCCAATCCTGTGATATTATGACCTTATCACCTGAACTCCTTTTGCCCTTGGCCATTGCTATCCTTGGTGTTTACAAAAGTCTGCAAGTTTATTGAGGGATTGCATTTTGTACTAAACAATCCACAGGGTCACTCATGGAATCAGACTGTCATTTAGAAGCTATTTATGAGTTGAGTTTAACATCAACAACACCTTGAATACATGATGATGTGACTTCCAGGATATGAATAAGAAGGCTAATTTATCTAGTCATGCTTGAGGATCACTTAGTTGTCATTACATTATTTATCCCAGGTCACACCCTGTAAGGAAATCAAATATGTCCTTGTTTTCAGAAGCATTGACAGATTATGTCCTTCACTATAGTTTATGACTGTCATAGAGAAGAAAATGATGGAATGCTAGAGAATCATTCTTGATCAGGGTCTCTGAAGCAAAAGGCAATGCTGACACTTCTAGATGGGGAAGGAATAGTATTGGATCAGACTAATAATGTTCAGAATGGAAATTTAATCATATGTTGGGTGATCATATGTAAATTATTTTACCTTTAAAAGTTTTAGTTGCTATATGCTTATGTGATTGCATATGTACATATGCACAAACATATTTTGTATATATACATATATCAATTATTAAGTAGTTTTAGCCATAGGAATATTTTTTTCTGATAGGGCACTACTTAAGACCAAGTTACTTGGCATTACCTATTTCAAAATCTTCACCCAAGCCCAGATTTTAAAAGTAAACTTTATTTTGGTATGCTTCTCATGTTGAATAATTGACATGAAGAAATGAGATATCTCATTGTTTTGAATACCATATGCAATGGTCTGAAAGTTTCTGTTTCACTAAATTTGTTCATTAAACCCAAACCTGAAGTGATCATCCCAAGGAGCTACCTAGCCTCTTCCGTATTATGAGGACAAAGCAAGAAGGTAAGACTATGGTCTATGCAGAATGAGCCCTCCCCTGATAACAAATGTGCTAGTGCCTTGATCATGGGTGCTGTAGCCCCAGAATTATGAAAGTAAATATTTTTATTTCTAAACTGAATTATGAAATTTATGATCACTTTGTTGTAGTAGTCCAAATGGACTAAAACACCATGATAATAAAAACTAATTTGAAGTGTAATAATTGAAAATCTATTGAATGAAGGTGCTTTTTTCAGAGCTTGGAACCATTTTAAAAGACAGTAAAACAGTGCTACTAATTCTATATATCTGGACTCAGGAAGGAACTATCTATCTAGGAAACAGATTGTGATATCCATGGAACATTTGCCACATGAAATTTTAATGTGTAGCTGCAGGAATCAGCATGAGATTATATTATTAATACATTATATGTTTATAATTTGGAGAAGGTGGGGCTAGAGATGGCTCAGCAGTTAAAAGCACTTTCTGTTCTTGCAGAGGACCTGGGTTCAGTTCCCAGGACCCATATTGCAGCTGACAGTCATCCGTAACTACAGTCCCAGGGTATCTGACACCCTCTTCCGACCTCCACAGGCGTTGCACGACATGGGTGCACTTACATCCATGCAGGCAATACGTTCATACACATAAAATAAATTGTATGTCTCTAATTATGATAATCAGATAGAGGTCAAATAAGCTATGTGATTTTGCTATATATTTTATGTTTGTAGCAAACTCTTCTCATTTATTAACCAACAGGGTTGCATGTTCATTCTGGTCTCCAAGAGTGGAGTATAATGTTGATGGTGTTATGGTGTAGACGAACACAAGCTGTAAAGAACCTAATGAGAGTAAAATCAGAAAGCGGTCTCCTTGGTATCTACCAAGTGTCCATGTGTGAACACGGTTTGTAGAGCAATGAAAATACTTTCATGTGGATATTTAATTGGGTCCCCTGACTTGGGAAAGTAGTCAACAGTTTCCTTTGAACTCTATGATGCAAATATTTTGTCTATGTTTTGATGATTTAATACTTTGCATATCTCATAATAAATCCTAATCCTAAATGAGAAAACTCATTGAGATCTTTGCTGATCCTTGAAGTGCATTATTGTTGTGCTTTGCAAAGACGAATACATTGAATCATGGGCTTATTTTGGTTTTGTAATATGACATTTGGTAACTTCACCATCCCTGACATCTGTGTCCAATTTGCAATGAAACCACTTAAACCTCACGCACACACTGAAAGCTGTGTTTTTTGTCACAAAAATTATATAAATATATAAACAGATGAAAAGTTTGCTGGCTTTGTTTTAAAATTTGGCTTTATTTCTATGTATTAAAATAAATTCACTTAGTAAATAGGGAACATTAACAGAATTATACTAACTGGACTAGAATTCATGGTTCTATGTTGTCACTGGAAAATCAACTTAGATACAACAACATTCAATATAATTGTTTACCTCTTAGATAATGACCCATTAGTGTTATGACCAAGTTCTGTTTGGGGCAATGGCATTTTATATTGCATTACTGAAGTGGAAGAAGGTGGATAATCATTTTACTTTTGATATGTGCACTTTGAGACTGAAATTAGACTTATTCAGTCTTTATATTCTTGGAAACTGAAAGAAATTGAGAGATTATCAAGTAAATCAATCCTATAATCCTCCCTGTCATACAGATACTGAATTGGGTACAAAGCAACCTAATCCCTAGTGTAATGGGCTTTGGTTTTGCTTTTTCTACTCAATTGTTTTCCAGCTTCACTTGTTTAAACGCTAACAGTGATGAAGCCAATGTTTCCAACTGGATTACTATGAAAAGTGCTATGCGTCATACACTTTATGCATCTTTGTGCAGGGGACATAAAAGTGCAACTAAATAAACAGACACATTCATAGCAGATATGTACACATTTATAATTTTTCATTTACTTTTATTTTATGTATATAAATGCTATGCCTGAATGTATGCAAATGAACCTATGTTGTGCAATGCCTGTGGAGGACAGAAGTGGGCTTCAAATTCCCTGGAATTAGTTATGGATGGTTGTTAGCCTTCATGTAGGTGCTGGGATATGAACCTGGTCTTCTGCAAGAGCGTCCAGTGCTCTTAACCACTGAGCCATCTCTCCAGCCCCATACTCACATTTATACACTACTCACAAACAAAAACCTCCCAGACTGTAGGCCTAGTGCTGTCTGAATCCAACTGCTAATCTCACACAGGTATTTCGTCCTGATAGACAATCCTCTTCAAAGACATGAGTTTTCTTTTCTTTTTCCTTTTGGCCAATATTCTAAACTTTCTGTTCCTTGAAACTGTTACAAGTATTTCTTTCCTAACCAAACTCTCACCTGATAAAATTGCCTTCTCTTTTAACGGAAAATAATAAACAAGTGCAATTAGATTAGAATTTATGTAAGCTTCTATATTATGTCTGTTATCTGCAAATATTCATACCAATATTCTGTTGTCCTTGGTATTGGTACGGATAACCACTGCTGTGCTAGACACCAACCTGAGTGCTGAATCAGTGCATCATTTCTGTTCTCTGTTCTTTCTTATCAATTCCTCTCTCTCCATTAGAGCATATAATGAGAACAGCTTGTAACCAGTTCCATCTCAAGCCACTCTTCTTAGCTGTGTCTTTTCCTTCAGTTGCTTTTCCATTTTCCCCCTTTTTACAGATTCAAAGCAGTCAAACACTACCAATTCACCATTTCTCCTCTTTTACTCACCATTGTTTAATCCATTGGTCACTGAAATTAAAACAATTTGTCACACTAGACTGAGCTTTGCTTGACTTACTTTGGGGACATTGATTCACTTTGGCGCCTGTATTTCCTTTCTGGTGTAACTTCTTTCCTTTCCTTGTTCTCATTTCTCTGGCCTGTAAGATTTTCTTTCCAGTAAGATTCAAAATCTTTGTTTGCTTTTTATTGAACTTTTACAATTTTCATTCAATATAATTTGATGGCTCTTGATTCCCTCCCCCCCCGACTTTCCCCTCCCCTCCATTCGCTCTCCATTTTAGCCATGTGAAGATACAGGAAGGACTTTCATTGGCAAACCACAAAGTTGCATGAAACACATGTCAGAGATAGAAATTCCTTAATCTTGAATCTATAGCATTTACAGCTACAAGATTTAACATTTATTGTATAACTCAACCAGTCTGTAATGATTTGTTTCATCATAACAAACTAAGATAATGATTAAAAGGTCCATCTAGACTTCTTAGAATATATTTGCTCTTCATAAGGTCTTTGGCATTTGAGTGAATGACAACTCCATTCTTCTGGCTGGTTGGACTAAAACTGTTGGTGTAAAACTCACCTATATAGTAGCTGATCAATAATTAAATCTAATCAGTTGAGAGCATATTCAGGATTTCACAATTCTCTTTCCTTCCCTATATTGTCTATCTCCTATTGGCCATTACCTCTTATTTGTATAACTCCAGTAGCCTGTATTTTGTCTGTCTGGCTTGCCCTTTCTCTCCTCAATCTTTTGACTTATCTCAACACAGTATTTGTGTGCCTCCACATAAATGTAGGATCTTTTTAGTTTGCTCATGGCTTTCCAGTGGCTCCCACTTTGTTTTTCTGGTGTCAAGGACTGCATGACTATATCACTTCCTCCCATCCCACCTTCCTGATTTCATCTCATAATAGTTTTTTTTCTTGCTCTGATGTTTCAGTTATACCTTACTCTTTAGACATTTTCTTCAGCTTTCTAAGCATCGCCACTTCCAGGGACTTTCCCCTACTGTTTCCCTGCTTGGACTATTCTCTCTCTCTCTCTCACACACACAGATTTTTATTTAGCTACTTTTATCATGCTCTTCATCAGATAGCTAGATCTTTGCTCTAAGTTCACTTACTGGAAAGGCCTTGCTTGTTCATCTTTCAGAAAAGAATATATAAAGAGCTTTAGAAATCACTCAGAAACTAAATAATCTTATCAATAAATTAGAAAACAAAATGAATAAGCAGTCAGCAGGGGGAATTTTGAGGACTGGAGAGCAAGAAGGGGTTCACAAGTACAGAATTGAGTCACTTACTAGAGTTTCCTGGTCTTGTCAGTAGCTTGAGGATTCATGAAGGGCACCAGATGGGACTTTGTGGAGTGTGGAGTTTTGCAAGGGAAATGGCTAGGAAGAGAAGAAAGGGGATTGCTTTACACTGGTCTCAGCCTGGTCAAACAGCTGGAATGCCCCCTAGTGGGAGATGAGTGGGGCTTTGAGCAGTCCAGAGTGGGAAGGAACTTGAAAGAGGCCCTCAATTTGCACAGTGAATGAGGCTTTGGCAAATCCAAATTGGGTATGGAGCAGGAGTTGGTGAAGTACAAGGTCCCTTAATCAGGTCTCTGAATCTTACAGGGCAGATTGAGGGTCTTTGGCAGTTAATGGGCAAGATTTTATGTTTTAATGTATATATATATATATA
>NW_008343479.1:4088233-4089791 GCF_000622305.1 Nannospalax galili | reverse complement strand
AGTCATGAAACTAGACAGGTAGGAGGCCATAAGAGGTAGCAAAAGAGGTGTAGAAGAGTGAAAGGAAAAAGGAGAACACAAGAGAGTAATAGCACATATGGGATATGAAATCAGAGTGGGGACTTCTGGTAGGAGGAAGAGATGAACAGGAGGCAAGAGAGGGATAGAGGTGAGAAGTGAGGGAGGAGGATCAACTCAAAGTATTTAAGAAAATATGATGATGGAGTCTTTACTATGCATGCTAATTTTAAAAACTAATAGAAAGGAACTAAATGACTTGTTTATACTGTCAAACAATTTGTTTATCCTTCATTTATAATAATATTTTAGAGTTGAGTAATTAAGCCACATTTATTAATTCTTATCTTTTCATCACAAGAATAACTATATTCCTTTAAAGAAGGAATGTACACCTCTTGGAGTGTGCTGTCTCTTCTGAGACTCATCTCCAAAGAAAGAGTAGTTCTTAGTTAGTGATAATTTATAATTCTGAGCTTTTAAGTTTAAAAAAAGGAACTTAGTTTCTTTAAAATATTTTATTTATTATTTTTATTTTATGTGCATAAGTGTATTGTCTGCATGTAAGTAAGTGCACCAATGTCGTGCAATGCCCGCGGAGGATAGAAGAGGCCCTGGAACTGGAGTTATGGACAGTTGTTAGCTGCCACGTGGGTGCTGGGATTCAAACCTGAATCTTCCGCAAGAACAACCAGTGTTCTTAACTGCTGAGCCATTTCTCCAGGCCCCCAAAAGGAACTTAGTTTCTAAAATAAATATATGTGTTCCCACTTATGAAACTATTATGCCGATGAAATCATAGGTGATGATAGTTTCGAAGGTGGAATAGCCAGAAAATAACTCCCCGAATGTGTAAAGTTTGCTAGTCTGTTGTATGTAAAGTCATATTCTAAATCACCAATAGGAACTTCAACATTTTGTGGTACATGTGGTTTTCAGTGCTTTTGTGTGTGTAGATTTATTAACATCTTCATGAGACCAAGAAAAAAATGGGCATAAACATATAGAATAGATACCATGGAAACAGATCCACGTTGAAGGGTGTTATGCTTAGCTGCTTTAGGGTTTTTCCACTGTGGTTGGCATTCACTGAGGACAAATGGAAACATTCTGTTTCAGCAGAGGCCTTTCTGGGATCTTTCCTAGCAGTGATCTCTTCTTCCTTTAACTCCAAGCTCATCCTTTTCTCTCTTTCTACAACATGCTGCCTTTCACTTTGTATTATAGTTGTGCCTCATTATTGTTAAGGAATGAAATGTTTTTATAACTTTTGTATTTGTCTATCACTTCCCATTGCATGCTATAGTTTGAAGTAGGTGGAGATTATTAAAAGTGTTGATGAAATAGAGCAGGGGAAATATTTATGAGCTCATTTTTTGTGCATGTTGAGAGTTAAAATAATTAGTGGGTAATAAAATATCAATAACTACCTTTCCCATTAAGTACCTTACTCCTAGCCAAAGAAACTTACAATCACGCAGAAGTTTCTAGGTTATTAGGAAGCTGGATTGTCTGCCTTGTTCTCTATTTGTAAGCTTTA
>NW_008343479.1:4083652-4088109 GCF_000622305.1 Nannospalax galili | reverse complement strand
GGTGCACAAAAGCTTGTCAAACACTTAGAAGACTAGAACTTGATTGGAGTTGTGTTTAACTTAGGAAGAATGGCATAAGAGCGGTCTATACAGGTCTATACAGGCTCTTAAGCCTATATAAAGGCTTGTTTATGAATAGCAAGTTGTGTGTCCTATTTGGGCAGGACTCTGAATAAAGAAAAATCGTTGATATGAGTAACTGACCAGCTTAAAAAAAAGGAAAATAGTCAGCATACAGTGTGAAGAATACTGGCAACAGAATTGTCCTTAGATGATCTGAGGGAGGTTTGGGGCTTGCCTGGCAGGTGATGAGGGGAGATTTCTTGATAATTTCTTTTTTTATATTTGATTTATTATTTTTATTTTATGTGTATGAGTGTACTGCCTGCATGTATGTAAGTGCACCCATGCCATGTAATGCCTGTGGAGGCCAGAAAAGGGTATTGGATCCCCTGCAACTGGAATTAAGGGTGATTGTTAGCCACTATGCGGCACTGGAAACCAAACCTGGGTCCGCTGCAAGATCAGCCAGTGCTCTTAACCACTGAGCCATCTCTCCAGCCCTAATATTGACAATTTCTTTGCAGAGTGGTGGCATCAAAACTGCAAATTAAGGACAATAACTAGCAAGTGTATATTTGATAGATTGTTTAAATTAACTGAGTAGGGTGAAAATTCTTTTCAGGGGCTTTTTTTTTTTTCTGTAGGTAATTCCCTCCTAGGGAAAAATGCAAAAACTAAAGCACTAACATTTAACACAGAAGAATGAGAAGAATGTCAGAGGGGCTGATGTGTCACATGTATATAATTTTTCCTTGTCTGAAAGTTTGAGCATCTCCATTTATTTATTTTCAGAGAAATCTTGGTGGCTAAGATTTACAAAATAAAGAATCTGACATTGTGTCAGTCAGATTATTTGGTAAATATTTGAACATTTTTGTTTTACTAGCTCATATGACTCAGAGCCCTAGTCACAAAATCAATTTTAAATTTCACCTGAATATTTCTAAGAGCTTTCATTATAAAGGCACTAATGGCAATTGATTTAGAATCACCTACCTTAGTATTATGTGGCTATATCAATGTGTTTTCAACCCTAAGAATAAAGAGTTTTCACATACTTTTTGGAGAACTTAAAAGAAAAAAGGCAGCTGCAAGAATTTATCCTCCTTGACCTGTGGATTCTGTCATGCACGTGGTGTGTAACGTATAAACATCTTCTGGAGGCTTCGACACACATGAAAACTGTTGTTTTCAATGACATTTCACCCTACCTCCCAGAGTATAGATATGGCACATAGAAAATTACTACTGAATCCCTAATGCATATGGATCCTTTGTTGAATATAACATGTACTAGAAATTTTGAAGGGACCAGGGGAGGAAGGAAAGGTTTCTAATTAGGTTTATTAGCTCAATTTTTTAATCCATCAAAGTGTGCATCAATTATTTTTTGGTTATTACTTTGGTTTTGTTTAAAACAATTTTTTGGTGTGTGGGAATATTGGTCATGTAAATTGTTCTTAATTTTTTGATAATAGATTTGAAATTTAAAAAATAAAATTTCATTACATACACATATAACATGAAAGTTATCATTTTAAGCATTTTTATTGTGATATTCAATAGCATGTGACCCAGTTAGACTCTTCCTGAGCAACACCTGCAGGCCAGTCTCTGTCCTGGTCACTGCTCTTATCCTTTAAAACTTACAGTATAAAAGCCGGGCGTGGTGGTACATGCCTTTAATCCCAGTACTCGGGAGGCAGAGACAGGCAGAACATTGTGAGTTCAAGGCCAGCCTGGTCTACATAGTGAGTTCAGGTCAGCTGGGACTACAGGGAGACCCTGTCTCAGAAGGACAAAAAACAAAACAAAACAAAACAAAACAACAACAACCCTTGCAGTATAAAGAAAAGGTAGAGATAGACGATTCAACAAATAGCAATGGAATGAAAATGAAGAGTTTGTAAGTGATTCATGGAACAGGCACTTTTAAGATGGAAGGTTTATCTTTTCTTACTGCTGAGTAGAACTCCATTGTGTAAATGAAGAACATTTCATTATCCAGTAGTCAGTTGAGGGACATTGAGGTTCTTTCCATTTCTTAGCTATTGTGAGCAGAACAGCAACAAAGTAAGAAAAGATAAAATTATGAAATTTGCAGATAAATGGATGGAATTAGAGAGTGTTAAATTAAGTAAAGTAACACAAACATGGAAAAGAAAGCCACACATGTTCTCCCTCATTTGCATACTATAGTACTTATCCCTTATATGTGAAAAAAAAAATATATATATATTCTGATATACCACCAGGAGCCAGGAAATTGGAAAGGATACATGGAGGTAAAGGAAAAGAAAGAACCCAAAAGAGGGAGATAGTAAGGAACAGATGTTACCAGGGGGTAGGTGGGGAAAGTGGGAGTATTTGGCAGGGAGGAGAGGAGGGAGTGACATGCAAGGGGCCATGGTGTGGAGGGTGAGGGAAATCAGGAGGGGGGGATCATGGGAGGCTGGTGTTATTGGGGGAAGGATGGGGATTTTGGGGGTACTGGGACTGGGAAGGGAGAAGGGAGGCCGAATGGGATGAAAAAGAATAGATATGAATGAATCTAGGGAACTAGGAAACCCAGAGGCAAATATGATGCCCCGAAATCCCACAAGAAATGCACATGATGTTTCAAAACATTAGTGGATATGTATACCTGGGAGCTGCTTGTCAAGGAACACAGTCTCTTCTTCAGACAGAAGAGACCTCCCTTTGAGTGATTGGTGAGAGTGGTCCAGGAGCCTACCAAAATAACAGAGACTATTGCCAAACCTCTTAGTTATCTCCCAGAACTAGTAATAGAAAAGACCCTACTGCTGAAGAGAGGACATACTACGGATACAGGACATGGAGCAACGGAGCAGTAGCTAACCTGGAAGCCTTCTACCTAAAGTTTAGCTATCATAATGCTAGATGATAATATACAAACTTCCAAGGGAGAAAAACAATCAGTGGTCCAACCCATTCCTAAAGCCTAATAATCATAACAACAAGTGCAGTAGTGGCACTGTTACCTGTGGGGCAATCAATAGCTATCTAATTAGACTTAAAGCCCCCTCAATGGCAGTGAACTCATGGGGTCAGGGGAACTGTAAACTCTGCCGTATCTCTAGACAAATGAAATTTCTTACCACATGCTAAATATGGAGCCTTATATTTACAGACAAGCGTGCCACACACCACTCATCAAAGAAGCTTATTTCTGCAGATGGAGTCCACTGCAGAACTCCACAGGTGGTCAGACACAAAGAATATATGTCTAAAAGATTCCCAGTACTAGGTGACACATCTACAGTTGAATCTCTTCACCTCAGCCTCATGGAAGATAGTGGAACTAAGGGTAGAGAGAAAATTAATGCATCCCTCAACTCTCACTAGTAAAGCTTCCTTATTCAACAGAGTCTGATGCACACAGACGGTCATAACTGGCCAAGTTTTAAAGAATAAGAGACTGCAGAGTGTGTACCCCTGGATGGGACTCCTATATTGAACCTCACCCACCCACAGCTTAGGGACTATTGCAGAAGATAGGGCAGAAAGATTGTTAGAGCCAGTGCTGGTTCATGAACACAGGGAAGCAGAAACTTTCAGGCTACTGGAAGCTTGCACGTGTGAACTTGTGGCAATGGTAGCATTGAGCACAGGACCCATGCCAACGCAATTAAACAAGGGCTCATGGGGGAGGAGAGAAATGGGTAGTGGGCCAAACCTAGACTGAGAACTACTGGGGACTGATTGCTACTGAGTGAGGAAGAGTATGCTTTATGAACAATCTCCAGGAGGACTGATTAGATTCTAGTGGACAGATTTACACTGAAGGACATTTGGGTACAAATGCCTGACTGGATAAGACTTAATATGTGTGGTGGAATACGTGAGGTTCAGTGGGGGGATAGGGGAGCATGGATGGGAGAGGGGGGTCTAAATTTGATTAAGAACTGTTGAATGAAATTTTAAGAGCTCAATAAATACTTTTTTAAAAGATGGAAGGTTTAGAAAGGGGTGCATACTAACAAGGACCCACAGACAAGCAAAGAAGAAAAGTGGAGACTAAGAAATGTACGTAGAACCAGGCAGATCCGCATCCTGTAGACAACAGGAAAAAGCTTGAGTTTTAAGGTCACTGAAAGGCAGTTTTAAACATTTTTGCAGGGAACTCGCATGATGTGGTTTTTACTTCAGCTGAAGAGTAGACGTACAGGAGGGAGAGAAAAGCCTTGGAAGAAGCAGGGTCAACTAGGAGGCTATTGTGACAGGCCAAGGCAGATGCAGACACTATTCAAAAAAGGTGAGGATGTGTCATTAGATAAGTGTGTATTTAAAATTTTCTGTTAAACTTGGATGAGGCCAGAGTGATGGTTCAGCTCAGGATAATGGGGAGCAGAGGACTTAGTGATTAGGGAAAG
>NW_008343479.1:4077126-4083222 GCF_000622305.1 Nannospalax galili | reverse complement strand
TAAGTTGTGGTATTGAACTGACTCCCAATGACATTTTTATACAAATAGATACTGCATCTCTCAACTCTCGACAGAGATTCTTCTTGCAGCAAATTTCATATTTTTAAATTTAAAAATTTTGTATATTTTTTTCTGTTTAGAGCATATAAATATCCACTATCTACAAGTCTATATATTTTGTGAATGAATACATATAAATGTATAGTGATAATATATACCAAACCACTTTTATGAAAAATAATTCACAATATGAACAATGTGAAGATTATTGGCTTACAGGAAAAACCACAACTTATTAGTAGATTTTCAATTCTTTTATTTGAGTAATGGTTGACTTTCTATTTTCATCTACTCTGTTGTGTTTAGTTTCACTTGATAGCCAATACTAATTGGGAGTGGAAAAGATTTGTTGTGAAATAACAGTTATAAAAGGAAAAGGGAAAAAGCAGACTGAGCAGGACGCAGACTTGACACATTTGCCAGCAAGAGCTGGAGGAGCCCTGTACAGGGCAGAAATGGCTCAGTCTCCCTAGTACTGACCTACAAATTCATTAGCCAGGGTGCTTGAGAAAGCACAACCCTCTGGCCAAAAGTCAACAGTATCCTGAAGGAACAAATGTGAGTAGGACAAATTAACTAGGTCTTAACATCTTAAAGGGAGTTCTGAGCAGCACCTATGCTGTATTTATGTCAGCACCTTCTGAATAGAAGGATAAATGCAGGTCAGAGTGAACAAATGAGCAATGCCAGGAAAGCTAGTCAAAGTGTTCTGAGAAAATACCACAAAAATCAACAAAATGACAGAATTAATGCACATCCCTCAGTAAGAGCTCTGAATATCATTGGTATCAAATCCCTAATAAAAAGACACAGCTAATAGATTGTTCTAGAAAACAGGACCCATTTTTTTGCTTCCTCTGAGAAACACTTCACAATCAGTGATAAACACAACCTTAGGATAAAGGAGTAGAAAAAAGTTCCTCCAAGTGAATGGAGCTGAGGAAGAATCAGGAATGGCCCTTTTATTATATCTGACAAAATAAATTTCAACCCAAAAGTCCTCAGGGGAGAGAGAGAGAGAGAGAGAGAGAGAGAGAGAGAGAGAGAGGCATCCTTACATGAAAAGTCAATGAATGGAATAGTGAATAACCTAAAAATATATACACTAAACACAGGGACACACGATTTCATAAAGGAAATATTATTACATCTGAAACCAGAGATTACCTCCAATACATTGATACTGGGAGATTTCAATACCTAACTCATGGAGCTGCAAGACACCTGAACAACAACAACAACAACAAAAATAAACAGAAATATTGGCAGTAAATGACATTATAAATCAAATGGACCTAACAGATATCTACAGAATGTTCCACTCAAACATTGATGAATACACATTCCTCTCAGAGGGCCACAGAACTTCGTTCAAAATAAACAATATATTAGGACACAAAGCACATCTCAACAAATAAAAGGAAATTGAAATAGCATCCTTCATTCTGACTTCAATGGAATAAAGCTGTATATCAACAGCAATAGAAACTACAGAAAGTATACCAACTCATGGAAACTAAGCAACATGCTCCTGAAAGATACTGGAGTTAAGGAAGAAATCAGGAAAAAAAATAAATTTATAGAACTGAATGAAAAATGTATGAAACACAGTGAAGGAAGTCCTAAGAGGAGAGTTATTAATAGTGTTTCTACATAAAAAAATCAGAGTTTTTCTTAAATGTTTCCTCTTTCTTAAAACCAAGCTTCTTGAATTCTTACAGCCCATTTTAGCCATTAAGCCATAAAGTCTATGTTCAAATCCCAATTGTTTGTGTGCTCTTTGAGACTGGGAAAGTAACTACACTACTCAGTGCATTTGTAGATGATAGCTGAACTTTCTCACCTCAAAGTAGAAATAACAATAAGAATCTAACTTAGAGAATTGTCATGGGAAATTTAAACTATTGATGCAATAAAAATATTTTATATATAGTACCTACTGAGAAAAACAGTTACTCCAGTATCAGGCACTCAATGAAATCTATTATTAGAGTCCCATCAGAGTTCTTTATGCATATGCATGTTATATAAACCACTCCTATAACAAAACACTATTTCAACTATCAATTAAAAGAAAATTCTGCAAAATACCATAAACTTTGCGCATGAATACACAATTAATATTTATATATCTGGTAACTGCAATGTGGAAAGGATGAGGGGGAGAAAAGAAAGAGTCTGGTTAGTTAGTTGTGGGTGTTGCCACAGCTAGCTATTGCTTCATTACCAGACTCCTAAGGGCTCTGGTGGTTTAAAATGACAATAGTCATGTATTTTGTTGGAAAATCTACAAATTTGGAAAATATCTTGGGGCTAGTTGTCTCTGCTTTGCATGACATCACCTGGGTTGGCTGCTTTGAAGTTGTCATACTCCCATGTCTACAAACTAAGTTTTGACAGCCAAGTCACCCAGAACTGGCAGGTAGTTCCTTGTATCCGATGTTGATTTTTCTGTGGGTTGACATGCTAAGAAGAAGAAAGAAGCTATTGGCTTTTATAACGTAGCCTTACAAATCACAGAACATTAATTTTTATGTAGCTACTGACTTTTGTCGGCAGATACAGATCTGCCTATATCTCAGGGAAATGTATTCCAAGTCACAGTGCAGGAAGTGCATATGAGCTGGGGATATCATTGAAGTCAATTTTGGAAAATTCAATACCAATGATGTGGTGATAATGATGGTAGTTTCTTGCCATCTATAAAGTAACAAGAACAAGAAGAATATCAAAACAGTTAAACATAGTTGCAAGGAAGTAAATTAATAAATTGTAGAATAATTAAAATGGGTATAAAGAGACTTGAATATAAAAATTCTGGAGATGTTGACATAAAAATGTTCCTTCTCTAGGCCTTGATCACATGAATCCTATTTTAAAGTAACACATAGTGTGTACCCCATGTGTTTACAGAGAGATCCCCAATATGACATCAAATAAAGAGTATCAAATATGTGCCCTCACTATTGTAACACTTAGAATTTAGGGGATTACATTTGTGATTTTAGTTAAGCCCCATTCCAAATCCTAGACTTCTAGCGCCACTGTGCATCTGGGATAAGTCAACCATTGCTCCATGTCACTGCACTCTGGCATTTATTTACATGTCTTCTGCTACTGGTTAAAACTTGCATCCAAGTTTTCTGAAGTGGATTATTCTTACCAGTCACTGCGATTCACAGTGCTAAAAACACTAATTTGATCTTATAGAAACTCAAGTTAAGGAGACATTATCAATTAATTTAGTGAAGAAGTTTTAGAGTTTCCATACAATTAAGAAATTAAGTATCTATTATATTTATTTCTTATATATACTAGCTAAAGCATTGAACATGTAACCAAACTATCTGGGGTTCTTACAAGACCTTGATACTTACTGGCTGTGTGCCCTTTGGACAAGTTACTAAAATTTTAACTACTATTTTATTGTTTGTGAAAAGGAGGGGCAGTAATAGCATCTCCTTATATGTTGTGATGAGTTAATGCTATCTGTAAAGTTTCCAGAGCATTGAGTAGGACACAGCACACACTCCGTGTAGCTATTGTAGCATCTGATTCTACCTTGATGTCCTCCAGGAAACCACCACGTATCACCTGTGATCTCCATCGAAGATTTCCCATGTGAAAAATCTGTTATAAATTTGTAGTTAACTTTTGGGAATAATACTAACCCTAAGGCTCTCTCCTCCTTCTTCTTCTTCTTCTTCTTCTTCTTCTTCTTCTTCTTCTTCTTCTTCTTCTTCTTCTTCTTCTTCTTCTTCTTCTTCTTCTTCTTCTTCTTCTTCTTCTTCTTCTTCTTCTTCTTCTTCTTCTTCTTCTTCTTCTTCTTCTTCTTCTTCTTCTTCTTCTTCTTCTTCTTCCTCTTCTTCCTGAATATACTTATTTCTTAACATTGAGGCCTAAAAAACATGTGCACAGTTTCGTAAAAGGCTGTGAACAGATGAGGAAGCATTGCATCAAGATGCTGGTTCTAGAGAGAAGAATAATACATCCCTCAACTCTCACCAGCAAAGTTTCCTTGTACAACAGAGTGTGATGCACACAGAAGCCACAACTGGCCAAGTTTTAAAGAATAAGAGACTGCAGAGTGTGTATCCCTGGATGGGACTCTTATATTGAACCTCACCCACACACAGCTCAGGGGCCATTGCAGAAGAGGGGGTAGAAAGATTGTAAAAGCCAGAGCTGGTTTATGAACACAGGAAGCAGAAACTTTCCAGCCACTGGAAGCCTGCACATGTGAAATTGTGACAATGGTGGCATTGAACAAAGGACCTAAACCATCTCAATCAGAAAAGGACCCAGAGGGGAGGAGAGAAAAGGGTGGCATGCTGGCTCTAGACTGAGAACTATTGGAGACGGATTGATGATGGATGAAGGAGAGTATGTCTTACATAAGATCTCTAGATGGACTGACTAGATTCCAGTGGATGAATATACAGGACATCTGGGTACAAATGCTTGACTGGATGGAACTTAATGTGTATGTCAGAATACATGAGGTCTGGTCGGAGAATGGGGGTGCAGCGGGCATAAATTTGATTAAGAACTATTGTATAAAAACTACAAAAGCTCAATGAATATTTTTTTTAAAAGATGCTGGTTCTAAAATCTACTGGAAGGGTAACTTTCAGACAAGCTTCTTCCTCTAAGATAGAGAACAGCCACTAACACTAGACATAATTTGCTACATTTTCTGCCTTTTGCTAGTTTTGATTGCTTTACCACCTTCTCTTTGCAGAGGGGATAAATTTGCACACTCTGACAATGATGAGGCTGTCTTTCCTTTATTTAAAGGACTGTTACAAACAGTCTGAGTTGGATGCTTTGGAAAAAGATAAATTCCCCACACAAACAATCAAAAAAAGGGAGGCTGCTTGACTTTTGGTGAGGAATATGATTAGCTGATTAATACTATCCATATTGCATAAAAGTGATTTGAATTTCTCCTCTAAGTTGTTCTTAGGGATGGAGATTACTGGGATGAAAAAGAAGTAAGCAGGCCTTCCACTGGAAAAGTCACTTTTAGTGAAGGAGATAAAAATTCATGTATCTCAGGGCATATGTGTAGACATATATGACATCTAGGGTAAGATAAAAACTTTAGTATTTCAGTTTTGTCCAAAAGTAAACGGGAAAGTGACATGACTATAGCACATACTTGGAAGTGGCCTGGGGTGCTGTTTACACTGCACTCATGATCTGATATGCTTCTTCAACTTCAGTTCTATCCACGTGACTTTGTTTTGTAAGTATAATGACCTCTAAAAATGTTTTCAAGGGCCAGTGAGATGGTTCAGTAGGTAAAGGTGCTTGCTGCCTAGACTGACAGCCCTAGTTCAATTCCTGAAACTTACAACTGACTCCTGCAAGATGTCCTCTGAACTCCACATGCACACTGCAGCACTCATATATGCGTGTTCATGCATGTGTGTGCACATATGCCCAAACAAACAAAAAAACAAATAAACATAACACAAATTTCTTCAAACACTCAACATATTCCCAAATAAGACACTTTGTTAAAATCCATCCCTATTATTTTCCTCTCTCACTTAACTGACTCCTGCAAGATGTCCTCTGAACTCCACATGCACACTGCAGCACTCATATATGCGTGTTCATGCATGTGTGTGCACATATGCCCAAACAAACAAAAAAACAAATAAACATAACACAAATTTCTTCAAACACTCAACATATTCCCAAATAAGACACTTTGTTAAAATCCATCCCTATTATTTTCCTCTCTCACTTTTTAAAAAATTTTTTTTACAATTAAAGTTACAGTTTTAACAATATGCAAAATATTACAGTAATTCAGATTTTTTGGCATAATGATTACAGATTTGATAAATACATTTTGTATCTCATAATAGCGATGAGGATTATACAAAAGCTATTAAAACAATTATGAGAATAAATTCTATTGTCACTTAAGTATCTAAAGCTATTTTCCTTTGCGTTCTTCCAGAACGATTTGTTCTTATTCTTTACCTTAATTTGAGGGACTTCAAGAAGATACTTGTTTTTTTT
>NW_008343479.1:4076126-4077068 GCF_000622305.1 Nannospalax galili | reverse complement strand
AATTCCATAGTAACCACCACAATTCTATATAGCAAGTTATAAATCAATTATAAGGTTACACTTGTATGATTACAAAGTAATGCAAAAGTTTCTTAGGCAATTACATGAGAAATGAGGGAGTCTCTCAAGCGGTAAGTGCCCGAGTTAGAATAACATGTTTGTGAGGCTTTCAAGTATAGTCATCTGGTTAATCTCAAACCAGGTCAGCCTTGATGTCTGAAAAACAGCTTTGCCAGGAACCAGGTCTTGCTATATTCTGGGGTGGGGGCCTACGGCTCTCCACACTCAGGGGTCTCATGGGCTTGGGAGGAGCTCCTGACTCCTTTCTTTTATCAGTTCCATCTATGTAAAGATAAGTCAAAGGTCCTGCTCGACCATTGTTGGCTTCTCTTGGAAGCATGGAGGAAATGATTCCTCCGTGTTGACCCTCCTCTTTATAGACTGGACACTGGTTCAAGTCCATCTGGTGGGGTCTCCTTGGCTTCCTTGATCAAGGGGTCAGATGACCCACCACCATTACAGGACATTTTGCGCAATGCTCATAATCCCTGGGAACTAATCGACCTAGGAGGGCAAGGAGCAAAAAGTGTCCTTTGTGTCCCTCTGACCCAATTAGTATAGATCTCAAGGTATGTCTGTTAAACATCCAAGAAGGTTAGTTCCACCATTCTGGCATTTTTAATTACTGTGTGTCTTGCAGATAAATCTTGGGTAATGACCAGTTGGTCTCAAATAAACCTTATCTAGAGATATATTTCTTGATCTATTTATGTATAATTTGTCAGTAGATTGTAGGAATAATATGGTTCCCTCTGGTTTTTGTGACTAGCTAGTCATTGTTTTTCTCTTGTATCGTCTCCCCCCTTTATCATGGTTTTCCCACTTAAGGAGCCTGCACTTCCCCCCCTTTCTTCCTTACTAATACCCTTGCTCCTATGATCC
>NW_008343479.1:4072042-4072651 GCF_000622305.1 Nannospalax galili | reverse complement strand
TAGGAATGGCGCATGGCCCAAACTAGGAGTATAGAACGGCGAGGCGGGGGATGGAAGGGGGAATGTCGCTTAGGGAGTCCCGGCACAGAGAGCTGCGCTATAGACTTACCCCAAGAGGCCTGAGGATAGTAGTGCAGGCTAGGAGAGTTAGCCGGTGGTGCAGGCCCAGGGAAGCAGAGAGAGGTGAGGGCGGGGCCAGGACCAGAAGTGGTGCTCCTGGAGCCCAAGAAAGGGACTGAGTTTCTCTGGGTAAGAAGGGTCAGGAAGCAGTATTGGTTCCCCAGGTGTCTGGGGCCCCGAGACTAGGAATAGCGCAGGGCCCAAACTAGGAGTATAGAACGGCGAGGGGGGTGGATGGAAGGTTGAATGTGGCTTAGGGAGTCCAGGCACAGAGAGCTACGCTATAGACTTACCCCAAGAGGCCTGTGGATAGTAGTGCAGGCTAAGACCCCAGAAAGAGGCTGGCAGGTGTTGCAGGACCAACGAAGTAGAGGGAGATGAAGGCAGGGCCAGGACCAGAAGTGGTGCTTCTGGGGCCCAAGAAAGGCACTGTGTTGGTGTGGGTGAGAAGGGTCAGGAAGCAGTATTGGTTCCCCCGGTGTCTGGGGC
>NW_008343479.1:4056544-4071952 GCF_000622305.1 Nannospalax galili | reverse complement strand
GCGCTATATACTTACCCCAAGAGGCCTGAGGATAGTAGTGCAGGCTAGGAGAGTTAGCCGGTGGTGCAGGCCCAGGGAAGCAGATAGAGGTGAGGGCGTGGCCAGGACCAGAAGCGGTTCTCCTGGAGACCAAGAAAGGGACTGAGTTGCTCTGGGTGAGAAGGATCAGGAAACAGTATTGATTCCCCAGGTGTCTGGGGCCCCAAGACTAGGATTGGCGCAGGGCCCAAACTAGGAGTATAGAATGGCGAGAGGGATGGAAGGGTGAATGTGCGTTAGGGAGTCCCGGCAGGGAGAGCTGCGCTATAGACTTACCCCAGGAGGCCTGAGGATAGTCTCCTCTCTCACTTTTAATTGGATATCATAACTAGCTTTTTCTGAGTGACTTGAGCTCTCAACTAAAGTTGCTGCCATCTGTAAAAGCATTTTGTTCTGTTCTCTTCCATCAACAATATCTGTTACACCTCATCAAAATTAGTCATTTAGTTAACTTTCTGTTGAAGGACTTCCAAGAGACTACAGATAAAATAAAGCAATCAGGCAAGGCAGGTTTTATATCCCTGTCTCCATCCTGTGTTCTTTCTATCTACACCTATTCATTTTTTAGTTAAAACTCAATGTCAGTGAGCAGTACAGACTGATTATGCTCTATTCTTGCATTTTGAGAAATGTGACTGTTTACTCAACAGATGGTATATATTTACCTGTGTCTTTTCTGTCTACCTTTAGCCAAAACTCCATTGCCTCCCACTCTTTCTTGTTCCTACAGTTGCCCCCTTTTTATATTCCTCTCCTCTACTTTCCATCAACCCAATACTAATAACCAGGTTTACTGTGCTTCCTTCGTTATCTTTCCAATGATACCCCAAAAGTCATATATTAGTATCCAGTATTGTCACTGTTGTTTTACCACTAATATGATTGGCCCTGGGGTTAGAGAGATGATTCAAAGTTTAAGAGCACATGTTGCTCTTTCAGAGGACCTGGGTTCAGATTCCAGCACTGAAATGGCAGAATTTCCAGTTCTGTGGGATCTGATACACTCTTCCAGCCTCTGTGGACACTACACATGTGTGGTTTATATACATACATACATACACCCATACATACCAGAAAAACATTCATACACATTATATGTACGTATATATATGTATATAAAGTGATTGGACTCAAAAATTGATGGTTTTGCAGTGGGTTATTACTCTAGTTTTGTAGTAGGTCTGCCATGTATAGTGACTTTGGTTGTCTCCAGGAGACAACTGGAGATAGAGCCTACTGTCCTAAACATAAATCTAGCAGAGAAAAATGATACCGCAACCCTACTAACCTAGTTCCTCCTGTATATTGCAAAGAATTAGAATATGACTTAAATTAAAAATATCAACCAAAGATCTCTTTTAAAAAATATTTTATTTATTTTTAAGTAAATAATTTATTAAGAAGTTCATACATGCATATAAGGTGTTTTGATCAAAGCCTCGCCCACTCCCTCCCCTCCAACTCTGCCCATATCTCCCCATCACTTTTTTCTGATAACTTCATGTACTCTTTCTTCTTCTTTAATTTTTTATGGGGCTTTTGGCTACTCTAACATCCCCCTCTTCTGAAGAGGTAACCCTAAAATATTTTAAGGATTAGATAAAAGCTCCCAAATATTTTTGACATTTTTGACCTTTGGAATGGAGTATGTTCCCAAGAGGCCCAAGGACATTGTGAGTTTTGGCCAAGAAGCTGGCTACTTTTCTTTGGGGTGTTTTTACCCTAACTGCCTAGCTAATTCCTACCTCCTATTCTTATCACACCACCCTCTGAAGAGTGTTTTCAAATTGCCAATAGAGAATTGGGAAGCAGACTGCTATTATTTTTATTTTATGTGTATGAATATTTTGCCTGCATGTGTGTAAGTGCACCTGTGTCATGGAATGCCCATGGACATCAGAAGAGTGTGTCTGATCCCTTGGAATTGGAATTAAGGACGATTGTTAGCTGCCATGTGGGTGCTGGGAATTGAACCCAGGTCCTCTGCAAGAGCAGCCAGTGCTCTTAACCATTGAGCCATCTCTCGAGCATCACAGATCTAACTCTTGATGTCCACACAAGTAGCATAAGAAGGCAAGATAACATGTCTTCTCCAAAAATTAGCAATCCCACAGAAATTGTCCAAAAGAGAGGGGCTTAGATGAAATTAAAGTAGCAAAATTAAGAAGTTCTATTCGAGAAATGTATCAATCAATAGGACACGAATATACTCCTGAATAAAGAGGAGAAATACAATCTGCTGAGTGGAATAAGGATTTCAATACAGGCAGGATGTAAGGTTGGAATTCAACAATGAGGTATAAATATTTAAGAAACACCAAACTGAAGTGATGAAAATGGCAGAAGGTGAGACACAAAGCAATGGAAATCTCTCAGCAGTGCCAATCATGACTAGGGATGGTGACAGGATATCAGTATTTGAAGGCCAAGTGGAGTAATTGGATCATTACATTAGGGAAAAAGATAAATTAATTGATATGTCTGAGTGGAACAGTTCAATATCTTTGGGAAACTGTGAGAAGACCAAATCTATAAAATATAGGCATAGAAAGAGAGGAATTATGCTCATCTAGATACTAGGGTCATATAGAAGACCTAGTAGAAAGGACCAGAAAAGGAACTGCCTATGTCACATTGCAAATAAAACAGTATCTAGAACAATCAGTGTGTTGTTGAAAGCTTCCAGAGAGAATGACAAAGCCACTTAGAAAATAGGTCTATCTGAACAAAAATGATTTCTTAAATGTTAAAAGTCAGAAAAACTTGGAACGAGCTATTAAAAGATATGAAAAACACAGCTGCCAACTCAAATTATATCCAGGAAAAATATCTGTTATAATTGAAGGAGAAAGACAAACTTTCATGGAAAAGGTAGGCTAAAGCAATGTATGACCACAGAGACAGCTCTACGGGATGCTGAAAGGAGTAGTTCACACTGGGGAGAATGATAAACACATCCACAGGACAACAGGAAACATAAATTATGCAAGAAGAGTGGTTTCCAAATGAGCATTATTGGGAAGGCATCTAGCACTGCAAAATCAACAAAATGATAGAAATAAGTACATTCCTTTCAATAAGAATTCTGATTTTTTGTAGCTGAAGAGATGACTTAAGTGTTAAGAGAATATTCTTTTCATTAAAAAAGTTTAATTTCTATTTTTACTTATGTGTATTTGTTTGTCCATGAAGTCTAGCAGAGGTTGATGGATCCCTGGAGCTGTAGCTATAGACAGTGTGAGGCACTTGATGTGTGTGCTGGGAATCGAACTTATTTATTTATTTTTATATTTTTATTGAGCTTTTGTAATTTCATACAACAGTTCTTAATCAAGTTTAGATCTGTTCCCCTATCCATGCCTCCCCCATCCCCCCACCAAACCTCATGTATTCCACCATGTATGCCAAGTACTATTCATTCAAGCATTTGTACCCAAATGCTCCTCCGTGTAAATGTGTCCATTGGAGTCTAGTCAGCCCATCTAGTGATCTATGTGTCATATTCTTCCTCACACAGCAACAATCAGTCTTGAATAGTTCTCAGTCTAGTGTTGGCCTGCCACCCATTTCTCTCCTTGCCTTTGGGCCCTTGTTCAATTGAGTTGACATTGCTCCTGTGTTTGATACCACCATTGCCACAAGTTCACATGTACAAGCTTCCAGTGGCCTGGAGGCCTCTGCTTCCGTGTTCATGAGCCAGGCCTTGCTCTTACAATCTTTCTGCCCCCTCTTCTGCAATGGTCCCTGAGCTCTGGGTGGATGAGGTTCCATATAGGAGTCCTATCCTGTAGTCTACAGTCTCTTATTCTTTAATACTTGGCCAATTGTGGCCTTCTTTGTGCATTGTACTCTGCTGTGTAAGGAGCTTTACTGGTGAGAGTTCAGCAATGCATTAGTTTTCTTTCTACTCCTTATTCCTCTATGTTCCATGAGCCTTAGTTGTAGAGGTTCAACTGTAGATGTGTCACCTAGTACTGGTCATCTCTCAGACATATGTTTTCTGTGTCTGACCAGATGTGCAGTTCTGCAGTAGCCTCCATCTGTTGAAAAAACAAGCCTCTTTGAAGACTGCTGTACAATATCCTTGTCTGTAAATACAGGGATTGACATTCAGCATACAGTAAGAAGTTTCATTTGTTTTGAGATATGAAAGAGATAGGGTTTTATGTAAGATCTATGTCCTCTCATGTCATGTGTGTTTGTCTGAGTTTACAGTGCTACCCATGAGTTACCCCCCATTGAGAGGGCTTTCAGTCCAATTGGACAGCTGTTGATTGCCCCCCCAGATAATAGTGCCACTACTGCACCAATAGAGATAGTTGGCCATGCTCGTCAATATGGTTATTAGGCTTTAGGGCTGGGTTGGTTCATTGATTGTTTTTCTCCCTTGCAGTTTGCATATCATCATCTAGCATTATGATAGCCAAACTTCAGTTAGGTTTCCAGGTCAGTTCCTGCTCCATTGTTTGAAGTCCTGTACCCTAAGTATATATGTCCTGTCTTCAAAAGTAGGGTTTTATCTACTAGTTCTGGAAGATAAGTAAGAGGCTTGGCAATATCTTGTGTTATTTTGGGAGTCTCCTGGACCACCTTCACCAACTACTCTGTCACTGCATTCCCTTCCAAGCAGTTCCCAGGTACACATATGCATTACTCTTCAGACACTCTATATGCATTTCTCATAGGGCTTTGAGGGCATCACTTTTCCCTCTAGGTTTCCTAGCCCCCCAAGATTCATTCATCTGTACTCCTTTTTATCCCATCCAGCCTCCCTCCTCCCTCCCTCTTTAGTCACAGTACCCCCATTATCCCCAATACCACCGGGATCCAACCATCCCCACTCTCCTGATGTCCCTTCCTCCCCCACACCATAGTCCCTTGCTTGCCCCTCACTCCTCCCCTCCCTGCTGAATACCCCCCCAACCCCAACCTTGTTCTGTACTATCCCCCTTTTAGGGTCTTTCTTTTCTTTTATCTCCATATATCCTTTCCCTTTTCCTGGCTCCTGGTGTTACATCAGAATTTATATACTCACATATAAGGAATTAGTACTACAAACACAATTGAGGGAGAGCATACATGGCTTGCTTTTCTGCATTTTTCTTATTTCACTTAGTATAATACTCTCTAGTTTCAACCATTTACCTGCAAATCTTAGGCACTAAACCATATCTACCACCCCAACACTTTCTGTGCTTGCAGAACACGATTTTATTTCACAGCACAGATACGGTGGCCATTTCTACAGGATCTGAAACTTTCTTCTGGCCTCCGGAGGCACCAAGCACACAAGTGGTACACACACATACATGTGGGACAGGCACTCATACACTTTAAATAAAAATAAATAAATTTTAAAAAGAACTCAATTAAAAAATACATTTATTATTTATTTATTTATTTATTTATTTATTTATTTATTTATTTATTGTGCATGTATGTTCATGCATATGTGTAAATGGATGTGTGTGCATGTATGTGTACAAGCTTGTGCCACTGCCCTCCTTGTGTGGAAGTGAGAGGATAGCTTGCATGAGTTTATGTCTTACTATGTGGTTCTAAGAATTGAACTCAGGTCATCAGGTTTGGTGGAAAGTGCCTTTATCTGGTTACCCATTTCACAGACTCAGAACTCTGAATTTTAATGATCTCAATTCCATTGTCAAAAGACTGGAATAACTGATTTGATTTAAAAATGGGATCTACCTATTTGCTGCCTCCAAAAGTCCATATCTGACCATCAAAGAAAAATACTACCTTAGAGTAAAAGGATGGCAAATGTATTCTAAAAAATGTGGAACTTGGATAAAACAGACTTTACTGTTTTAAATAAGCCAAAATAGACTTCAAACTAGTCATAAAAGATAAAAATACATTCATGCTATTTAAAGAACAACTTATCAAGATGAGATTACAGTGATATACATATAACACTGAACACAAATGCACCCAGTTTCATGAAACACAAATTACTAGATATAAAGTCACATGTTAACTCCAATTTAGTAATAGTGGGTGATTGCAGTGCCCCACTTTCACAAATAGAGAAGTCACCCTAACAAAAAACAAATAGTGAAACATCAGAGTTAAATGATAGCACAGATATTATGAACCCAATGGATATCTACACACCATTTCATCCAACAATGCAGAACACACTTTCTTCTCAACAGCCCAGAAAACTTCCTCTGAACTAGGTCAGTTTGAGGGCATCAAGAAAACATCAACAAATACAGGAAAGTTGAAATAAGCTCCTGTATTTTATCTAACTAGAATGGATTAAAACTATAACCAATTAGCAAAAGAAACTACATAAAATACAAAAACTTGTTGATTTTAAGTGTCACATTATTTGCTAATGAGTAACTTACAGAAGGAAGCAAGAAGGAAATGAATAGTATCTAGACTCGAGTGAAAATAAAAGCACAACATGCTGAAATCTTTAGGACTGAATGAAAGCAATCCCAGAAGGGAGCTCATAACTAGATGTGTGTACACTGAAGAACTCAGAGATCACAAAAGTAGTTTAAGGATATGCCATAGGGCCATGGAAAAATGCAAAACACTGAAAATACGAGGGGAAATAGTAGGGAAAACATTTCAAGTTATAGCATAGGTAAGTGGGTTTTTCTTGGCATTCTCTCTCTCTCTCTCTCTCTCTCTCTCTCTCTCTCTCCCCCTCTCCCTCTCTCTCTCTCTCTTTCCATATATGTATATGGAAACCCAACTGAGGTGTCAGGAATCATTCTCAATTGACTTTCCATCTTATTCACTGAGGCATGGTCTCTATCAAACATAGAACTCACCAATCTAATATGGCTAATCTTGCTAGTTTGCTCTGGGGATCCTTTTACCCTCAAAGGCCCTCAGAGGCTGGAATTACAGATGGGCCTCCAAGTACCTTAGGCTTATACCTGGGGTCTGAGGATCTGAACCCCAGTCCCTATACTAGCAAGGTACACACTTTAAGCACCGAGTCACCTCCCTGTCCCTGTAAATGTTTTCTTAAGGGGAGTTCAGTTGCTCAGGAAACGATATCATAAAATTACAAAGCTTTAGAAAACAAGAGGAACTGTTAGTTGAGTGGAGGCATTTTACAGAATGGAGATTGTCAGTTCAAATCATGAGAATAAGAGAATGTCACATCATCAGCCATAAACAGAACAACTAAAGCACCTCCAACAAGGCTCAGGAAATATTAAGGAAGAGGTGATAGAAAAAGTGTAAGGGCCAGTGGAAGGCATGGAATATTTTGGAACATTGTCAGAGGATGACATAGCTGTGGTACTCTTGACTTACAGCAGCTACAATTAAGTGCACAATCTTTGAATAAGGTTGGGTTCCATCAATATTCTTTCATGGAAAGAGGAGGGGTTTATGAGGTCCCATCCCTCCCTGAGGATTTATAGGCATTGGATGATTGCAGGATGGAGAGAGACAGACGTTTTCTTTGGTAGTTTAGACACTGGAAGGCGCTCATGTTCCTGTAAATAATTCCTCACCCTGCACCCATTATCCTGTAAGCAACCCCTTTGAAATTCATTGAATCACCCCAAACAAAAGCAAAACAAAACCAGAAAGACACAGAAGTAGAAAGGGTACTAGTTGGGAAGAGGAAAAAGATCAGGTGGAATGAGACATGCATAAGAGGCTTAATGAGAACTGATTATGCTCATTATTCAGTATGTATGTATGAAAATGTCATAACGAAAAACCTATTATCATGTGTAATTACTATATACTGATACAACCAAATAGTCTTATATGATGATGGTCAAATTATTATTATAATACTATTTACAGATGGGAGACCTAGTGGTCTTCCAAGAGGGAAAGTCTCAATAAGGAACAGAATTAGGAGAATCACCCATGATTTTGAGGTTTCTGTTTCTTTTTTAAAAAATTATTTATTTAATAACCACATAATTAGAAGATGCATTTCATTACAACAGCATTGAAATATTCAATAATAATTTCCAGAGGTAAGATGTAGCTCTTCAAAATTGGCTGTAAATTTTTAGGTTTATAGTTGAATTAATACATTTATACAATATTGTACTCAGTATAAGCCCTATAAGACATAAAATTGAATGATGTTTTAACCTTTAAAAAGATTTCCATTTCATTATTACAATATACTGTTTCATACAGAAAAACTCATTTTTAATGCAACAAACATGTTTGCACATGCAACTATAATCTCCATATACCTGATTATTACTAGTCACAGTTGGTTGCTTTTGAGATCCTTGGCACCTGAGCATGGATATAAAGTCATCAGGTAGATTTCAGTGGTAATGTTTTTCACACCTACATTGACAGGAAGCAAATTTTTATGCTTCTTTCTCAAATATAACTCATCTTTTTATTTATTGATTTTTTTGTGTGTATTTCCTACAGAACATCCCAAACAATCTTATTCATCTGTATACCTACAGCCCAAGTGACACCCTCCCATGCCCCCTGTCCCCTGCTGGAGCCCATATACTCTTTCTACTGTGTTGTCAGTGCCCCCAGTCCTTCTCCCCAGTGCTTATCCATCTGCAGAGTCTAGCCAGCCAATCTATAGTTCTTTGTTTTAGGAACATCAGCTCTTCCTCATCTAGCAGCAAGCTGTTACCAATATCCCTTTAGATAAGATTGGGGTCTGCTGTTTATTTCCCAGTTCTATGCTGGGTTACTGTCTGGGAGTCTCTTCAGCCACAGTGGGCAACTACCCAATGGAAGGTATCTCTTGTCTGGCACTGTTTCTTGTTATGTAGCCTTTAGCTATACATATGGACTCTTAAAGAATTATATAGATTCCTTTCATCTTTGGTTATACTTTCCTTCTGGGTGTTTAAGACCATGCATCTGGACTAGATATACCAATTCCTTTTTACTATTAAAGTCTGAGGATCTGTTCCTCAGGGGTCACATGGGCTTAGGAAGAGCCCCTGGTTCCTTTCCTCTACCAGTTCCATCTATGTGAAGACAAGTCAAAGGTCCTGCTCGACTGTGGCTGGCTTTACTTGGAAGCATGGAGGAAATGTTTCTTCTGTGTTGACCCTCCACTTTGTAGACTGGACACTGGTTCAAGTCCATCTGGTAGGGTCTCAATGGCCTCCTTGATCAAGAGGACAGGTGACTCACCACAGTTATAGGACATTTTGAGAGATGATCATAGTCCCCTGGAACTTAGTCAATCTAGGAGGGCAAGGAGCAAAAACTGTCCTTTAATTCTCTCTGACCAAATTAGTATAGGCCTCAAAGTATGGCTGTTAAACATCCAAGAAGGTTAGTTTCCCTAGTCTGGTACTTTTAATTACCATGTGCTATACAGATAAAGCTTGGGCAAAGGCAAAAGGTTCTCAGATAAACCTTGACTAGACATATATTGTGTTCCTTGAGCTAGTTGTAAGTATAATTTGTCAGTAGGTTGTTGGACTAATATGTTTCCCTCTGTTTTTTTAAAAATTAGCTATGCATTATTTATCTCTCACATTGTCTAACCCTTACACCATGGTTTCCCCATTTAAAATGCCCCCATTTTTTCCATTTCTCCCTTAATAATACCTTTCTCTTAAGGTCCCACCTCTCTTGAGTTCCTTCTTTCCTTTTATCCCCAAGGTTCCTTGTATAACCCTCCCCCCACCCTTAAAATAGTCTCATTTTTATCCATATCTCCCTCATTAACACCTGTTTCCTACTGCTCTTCTCTTTAAGATTCTTTTCCTTTACCTCCCTGTTTCCTTTTCTGTTTCCTGGTTCTGATAGTTATGTCCGAATACATACTCACTTATGAGGATTTGGTGCTAGGATCTACATATGAAGGAGAACATGTGTAGTTTGTTTTTCTGAGTGTGTGTTACTTCACTTAGTGTAACAGGTTCTAGTTCCATCCATTTAGCTGCAAATTTCATGATTTCATCTTTCTTTACCACTGAGTAAAACTCCATCATATAACTGAACCACATTTTCATTATCCACTCTTTCAAATGAGGGACACTTAGGTTGCTTCCATCTCTTAGCTATTGTGAAAAGAGCAGCAACAAACATGGATGTACAAGTGTCTCTGCAATAAGGTGAGTTATTTGGGTATATGCCAAGGAGTGGTATAACTGGGTGTCTCCCGAGTGGCTGGTTCCTCCAATGGGCAGGGCCTAACACAGAGGGGGAACTAGGAAGGGAAGCTGGGAACCATCTTGGGATGAAAGCCTAGAGCCACTGGTAGAGTGTGTGATGTAGGAAACTCGCAGCCAGCACAGCAACTCAAAGACAGAATGGACTGCCTCCTGTGGACCCACGGCAAGATCAGTGGCCCTGGATGCATGAGTGAATGCTAGCGGGGGACTATGGGCATAGTACGGTCTGATAAGGTGAGCTCTGAGTTGAGGTGGCACGGGGCTAGGCAGTGGGTACTCATTCCTTTGTAAGTTAATAAACTCACATAAAATATATTATATGGTTTGTCTGATTGTGCAGGAGATCCAGAGAGAATTCAGAACACACTGGGTCAAATGGTAGGTTCATTTGTAGTTTTTTAAGAGTTCTCCACACTACTTTCCATGGGGGTTGAACAAGTTTGCAGTCCCACCAGCAGTGGATGAGCGTTCCCCTTTCCCCACATCCTCTCCAACATTAGGAATCATCCAGTCTGACTGGGGTAAGATGAAATCTTACAGAGGTTTTAATTTGCATTTCTCCAATTACTAATGATGTTGAACACCTTTTAAGATGGTTCTTAGCCATCTTTAATTCTTCTTTTGAGAACTCTCTGTTCAGCTCTTTAGCACATTTTAATTGGGTTACTTCTTTTCTTGATTCTTTGTTTTTTGAGTTCCTTATATATTCTGGATGTTAAACCTCTGTCATATGTGTCACTGGCGAAGATTTTCTCCCCTTCTGTGGATTTTCTCTTCATTTCCTTGGTTGCTTCTTTTGATGTACAGAAGCTTTTGAGTTTAATGAGGTGCCATTTGTTGATTATTTACCATGTTTCCTGAGCAATTGATGTCCAGTTTAGAAAATCCTTCCTTTCACCTATATCTTGTAGTTATTGCCAATGTTTTCTTCCAACAGTTTCAGAGTTTCAGGCTTCACATTGAGGTCTTTGATCCATTTGGAGTTGACTTTTCTGCAAGGTGAAAGATAGGGGTTTAGTTTCATTCTTCTACAGGTGGAGATCCAGTTTTGCCAGTACCATTTGCTGAACATATTGTCTTTCCTCTGGTGAATGTACTTGGCCCCTTTGTCAAATATCAGGTGACTAAAATTGCATATCCTTATATTTAGGTCTTCAATTTTGTTCCATTGAGCTACAGGTCTATTTTTGTGCCAGCGCATTGTTGTTTTTATGACTATAGCTCTGTAACACAGTTTAAAATCTGGTATAGTAATCTCCCCAGCATTGCTCTTCATGCTCATGGTTGCTTTGGCTATTTGAGGTCTTTTGAACTTCCATATGAATCTTAGGAAATTTTTTTCCAAATTTGTAAGGATGTCATTGGGAGTTCGATTGTCGTTCCATTGACTCTATAAATGGCTTTAGGTAGGATGGTCATTTTCAATATTAATTATTTCAATCCATGAGCATGGGAGAGAGCTCCATCTTCTGATGTCTTCCTCAATCTCTTTCTTTAAGATTTCAAATTTTCATTGTAGGCATCTTTAATGTCTTTGGTCAAGTTTATTCTGAGATATTTTTTTTTCAGCTATTGTGAAGGGGAGTGTTTCCACGTGCTCTATCTCTGATTGCTTGTTATTGGTATATAGAAAGGCTACAGACTTTTGTAGGTTAATATTGTAACCTGCCACTTTACTGAATGTGTTAATAATTTCTAGGAGTTTCTGGTGGAACTTTTGACATCTCTTAGATATAATATCATATCTTCTGCAAAAAGGGATAATTTGATCTCTTCTGTTGCAATTAGTCCTCCTTTAATTTCCTGCTCTTGTCTTATTGCCCTTGCAAGGGTTTCAAGCACTATGTTAAAGAGAAGTGGAGATAGTGGACAGCCTTGTCTGGTTCCTGATTTCAATGGGAATGCTTCCAGTTTTTCCTCCATTTAGAATGATGTTGGCTGTGGGTTCCTTATATATGGCTTTAATTATGTAGAGGTATGTTCGCTCCAGTCCATTTCCCTCTAGGACTTTGAACATAAATCCATGTTGGATTTTGTCAAAGGTCTTCTCTGCATCTATTGAGATGACCATGTGGTTGTTGTCTTTGATCCCATTTATATGATCTATGACTTTTATTGACTTGTGTATATTGAACCATCTCTGCATTTCTGGAATAAAGCTGACTTGATTATGGTGGATGATCTTTTTGATGTGTGTCTGTATGTGGTTCGCAAGTATTTTGTTAAGAATTTTTCATCTATGTTCATTAAAGATATGGGTCTGTAGCTTTCTTTTTTGGCTATATTTTTACCTTGCTTTGGTATTAGTGTAATGCTGGCTTCATAGAAAGAATTTGGAAGTTCTCCTTCCTTTTCTACCTTTTTGAATAAATTAAGTAGCATTGGATATAGATCTTCTTTAAATGTTTGATACAATACTGCTGTAAATCCATCTGGTCCTGGGCTTCTTTTAGTTGGGAAATTTTGTATTACTGTTTCAATTTCCTTATGTGTTGTGGGTCTCTTTAAGCTGTTGGCCTCTTCTTGGTTCAGGTTGGGTGGTTCCCATGCTTTTAAATACCTGTCTGTTTCCTTTGTTTTCAAATTTAGTTGCATATAGGTTTTTAAAGTATTCCCTTAAAATGTTCTGGATCTTTTTGGTGTCTGTTGTGGTGTTTCCCCCTTTCCTCTCTGATTTTGTTGATTTGGAGATGCTCTTTATTTTGTTTAACTGGGCTAGCAGTCTATCAACCTTGTTTATCTTTTCAAAGAACCAGCTCTTGGATTCATTGATTCTTTGTATTGTTTTCTTTGTTTTTATTTCATTAATTTCTGCTCTGATTTTTGTTATTTTTTCTTGTCTCCTGGATTTGGGTTTCATTTGTTGTTGTGTTTCAAGTGTGTTGAGTTGCAATATTAAGTCATTTACTTGTGTTCTTTCTGAGTTTTTAATGTAGGCACTTAGTGCTATAAAGGACTGCTTTCAGTGTGTCCCATAGGTTTTGTTGTGTTGTATTGTCCTTTTCATTTAGTTCCAGGAATACTTTTGTTGATTTCTTAATTTCTCCTTTGACTCAGTCATCATTCAAGAGTGTGTTGTTTAATCTTGATGTGTTTATGTAGTTACTAGGGTCTCATCTGGTGTTGATTTTAGGCTTTATTGCATTGTGGGCTGATAGAATGCATGGAATTATTTCAATCTTTTTGTATTTGTTGAGGCTTGTTTTGTGCCCCAATATATGGTTGATTTTGGAGGAAGTTCTATGGGGTGCTGAATAGAAAGTACATTCTTTGTTGCTTGGGTGGAATATTTGATAGATGTCCCTTAGGCCCATTTGATGTATGGTATTATTTAATTCAGATGTCTCTGTTAATTTTCTGTCCTGTTGACATATCTAATGTAGACAATAGGGAATTGAAGCCCCCTGCTATTAATGAGTTGAGATTAATATGGATGTTAAAGTCCTGTAGTGCTGTTCTTATGAAGTTGGTTGCATCAGAGTTTGGTGAATATATGTTCATGATTATAATATTGTTCCTTTGATCAGAATGAAGTGGCCTTCTTTATCTCTTCTCATTAGTTTTAGTTTGAAGTCTATTTTGTCAGATATTAGAATTGCAATGCCTGTTTTGTTCTTAGTACCATTTGCTTGGTATATTTTTTTTCCATCCTTTTACCATAAGGTAGTGCCTGTCCTTGAAAGTGAGATGAATTTCTTGCAGACAATAAAAAGGTAGGGTTTCTTTTTTAAATTATTATTTTATGTGTATGAGTGTATTTCCTGCATGCATGTGAGTGTACCCATGTTGTGCAATGCTGTGAAGGTCAGAAGAGGGCATCAGATTCCCCTGGAACTGGAGTTAAGGACAGTTCATAGCCCTGTGTGAGTGCTGGCAATCCAACCCAGGTCCTCTGCAAGAGCAGTCAGTACTCTTACCTGCAGAGCCATAACTCCAGCCCCAGGGTTTTGTTTCTTAATCCATTAAACCAGTCTGTGTCTTTTGACTGGGGAGTTCAGTCTATTGATATTTAAAGTTATTAATGAAAGATGTGTACTGATTCCTGTTGTTTTATTTCTGTTCACATTCTTGGTGTAGCTCTGCATTTCCAGTTATAACTTCATTAAGTTTCTATCTATCTATCTATCTATCTATCTATCTATCTATCTATCTATCTATATGAGCTAATTTCTTTCTCTCTATATATATATTTATATGTACATGTATATACATAATTCTTATAGACTACATAGCACAAAGAATGACTCATAAAAGAAACACTAAGAAGAAGCAGAGTTATCCAAATGCTCGGGTCACCGCAAGCTGCACTCTCATTAGCAATAATCCTTGATCTGGATAGAATATGCTCAAGCCTTTCCAAACACTGCTTACAGTATTTTAATGAAAAGTAGCTCACTCTGCAGGTGAGGAACAAAAAGAGGCTCAAGAATAAGTAAATAAGTATGGAGATGCACTAGAAGAAAGAAAACCTATGGAAGTAAAACAAGGATTTATAGTAGGAAAACTGTAAGGAATATTTCTTCTTTGTATTTTTTTAATTTAATAACCACATGATTACCGACAGAAAGACTCATTTTTAATGCTACTAACACTTAGGTGTTTGCACATGTGCCTCTAATCTCTATGTATCTGATTATTACTAGTCACAGACAATTACACTTGGATCCTTGGCATTTGAGTATGGATATAAAGTCATCATGTAGATTTCAGTGGTAATGTTTAATCCCCTCTACTAATTAACATGAAGTAAATATTTATGCTACATCCTCAAATATAACTCATTTTTTTATTTGTTGATTTTTGTGTGTGTGTATATCATAAAGTGGGTATATGGATGAATAAGATTGTTTGGGATGTCTGCTTCTTTTTGTAAACTTTGTGTGCCTTTGTGGGTTACTTGTTGGGCATGAAAGGCTGTTTGGTCTAGGCTTCAAGTTCTCGCTTTTGATTTTATATTGGAGGGTCCAAATTGATTTCATCTTCCTGCTCAGGAGTTCCCACAGAGGCCAAAGTAGGATGAGAATCAGATCGGCTTTCTCCTAAGGCCTGGATCCCTCCAGGAAATATGCTGGACCCACAAAGCTGGGGGCTGGACAGCCCAGAGATGCAACAGGATGCCCCTGCCTGCGGGGACCCTGTACAGGTAAAGCTCAAGGGGGACCACTCCCTGAAAGGAAAAACGGGTGAGAAAGAAGAGACGGAGCCCAAGCAAGTCCACTTGTCAAGGGTCCCCTTTATTTAACTG
>NW_008343479.1:4055422-4055810 GCF_000622305.1 Nannospalax galili | reverse complement strand
AGCTAAACAGATACCTCCCTTGTCTGCTGTTAGTAAATCAAGTCCCCGTCTATTTTGTAAGACAACCTCGGCCAGTGAGTCTACCTGGTCCTGAAGATCTTGTACAGACCGATAGACCATATTAACATCATCAATTAAGTGCTGAGATAATTTGTTGTAGGTGTCTATTGCCATTCCTACACCAGCTGAGCCAGTAGCAAGTGCCCCTGAAATACCCAATAAGCAATGGAATAAATTGGACCGCTCGTTTGTGCCTAGGAATGAGTGTGTCAAAGCTAGGCAAGGGCACAGGCTCATCTCCTCGAATTATGTCTATGTCTGGCAAAAGCAATACGGGGGCACATGAACCAGTCCAATTAGTGGGTAAATAAGAATAGGCCATGTTATT
>NW_008343479.1:4027849-4051383 GCF_000622305.1 Nannospalax galili | reverse complement strand
TCGGAGGAGGCACACAAGTCCAGTCCGGCGCTTCGTGGTGTGGCTCGCTGGAGGGAGGGGGATTGGTTAGGCCCAGGACAGGGTTGTGAGTAGTCTCCAGGGCTGGCTGGAAGCGGATAGTTTTCAGGGCCCCCTGAAGAGGGCCCCTCCAGCCGTTTCCCTGGGCGGGATAAAGAAGATTGCCGGAGATGTCCATCTTAGAGTGACATTGACTAGCCCAATGTCTTCCCTTTTTACAATGAGGACAGACCGTATTAGGCATATTGTCAGGGGGAGAGGGGTCCCTCCTACTTTCTAGGTTTCAGTACAATTTTTTGCAAAATGCCCAGGTTGTCCGCACTTAAAACATTTTTTAGGGAGGGTGGGCCCTCTAGTTGTCTGAAGAGCAGCACCAATTGCCAAATTTATGCCTTGAGTAATCTTATGAGAAAAAGAGTCTATGTCAGCACAAAGTCTGATTAATTCATTCAAGGACTTATTTTTGGCTTGTCCCTTAAGGACAGATTTGCAAGCAGAATTAGCATTTTCAAAAGCAAGTTGTTTAATGAACTTGTCATTGTCATCTTCAGGACCCAAAACTCTTTCAGCTACCTCTTGTAACCTGCCCACAAACTCACTAAAGGGTTCTAGTTAGGGGTGTCATGAGGCTGCCTTTTGCTGGGATGTTTCTCCACACCCCAGGTGCAGCCTCCTTGGTCTGCGCTAAAACCCCTGTGGGTAATGTAAGCTGTCGGCCCTCAGTGATATATTTTCCTTGTCCAGCAAGCTTATCAAAAGTCCAGGTGGCTTCGGGGGCCCGAGGGTCCCGCTGGTTTCTGCTGGCTATAGTCTGACAGCAATCAAGGTAGTCAGCTTTCCAGGATAAGAATTGTCCACGAGAGAGGACTGTCTGAGCCACCCGAAGCCATTCTCCTGGTGTAAAGTACCCGCCACCGGACAGGGTCTCAAGCATGGATACAGTAAATGGGGCATTGGGGCCATAGTTCTTAACTGCATTATTTAAGTCTTTAAGAGGTTTAAACTTGAGGCGCTTATACTCAACATCTGTTGGTATAGTAGAGAGCCTACTACGCCCTGAAGGGGCAGGAGCAGGAACCTGCTCTGAAGCAGCCTCACCCTCTTCTTGTGTCTCTCCCCCTCCTCATTTTCAGAGTCTCTAGGCTCTTCTCTGTCACTACCTGACTCTTCTACAGAGGAGAGAGAGGCCTTCTCTGGCCAACTGCCTAGTGATTACAGGGAAGGCAAGGGCCCTAGTTTTGGCAGACTTGAACTTAATCTTTCCTGCAGTTTGTGGCAAAGGAGCCACAAAAACAGTTCTAGTAACAGCCTTTTGTAGGGAAGAGAGCTCTGAGTTGAGCTCTGCAAACTCTTTTTGCAAAGAAAGAACATCTCTTAAAGCTATAACTTGTTTACTTAGGTCATTTTTAGCTTTTAGAAGGATATCTGTATGGGCGGTAGTTATGGGAAGAACGGGTGCACAGAGGGTCGGTGGGTATGGAGGTAGGGGAGGTGCAGAAGCAACAAGAGGGGGCCAGTCAGGATTATGATATCGGGTGGCCTCTTCCTCTAAGTCACTCTCCTCAGAGGGGGTTAATCCTTCAGGAGGGGAACCTTGTTTCTGAAATATTGGGAAGGTTAAGTTGGAAGAAGGTTTTTCTTTTCTCTCTACCTTGGGCAATGTTGGATAAAGCTGGGTTGGCCCGCCTGTAGCGGTTGGCTTCGAGGGAGGCATATCAATCACGACTGATGGGCAAGGCGAGGTCTGCTCCTGATGAGCGACACCCTGAGTTACCTTTTGAAGGTTTGTCTTATTAATGGATGACACAGAGGCAGACCGAGAAAGGGGCTTAATGAAATCCTCAGCTAGGGAAATAATTTTACTTTTGTTTTCAGGAGAGTCTTTGAGAAGATCTCGGACTAATGTCCAATAGCTGAAAGTCTGAATGGGAACTGCCTCAGAGCCTTTATCCTTTAATAGTTCATTTAAACACTGTCCCACTCGGTCCCATTTTTTAGGGTTGATTTCAGGACCATCTATAACAAACCAAGGACACTGGTCACTCACAAACACGAAAAAATTTACAAGATCTTTTTTCTTAACTCGGACTAGCGCTTGCATTCCTGTAGAAAACACACCACTTCTAGCAATTCACTTGCTATAGTGAAAACAAAGGAAGAGTAGCATTTTCAATTTGACCACAGTCCTTATGCAGTGTATGTAAAAGGAACTTGCCATCAATGTCATTTGCCCCTGCCTGCGGGGACCCTGTACAGGTAAAGCTCGAGGGGGACCACTCCCTGAAAGGAAAAACGGGCGAGAAAGAGGAGACGGAGCCCAAGCAAGTCCACTTGTCAAGGGTCGCTTTATTGTATTGCAAGCTTTCCTTATATACAGTTTGTATTTAGAAGGGGTTGAAGAAGTTGGTCAAAGGTTACAGCATTCTTATGTTTATGGGGTGGGGGACTGAGCAATTTAGCAACGTGACTGACCACCAGGTGTTCCAAGAGATTACTGCATGACTTATCTTTTCTGAGAACTGTTTGCAAGGGGAAGAGAAAGATAACCTTGCCATAAATTCTTTCTCAAGGTTACTAGTGCAGGCAGAATTTCCTGCTTAAGTCAACTGTTTGTAGAGCCATATTATATTTTTTGGTAATGAATGTTGTTTCTCCACCTCCCAACAACAGGAGGTGGGGATAGGAAGAGGCCCGAGGGCTCCTGGGGACTAGAGGGAGGAATTGGGTTGGTCTGGATTCAAAGAATCAGGAAGTAGTGGGTAGTCTGGGCCAAGAGGTCAGTCCAGAGGTCTGGGTACAAAGACAAGAAATGTGCTAGTGCCCCTGCTAGGAGGAGAGATGGGGTTGGGGAGCTGGGAGCATGAATGAGGCTGGTGGAGTCAAGGCACAGTGGACCCTGCCAAACTTAGCCAGGAAAGCTGCTGGCCCTAGGCTGGAGTCTCTCTTTCTAATTTCAAGGTACATATAAGTTTGAAGGAATCTGTAGGTAGTTCAGTCAAAATCTTTGTCATTAAGTATCTATTTAGGGTCACAGATTCTGGGTTTCAGATTTAGCAGTAAAAGTAACTTCTGCTTTTCAGACAAATTCTACGTTTTAAAAATCATGTCTAAAATGATTTTGCTTTGAGATGGAATTACAATTCCATTGAAGCGTTCATCTGTTCTAGGATGGAAAAAATCGTCATTTCAATAAATAAAGGCAAAAACGGGGGCATGTGACTGAATATACTATGTAAACAGTTCTCATCTAAAAGCTAAAAAATTGTGGTAGTTATTTATATCTGTCTATGAAAGTGCATCTTCCAACAATTCGAAAGATTGTTTCATAAGAAGGGCCTTTAAAAATGTTTAATTCCAGCACTTGGGAGGCAGAGGCAGGGGGATCTTTGTGAATTCGAAGCCACCCTGGTCTGTATAGTGAGTTCGAGGACAGCTGGGGCTACAAGGAGACCCTGTCTAAAAAAGACAAAAAAATGTTTCACATTTATTATTATTTTTGTTGTTGTTATTGTATGTATATGAATGTATGTGTGTGTGATGTACATACACAGTGCACATGTTTGGATCAGTGCATAACTCATGAGAATCAGCATTCTCTCTTCACTGTGTCAAGTCATTAAACTTGATGGCAAAGACGCTTAATCACTGAACCATCCTGTTGGCCCAAGGGTCACATTTTTTACCTTATTTTTCAAATTCTAAAAATAAAAGGCAGTTTTGTCTCTACTGAGAAAAAATATGCATACATCAAATGGACCTAAGGGACATCTACAGACTATACCACCCAAGCACCGAAGAATACACTTTCTACTCAGCAGCCCATGCAAGTTTCTCTAAAACCGATCATATACTGGGGCACAAAAGAAACCTCAACAAATACTAAAAAGTTGAAATAATTCAATGCATTTTAATAGACCACAATGCAATAAAACTTATACTCGACATCAGAACATGCTGTAGTAACTGCAGGAACTCATGGAGATTAAACAACACGCTCCTGAATGATGAATGGGTTAAAGAAGGAATCAAGAATGAAAAAAATTTCCTGGAACTAAGTGAAAATGATAATACAACACAGCAAAAATGCTGAGACATATTAAAAGCATTTCGAAGAGGGAAGTTTATATTCTAAGTGCTTACATTAAAAATTCAGAAAGAGCACATATAAATGACTTAACAGTGTGATTTAAGACTTTGGAAAGGCAAGAACCAACCAAACCCAAACCTAGTAGATGAGAAGAAATAACAAAAATCATAGCAGAAATATATGAAATAGAAACAAAGAAAACAATACAAAGAAACAATGAATCTAAGAGCTGGTTCTTTGAAAAGTTGAAGAAGATAGATAGACCCTTTGTCCAGTTAACCAAAAAGAAAAAAGAGAACACATCCAAATTAACAAAATCAGAGATGAAAGGGGAAACATCACAACAGACACCAAAAAAATCCAGTTGGAGAAATCTATTTCAATAAGAAGTTGTATTTGGAAGTTGACTTGATGTCAGTTTTGCTAGATAATTCTAAAGCCAGCACAGAAAACATGAAACTGAAGGAAGCTATCAATAATCCTGACACCTCGTGAGGAGAGATTTGTTTGGGTTCATCCCTGTGACTTTGACTCATTACTATTCTTGATCTCAGTTTTTTTTTCCTAATTATCATGGAACAGAGTTTTCTACAATGACAAATGCCCTCTTCCCACTAAGAGTTCAGAGATAAGAGAAATAGTTATTTAGCTTCAACTAATTGTATTGGATGAGGGCAGAATGTGTCCTAGAGTTAATCAGTGTTTTTAACTGCAAGTGAAATGCTAAAGAAATAATAGTATAATGTGAGACCCGATGACAATAACAGTTCATAGAGAAGCAAATGATCTGAGGCTATGAATGCACTAACATAAGAGGAGGGAGAGAAAGAAAACAAAAATGATCAAATCAGACCTGGCTGGGTCTGTGTGCAGGATGCTCCCACCCATAACTGATGAAGAGCAGAGTTTGTATGTAAGTCCCTCTCTTTCTCCTGGGACAGCATATTCCCTTAATATATTATAGTTGATTTACTTTTATTGTAAAATTACATTCATTTAGTGAGAGGTATTGTGTGTGTAGATGTGTTCACACCTGCCAGGATGCTGACATGGAGGTCATAGGGCAATCTTTGGAAATCAGTTGTATCCTTTCACCATGTGGAACTTGGAGATGAAAGCCCAGTCATCAGGCTTGGCAACCAGCCATCTCAGCGACTCTTATAATTAATTTAGCATAAACTACTATCTCATCTTGAGTCCAAGGGGAAAGCAGCTTCCTAAAATGATTAGTGTAAGTTATATAATTGAAAATATTCTGTGGTTAACTTTATGAGGTAAGAAGGAATTCACAATCTATTAATTATGAGTTGCAGACTAACAGTTAATGCATTTACTTACTAGTCATCGCAGGCGATGCTTTTTAAACATATGATCCACATTCTTGGTCAATATTTTGCTTCTTTTTAGAAAATAATCTCTGAATAGTGTAACTTTTCTGAAGTCAGTATACTATATGTGTCTCAGTGAGTTTGAAGAGGTAAGGCCAACAGAAGACTGCCTGAAATTTATTCAGCTGCTCCATTTCTTTAGAGTCATTTAACCTGAAACATTTCCTTAACTCATCTTTATAACATTTATCCATTGCCATATAACACATTATTTCAGAACTGAGTGGTTTAAAATATCACATTGTACTGTGGGCCAGGGATCTGACGTGTCAAGCTTAGTTGCATCAGGGTCTCTTATAGGTTATACTCAAGCTATCAGCTGGGCCATCAGTTGAGTCCTATAAACAGCATCTCACCATTTTTAGCAAATTTGATTCATTAAAAGCAAGCCATCAAAATCCACTTATCCATCTGCCATAAGCACTGGGAGGAGCGAGTTCACTCGCTGTCTACCCTCTCTGTAGTACTTTGGAACTTTGAAAAGTTCAGATGAGCTGTTTCCTTGCACCTCCTCCAATCTGCAACTTTCTGATCATTTCTTTAAGACTGGATTAGATTTTCCAGTTTGGGAATTGATCTACAAATGGGTGTTTATCTCCTATCAGTGATAAACATAAATAGCCAGTTTTCTCTGCTATTTTTTTCCGTAGATTTATCCACAGCAAATTTACTGCTTTTGTTCTTCCAAAAGTAAATACTCTGTTTGGCTATCCTTTTCTATATAAATATTACCCTCTCCTAGAATTTTTACCCAGTGATTTTACTATCTGATTGGGATGAACGTGTTCTCCTAAAGGCATAGGCTGAGGTCCTAACCCTCTGTACATGAAAACATGACTGTATTTTGACATTTGGTATGCTGAGCCATATGGTCTGCTTTGCAGCAAAGAATACTCCTAAACACATTTCATTTTCAAAAGGGATGGCTGAATTCTGAGTAGATAGTAAGACTAAAGCTAGTAAATATCAAGAAGCAAAGTACATTCACTGTTCATTTTGTGTCATGTCCTGACTACTAGGAATTCAAATGGATTTCCAAGGTGCTTTTTGCCAAGCCCTACATATACTGGGAAGCAAGGTAATCTTTATTGTCATGACTTGTGCTAGCTTTGAGTCACTCTTTACTGAGAAGTCACGCATATTATTTTTTATGTGTATGCTTGACCTTACTTGGACTTACATCATGCTGTAAAAGCTATATGAAAAGACTTTTCCTTAATGTGAAACATTTGTTGTTCATTTATTGTCTCTTAATTCTTCATCTAATTTCAGCATAATGAGCAAGTGATTTTTTTTCTCAGTGTTACAGATTCAGCTATAATGGTTTTTCTAGGTTTTCCTTTTCTTTACAAACACTGCAAGCCCAATTTAAAACAGCAGGACCAAAACATCACTGGATTATCTGTGATCTGTGGACGTGTATTTGCCTCAGACAGTTCTTTCCAAAAGACCCAAACTCACTTTACAGTAGCTAGGATACACTGGAAAACTGTGGAGTCTGTTATTGCTATCTTTTAATCTACAAATGTTCTAATAAACTGCAAGAAAGTCTGACACCTCAGAAGACTCAGTTTTTGCATTTTTAAAATAAGAACTAAGTATCTACTTTCCTCACCTCCCAATGTTCTGTGTACATGGCAATGTTTTGTTTCTTCTTACCTTCTATAATATACAATTTTCCAAAAAGTAATCATAGAAGTTCTCACTTCAAGCTTCATTCCCAGCTTGTAGATACCCATCCTGGCTTCTGATTCGCTATAACAAACATGGTCTTTACCACCTGTCATATCTGTGAGGGCTGAACTCTAAAGCCAGGAAAGGGTCTGGAGAGATGGCTAAGTAGATACGAGCAGTTGATAGTCTTCCAGAGGACCCAAGTTTGGCTCCCAGGAAGCATATCAGGTGACTCACAATGCCCTGTGAGTCCCGCTCCAAGGGCTCTGAAACTCTATTCTGTCCTCTTCAAGTACCTACACAACATGCGACTACACATATAGAAATAATTAAAAATGAAACAAATCTATAAAAAATAAAATAAAGCCAGAAAAGAAGGGTCACGGGGTTTTGATGGTTGAGCATCCATACACAGATGCAGCATGCTTTATTCATCCCAGGTGAAAGCTTCTTGTTTCAGATCTCAAGGGCATATTTATACACAATTCACCAGAATTTTGCAAGAAATAGTTTACAGATTACATCACAGCTTACTCCAGGCTTACTGGCTATCTGGTGCCAGTCATCTTTTCTGACTCATGCTTTTCTGCATGCCCATCTTTAGCTCATTCCGGATATTCATATGAGTGCTGTTGTCTAAACTTTGATTATGGCCTTCTGTTCCCTTCTCTTCTTCCCTTTAGACAGCTAGTACTTTGTTAGGGTGATCTCATAGATGGGCCGTAATCCACTGCAGCAGTAGAGAACACTAACATCCTACTAGTAGGCAGGTTATCCCTCCATGGGTGAAAGTGACAGACAGCAGGACAAGCTCAAGAAGAGAACTGTGTTCACTAGGCAGCAGTCTACATTCTACAGGTTGTCAGACTCTGAAGGTGCCTCAGGCTCAGTAAGTTCTTTAGGTTTTCAGGCTCTGTAAGTCATTATGTTCCTTAGACTCTCAGTCCCTTCAGGTTCTCAGTCCTTTCTGGCTCTTTGGCTCTGCAGATCTCCCAGCATCAGACAGTTCCACAAGGGCCAAGGGACCATCTCTTACTCTTGTAAGTGATGTGAGTCCCCAGTACACCAACCAATTACTGGGCACATGTGTAGAGGGGAGGGCTCATTTATAAATAGTTGGCATACAACTATGATTTCAATCCTTTGACTGCTTTGACCATTCCTATTTCTATTTAAAGAACATGAGTGAATGATTGTACTGTTGCGATTGTCCATGTATCTGTAGTCCCATGATGAACTCTCAGTATAGTAGGCCCGGGAAGGCAGGGTGGACCCTTCCCTGTGGGGACTTGGCTCCATGGGATTTATCTCCTGGGGGCCCATTTCTTCACATACGTTTTACTGATCTTAAGACCTCCTGAAACTCTGTTGTTAGGGAACCACTGCTATTTAGTGCCACCCTTTAGTATAGACCAACTAGGCCCTTATAGGTTGAGTCATTTACTGCCCATCCCCATGATTCCAAAGCAACTCTCAGAATCACAGCTGCCAATTCCAACTCTTTAAGAGAACCAGTGGTTAGTATCATATCATCATTTTAAAATCATATTTTAATGGGGAAGTTCCAGGAAGACAGGGCCTGAGGCAACAAGTCCTGACAAATGGTAGGCAAAATGATGAATGTCTATTGTTCACCTTCCCAGGTGAAAATAAATTGTTCTCTAATTTTCTGGGAAATATCAATGGAGAAGAAAGTGTTGGTTAGGCCACTAGGGTCAATTGGTCCTCATGTCCATGAAGGACAGCACAGCTCCATTCATGGGTTAGGATACTTTATTCAGTTTTAAATAATCCACAGTCATTCTCCAAGTGCCATGTTGCTTCCATATAGGCCACACAGGACATTGCTGGGTCTGTGTGTTTCTTCATGTTGCCCAGACAAGAGATACATGTAAGCCACCATTCTTGAGGTTGCAAGTACTTGTGTGTGTAGAGGGGGAATGATATGGGTACCCCCTCAACTGGCTTTATAGCCCACACTCACTGTCTAAATTTACCAGTGGTTGGATGAAGGGTGCCAACTCTTGAAAAATGCACACATATAGGATATATTTTCACTGGAGAGACGTACCTCTGCATTCTGAGGGAGCACAGGTATTTGCATTTTAGATTTCTGCAGGTCTGCCTGCATGCTGAGGTCCTTAGCAGCCATGCCAACACCTGCAGCACTCTTAGTAGCAGCACAGAGCTAGTGCCACTTGCCAAGGCCCATTGTTCCCAGTGCAGGATGAGTGGGCCTTCTCGCCTAGTTAGCTTGACAAGAATACTGACAGGAACAGTATGAACTGAGAATGACTATGTGCAGGAGCCACTTTGTGTTCCTTCTGCCATGATCAAGTCTTCTGCTATTAGCAGTATGCATGTGTGTTCAGTGGTGGTTTGTTGCTCATGGGCCTTACCGTTCTGGTCCAGGAGCTGTTTCGGGTCTATCTATTGTGGGATCACCATTGGGGTGTGCAACACCATATGGGGGACGTCTTCTTAGTCTGCCTCATCTTAAATGGAGGGCACTTTAGGGAGCCTATGTTCCAAATGGCATAAATGAGTGTTTAGTTTCTCTTCTACAGCTCCCAATTTGTATATTTGGTTTCTCCTCCCTGGGGATCTTCATGGCCAGTCATCAGCACCGTGAAAAAGAGGCATCTTAGGGTCCTAGCTATTTGTTCCTTTCTTTGCCAGACCTTCCTTGGGACCTTGAAAACCTTTGTCCAGTGATGCAGGGATCCTGTCGATCTCTGTTCTCAGCTTTCCACAGTTTCACTCTGCCAGCTACGCCAGATACGAGGCATGGGCACTAAAACCAGGGATGCAGTGCCACAGAGAGCCATGGTATTGAAAAAATTTTTAGGAGCATAGGCCGATGGAACATACTTTATTAATTCAAGGCAAAGGACACTCATTCACCTCTTAATGGCGTATTTATTCAAAATTCACAGGAGGTAGCATTGTTCAAAAACGGTTAACAGATTATATCATTGCTTGCCTTTGGGTACTCTGGATATCTGGTGTCAGACATCTCTAGCTGTTAATCTCCTCAGATGTGTTTTTTGCCCATTCTAGATATCTATATAAGTGCCATGTTCTCTAATCTTTAATTGACCCTTTTGACTTCTAGTCCTTCTTTGTAGTTGATGAAATTTACTGGGTTCCTGGGACCAGTTTAAAACTTATTGCCTATAGTACATACTTACTCTTGTAAATTTTTATTTTGGTCAAATCCATACAAGGTTCTATCATAAATTATATTTTTGAAGTAAATTTATTATTGCACCCAATGATGGAGAGAGTCAAAGCTATTAGTGATAGAATGACTTCTGAACTATATTATCTGTCTTTGGATTTTCATAACTATTGACCTTTTTTTCATAAAATGTGTAATAAGCTATCATCTTTGTCTTTGGCACAGACTAACTACAATCTGTTTTGTGCAGAATTTTTCTTTAATGAAGATTGAATGAAATTTCTTTCAAGTCCTTGTGTCACTTAACTGTATCTTTTAGGAATCTGATTAAGCTATATTGTATTTTTTTCATGACTTTTTTTGCTAAGATTTTGAGCACCTTGAGAACCAGTATCGTATACTATTTAGATCTGAATCATTAGTATATTGTTTATTTTTTAAAGCTTATTTTCCTTTTTTAATTATATGTGTGTGTATGTGTGTGTGTGCTTGTGTGTGTATGGTATATGTGAGGATATGTGAGTTCAGATGCCCATGAGCTCAGAAGTGTCATGGTTAGAGTTATAGGCACTTATGAGTTACCCCATGTGGGTACTGGGAATGAAACTCATTCCACTATAGGACTAGCACTCTTAAGTGATGAGCCATCTCTCCAGAACCTGAATTGTTGGTATATTAAATTTGTTAAATTAATTGACTATATGAATAAACACTTCCCATTAATTCCTAAAGTATCACAATATGAGTCTATAAAAATCTTTTTTCATGTTATTTTTAAGCAACCACCCACTGTGAAAGATAAGCTGATGAATTCATGTTTCTCAACTGTGCTTGACTGGCTCATTCTGATCACAGCTCTTCTCCTACCTTGGAATGCCCTCTCCCTCTTTGGAAGTTGAAGTTGTATGCGTAGTACATTTAGCAATTTTCTGTTTACAGGAATCTTTCAAATCATGAAACACAATAACCAATGCATATATTTTTAAGACATATAAATGACAAGTCTCGGAAAAATTGTAGGGAATATAGGAGAAATGAGTGAAACCTAGGTGACATTAAACACAAGTTCATGTTTCTTCCTGATTACATTGGTCTGAATTTCACTGAGCTGTCCGATACATGCCAGAGTTTTAATGAGCAACAGAGTACTATAACATAATGTCTGATGGGCTTCATGTTGCTGTTTGCTTTCCAGAGGTTAGCGGACTAAGAAGCTCATTTGGACTTTGCTGTCTCAAAACCACACAGACATTATGCTGACACTAGATCCTCCAATTTGACCAAAATGTGTGTTTAAAAAAACCATGTGTGTATTCCATCCAATGATGACATTAGATAAAACAAGCAGCAGAAGAGCAAGTTTGCGTTCATTGAAGAAGAAAACCTTTGCAGTGTTTGGGCTTACCTGACAGCTTTCAATTACTAATTGAAAATTTAGTAAGATAGAGCCCAAACTAGAAGTTTGAAGGCTGAATCTGGTATTGGCAGGCGTTTTTCTGATTTAGGACTTCAGGTTTAGGGGAGGAGATTTTTTTTTTTCCTTTAAATACATCACAAAGGAAAGCCGGTGATCATCAGGCTTAATCTTTTAAGTTTTATTGTTTCAGCTTATAAAAACCACAGAAAAGAATGAGTTTCTTCAATTTTATAGTATGATGTCTGGCTAAGTATCTGTTAATTGCAGAAATGAAATAAAATTGAGTATTCATTAATCTGATGACAAAAGTCTCTATGGAATCATTGTTTTTGAAGTACGTCTGTCCCAGTGATCATTTTTAGCCAAGAGACTGTCCATCTCTGATATTCCCTGCATAAAATTGGTCACTCCCTTACCGAGTTTTCAGTTAATATAAGATGCAACATTATTTGCTGTCATTCATATATATATATATATCCAGTCACATGTAATATACACACACTATGCATGTACATGTATATATTGGTGCTTGACTTACAAACCACAGCAGGCTTCTCCAGTTTGATGTCTTTTCTTTCCCACATCATTAGTTTGCTCATCTTTACAGAGTTTTCCCATCAACATTTAAATGTTCTAGCATTTTTCTCATCTTAAAAATCTTTATACAAGGGACTGGAGTTATGGCTCAGCAGTTAAGAGCACTGACTGCTCTTGCAGAGGACCTGGGTTCAATTCACAGCACCCATACAGTGGCTAACAATCATCTGTAACTCCATATCCAGGGGAATCTCATGCCCTCTTCCAACATCCAGGAGTACTGCACAACATGGGTGCACTTATATACATGTGGGCAATGTACTCATACACATAAAATAAACATAATAAATAAAATTTAAAAATTTTAAGTCTTTTCACAAAGCACAATAGCAATTGAAAAGAAGGACTTTTTTTTTCTTCTAATATATATGATACTTCACCAACTGCTCTGTGCCTCAAACTAGTTTGGCAGTTCCAAGTGAATTATAGGAATAAGTGTGAAAGATAAAACAATATAGAGTATAAAAAAGAGACACTCAATCGCTCACAATACATAAAGATTTTATAGATAGGACAAAAGTCATTATAGAAGGAATCATTTAAAAATTTTTCTTAATTAAAATTTAAGGCTTTTGTTTATGAAAAGATATCAACAGAGGGACATAAAAAAACCACAGAGCTGAAGAAAGTACTTGAAATGATATAATAAAGTTTTTCAGAATATTCTATGAACTTTTATAATTGACTAAGAAAAAGACAAGTCAACCCAATAAAAATACTAGAAAACTACATCAAGGGAGGGTATGTAAAAGACCTCACAAAAACACCTTTTAAGACCTCTGAAACAGCACCATCAACTGGGGACAAACTGGGAGCCTATGGAGGACATTCTCATTCAAACCACCACACGTGTAGTATGTTTTGGGACTATGGTGGCTAGTTGGGATGGAGGAAGCTTCTGGCTTAGTTCCAGCTCATTTTCTCTACATGGTGCATGTATCCAAAGCAGGTGGTGTCTTCAGTACTGGAGTATTATGTAGTTCTGTTGGACAACCAAGAAGAATAACAAGTGTCTATATTGTTTTGGGAACCTCTGGGTCCTCCGTGACCAAACAATAAGTTATCCCACCCCTTCTTTGGTTTAATAATCCATGGTCCTGGGAGCAGGCTTTTCTGGCTACACAGTGTCTCCAACTTCAAATATTTTAAAAATGTATAAATTATATTTAATTTTTTTATTAAAAGATAGCAGGATTCCATATGGAGCTTTCATATTCCTTTCATTGTTGTTAACCCAACCTCCTCTCTCCTTTTCCTCTCCACCCCTCCTTGCTTCAACCTTTGTGCCCTCCATATTCACCCTCTGTAATATCATATTACCAGCATTTTGTGATCCTTCCTTCCTTAAGGTGCCCACTTCCTGATGACCTCATCCTAGTTTCCTGGCTTCTGCAGATACTTCATCCAGGTCACACAAAGTTAGAATCAAAGTTAGGATCCAAATAAAAGGGAGAACATGTGGCCTGAATTCTGGGCCTGAATTACTTTATTTAATATAAATTTTCCAATTTCATAAATTTACCTAAAAATTTCATAATGTCATTTTTTCCAAATGAAATTCCATTGTGTAAATGTACAACTTTTTCATTATTCATCAAGTGATGGACATCTAGGTTGTTTCTATTTTCTTGCTATTGTGAATAAAGTGGCAATGAAAATGGGTGAACAAGTATCTTTGTGGAATGATAGAGAGTCTGTTGGCTATATGCCCAGGAACAGTACAGCTGGATCATATGACAGTTCTATTTTTAGCTGTTTGAAAAATCTTCATACTGATATCTACACTAGGTGAACCACTTTGCCCTCCAACTAGCAGTGAGATTTCCTTCTCTTTCCATATGTGTTTACCAGCACTGACAGCACTTTCTTTTCCTTCCTTCCTTCCTTCCTTCCTTCCTTCCTTCCTTCCCTTCTTCCCTCCTTCCCTCCTTTCTTTCTTTCTTTCTTTCTTTCTTTCTTTCTTTCTTTCTTTCTTTCTTTCTTTCTTTCTTTCTTTCTTTCTTTCTTTCTTTCTTTCTTTCTTTCTTTCTTTCTTTCTTTCTTTCTTTCTTTCTTTCTTTCTTTCTTTCTTTCTTTCTTTCTTTCTTTCTTTCTTTCTTTCTTTCTTTCTTTCTTTCTTTCTTTCTTTCTTTCTTTCTTTCTTTCTTTCTTTCTTTCTTTCTTTCTTTCTTTCTTTCTTTCTTTCTTTCTTTCTTTCTTTCTTTCTTTCTTTCTTTCTTTCTTTCTTTCTTTCTTTCTTTCTTTCTTTCTTTCTTTCTTTCTTTCTTTCTTCCTTTCCTCTCTCCCTCTCTGCCTCCTTCCCTCCCTCCCTCCTACCTTCCGTTTTTCCTTCCCTCTCTTCCTCCTCCTCCTCCTCCACCTCCTCCTCCTCCTCCTCCACCTCCTCCTTATTCTCTTTTGAAATAGATCTTGCTGTATAATCCAGACAGTCCTGGAAATAACTATATAACCTACGTGTCCTCAAACTGCTTATTTTCCTACCTCAGCTTCTTGAGTCCTGGGTGCAAATATGAACTACCATGCTTGATGCAAATGTTACTTTTATTCTCTAGTTTTTATAAAAACATTTTGATTCATAATTTTATTTTAGGATGCCCAAGTAGTATACAATTAACAGTGAAATTTTCTTACTATAACTTAATCCAACTTGTGCTATAGACAATTGATTCTGAAGACATTTATTACTGAATAGGTTAAAATCATGTTCAGCATGAAATAGTAGGGGTTTGGGGGGCTTCTTTTTGCAACCTCATAGAAAGTAATACTAAAACCTGAAGAAGGAGAGATTTATGTCACAAATAGAAAGTCTTAAGCCAATCAAATTTAAGACAATTTATGATGATCTAAAATTTTCCATGGGAGATTTTTAGAGAATGGATTAACATGCTTTTCTAGGTTTTAAAATGATCACAAACGCAAGAATTTTCAGTATTAGACTAACAATCATTTTAATTTCACATATAATTACATGGATCTGAATATGTGATCACAGTCAATAATTTTATACTCCTCAATTTGGCAAAATGTTTGACAGCCTTATAAATTGAATTAAATTGTAATGAGGCGATAAATATACCTATTAGTAAAAGGTATTGTGATATGAGATTATTATATACATTTTAAACCTTAATTTATTCATCAGGAAATAGAAAAAGTGGCAATAACTATCTTATAGGATGGTTCTGATCTTTAAGTAAAATAATATTTGTATAAAATTTAGAATTTGATCTGTCATGTTAAGCATATAATTAGTGTTAGCTATTATGCTATAATCACTCCTTATTATTCTATATACTTCTCTTAATGACTATAGCAACTCTTTTTGTGCATGTAGCTGGTCTTATTTGGTAAAGAAAATTCACAAATAATGAAATTTAAATATGTCTTAGTAGAGTTTTACTAGTTACCATAAATACACTTAGAATATAAGTATGAAAAAGTAGATATTTCTTTTCTCCTGTTAGAAATATTTTAAAAGATTTGCTTAAAATTATTGTTAAGATTTTAATCAGAAGTAGTACAAATTAAATTTAATCCCTACAATAGAAAATACTTGTTTTCTAGAATATATATTGTGGTATCATTTTAGGTCAAGTTTAAAAACAAAGAAAATCCCAAGCACACTGTGGATACTAATATCATCTTGAATACGCTATATACCTAACAAATGTGCCTGTCTCTGGCAAAAATGATGACATAACATTTAATCAAAAAGATGATCTAGATATCATGGTATTATTGGCAAATACAAAATTTAGTGTCCTCATGAATGGCTTTTGCATCAGCTACAACATATTCAATATGTTTGAGAGTCAAAATAAAGCAGGGCTAACAGAACCATCTGAAAACTATAGTTGGCTCACTTGATTTAAAGACAAAAGTTTTCTTTCTCTTGATATTCAGTAAGCCACAGAGCTCTGGCTTTAAGGAGAGGTACATACAGTGGTTCCATACAATCTGATCAATAATGGATCAGCCTATACTCAGAAGAAAATATGAGTCCATCATAAATAAAAGATGGACACAGTTGTGGCTCCTTAGCAATTAGTGGGGATGGGCACAGGGTGGAGCGCTATTGGCACAGAAATCAAGTTTAGTTTTCAAACCTGTATTTATGATTTTGTAAAGAGCCAAGAACAGAAAAATATCTTAAATAGTTATTAGGGGTTTTATGGAAACTGAATAAGTGAATAGTTCCAATGGAAAGCCAAATATAAGTATAAAGATGACAATTTAGCACTGGCAAGATAACTTTGAATCTTGAAATAATACATTTAAAAATGAAGACACTAATTCTTGACTCAATGACAAGGCCAATCAAAATGATTTTTCCATTCTGAGGCCTCTTTAGGGTTTTGGTTACTCCTTTTATATCAGCTTTTGTTGAAGATTTTAATTTGACATTCAGTTCTACAATGTTGTATGAGAAATGCTATTACTTCTTACAGAAATTTCTCTGTTCTATTTTAATCATTGAAACAGTTTAAAAACTCGAAGTATTCTGGCAGCTTCTTCTCCTTTTAAATTATATCCTAATAATGTATAGCCTCATTTTTCTTAAATATTTTGTTTACTGTTATTTTTAATTTATATGCATGAGTGTATTGCCTGCATGTGTATAAATGCACCCATGTCATGCCATGCCTATGGAGGTCAGAAGAGGATGTTGGAGTCCCCTAGAACTGGAGTTACAGTTATTAGCCACCACGTGGGTGCTGGCAATTGAACCCAGGTTCTCTACAAAAACAGTCAGTGTTCTTAACCACTGAGCCATCTCTCCAGTCACAATGTATAGCCTCATTTTGTTATATTGATTTAAATAGCACAACTTTTTTTATTATCTGCTTATTTACACTGAGTGGTGTGAAAAAATAAATAGAGTAATCAGATGTAGTTATTCCCTTGATAGAAACATGTTTTGATGCAGAGAAGGTTAGTGAACATAGTGGTCTGGAAAATAGGGTATGAAAGAATAAGACTTGTAATAATTCCTCAAACATATAGGAATAAACTAAATAAAGTAGCAAGAATTCTGGGGAATGCTGACAGATTATGGTGAAAGGGGATATTTCTAAGTTGGAATACAGAAAGATTCAAGATGGCTAAGAAATGATTAGCATCAACAGAAAACTATTTGAAAGACATATATAATTACTATAAAATCTGAGGAAAAGCAACTGTATTTACTAGAATAACAAGGAAAATCCATATTATTTCAATTAAGGAAATGAAAGACAAAAAATTAATACTATGAAATTAGTTGCATTTTGAAAACCACAAATACTTTAAGGAAACATTAATAAATGATTGAAAATTTAATGTATAAAAAGTTGTGTAAATTAAAAAATAAGTCCCTTTGATTTCTTTGAGACAGGGTCTCACTATGCAGCATTGGTTGGCCTGGAACTCACTATGGAGATCAGACTGGCCTGGAACCCACCTAGATCCTCCTGCCTCTGCCTCTGCCTCTGCCTAGTGATGGAATTAAAGGCATCATTCTTTCAATGGGCAGAATAACTTCATAGAGAGAATGGTTTTCAAAGAAACTTCAACCTTAAAGATATTTCCTCTGAGTAAGAAATTATTATTTAATCTCAGAAACACTAATGTAGTTAAAAATGAATTCCATTAGAGAATGAACTTAATTTTATACATTTATTTTGCATGCTTTTTAAAGCAGGTTTTTAAAAATTAGTACTGCAGAAATATTAGATTAACAGAGCATTGTTAAACCACAGAAGTTCATCAGCAAAACGATGGCAAAGAAATCATTTACAAGCTAATGTGAGCTCAACAGCTATAGAGTCCAATTTCATTCTTACATAGACTCAAGTGTACAGATCCAGGAAAGAGCAATTGGACCTCTTTAAATCCAATTATAGGTCCTGGCTCTGCCGTTTATTTGGCTCCGAGGATGATCCAGATGTTCGAGTTCATTTTAGGTTAAGCCCGAATAAAATCTAATAATGGAATACAAGAATACCCACCAGCAAGACATTGTGGAGATGGCTGTGGTGTTGAGTTTCTTTTCATAGATGTGGAGAGTGTACTCTGGAGAGGGTAAAGAAATTTTTTACGACTTAAAAACAAAAGCATAATCTCATTACTAAATCAAGAAACACACTCTAACATTACTGATCTTAAAACTGATTTTCACCTTGTTAAACCACCCAAGCTCACTAAAGGCAATGCTTCCCAAGTTCATTCTATTCAATGCAATTCAAGGCTTGGGAGAGTCACAGACAATATCTGTGTGTGACAGTTGAGGAACTCTGTAATAATCTACAGAAGAAACTTCTTTGATGAGTGGTGATTGGGATACTTATCTATAAATATAATAAATATTTTGCACATAGTAAGAAATTATATTTGTCTAGGATGTGATAGCCTTGGGGTTTTCTCTGGGATCCGAAACTACTCCAACCATGTGTGTTTGGCTATGTTTACAGTTACCACACATGAGTTTCCTCCCACTGAGTGGGCTTTAAGTTCAGTTGGGTAGTTTTTGATTGCCCCCAAGATAAAAGTGCCACTACTGCACTAATATCATTTGCTGTGCTACCATTGATATGGTTATTAGGCCTCAAAGTTGGGATTGGTCCATTGATTGATGTTCTCCCTTACCAGTTTGTGTAGTGCTCTCCAAAGCTGTGAAAGCTAGCCTTCAGGAGATGGCTTCCAGGTTGGTTCCAGCTCCATTGTTCCAAATCCTGTTTCCAAAGTATGCCCTGTCTTCAGCAGTAGGGTCTTACCTTCAAGTTCTGGGAGGCAATCGTGTGAAAAGCTAACTGAATGTTAACTGAATGCAATAATTTACCAAAGACCTAGTTCAATCCCAAGAACTCACATAACAGTAAAAGGAAAGAACCAACTCCACAAGGTTGTTTCCTCACCTGCACTCAGGTGCTACAGCATGTGCCCCTCACACCAATAATAATAATAATAATAATAATAATAATAATAAATAAAAACTTAAAAGCTTTTTACTCTGACTTTTAGAGTTGTATTAAAAGAAATCTGTATGATTATACACAAATAATTATATTCACTAAAGTGCTAAAATAATGAATAATTGGAAACGGAAGGAAGGAGAGAAAGCAGAAAAGAGAAAATGATTTATATAAATTTTTCCATAAATTTAGCATTATTTATTGTGATGCACTATCACTAAAATAAGAACTGAATTTTTATACAGGAAAAATCATATTTCAACATAATACACAGATAAGTACCAAGCAAGAATTAATCAATCGTTGACATTGAATTAAAATTATTGTCAAAGTCAGATGGTTAGCCTGAAGTCTCTCGATGAATTATTTCTCAGCTATTTTATGCAATAAATTGTCAAAGAAACATGACTTCACTGAAGTCAATATATTTCAACCTTGATTACCTTAACCTTTATTGTTAGAAATTAACAGAATTTGTGCAATCCAAGACTTGTTAATAGAATGAATAAATAATGATTGCATGTTTATAGGCCTTAGTTATAACTGTACATATAGCTTATTAAAATTAACAAAACACAACTTCAGTTAAAGGAGTAATTTACTGCATGCCAGTAATTTGCCATTTTAAATATTTTCTGTGGCTCACACACATGTGAGTGCACATGTACGTGTGTGTGTGTGTGTGTGTGTGTGTGTGTGTGTGTGTGTGTGTGTGTGTGTGTAGGCCAGCACTGGGTGGGTTCGGGGATCTGAACTGAGATTCTCATGTTTGCGCAACAAGCACTTTGCCTGCTGAACCATCTCCATAACACTCATTTTACATATTTTTCCATTGAAGAGATAATCTGGAACTTTCAGTAATGTTGATAAAGGGCAATTTTATGTGAAACCATTCTTTAGTTAGAAGAAAAAGAAAGCTATGATCCCAACACTATAATCATACATCTTGTGTTCTGCTTTCCTTATGGCATATTGGCATCTCTGGGTGTATGGTGGCATGTCAATTTTTATATAGGTGCTTGAGCTATTTTCCTACCCTTAAGTCTGGGTTGAACAATGAAACACTATGGGGTTGATTTGTTAGGACTTCTGAGTCTTGGTCTTTTAAAATATTGCTGAATAATTATTAACTAGTATTGGTTATACATATTGATGAGTTTCATGGAGACATTTCATATATACTATATTGTGCCCTAGGCATATCTATTTCCTCCAATATCCTCTCTTACCCTCCCCTCTCTTTACACTTGCTTCCTTTACTTTCTCAAAAGTCTTTCTATGACTTACGTTTTTATTCAATCTTAGCTTTCAACTATCAGGGGAAAAAAACACAATTGCTGTCTTTCTGCCTTTATCTTACTTCCCTTAATATTATGACCTCCATTCCATCCATTTCCTTGGGAAATTACATGATTTTTTTCTTTACATATAAATATTACTATATTGTGTGTATATAATATATTTTCTCTGTGCATTCATCTGTTGATGGGCACATTGCTAGGTCCACTGCTAGGCTATTGTGTGTAGTGCCACAATAAAAATGGCATGTAAGCTTCTGTTAGGTGTACTGATTTCATTTCTACTCGGGAGTTCTATAGCTGGATAATATGGTAGTTATATTTTTAGGGTTTTCTTTTAGGAAACTTTACAGTTTTCCAAGGTACTGTATTAGTTTGCATTTTCATACACAAAGTCTAAGGATTCTTTCCTCCCACATCCTTATCACTATTGTTATTTATATATTTTTTGTTTTTATTGAATTTTTGTGTATTTCATACAGAACACCTCAAACAATCTTAGTCATCTTTATACCCTGCCTCCACTGACACCCTCCCATAGCCCCTCTCTCCACCAATGGAGCCCATATACTCTATTATCCCTGTTAAGGCCCACTGAGTCAATTCAGCAGCCCCAGATGTTCCCCAGTACAAGTCAATTCACTGAGGTCTAGTAGCCCATCTAGAGTCCCTTGTTTTAGGAAAATCAGCTCGTTCTCATCTAGCAGCAATCAGTTGCCAATATTTTTTTCAGATAAGACTGTTCGGATCGTTTGTTTATTTAAGGATTGAATTATGTGTTTTGTTGCAATATTTTAGCTTGTCTTATATTATGGATATTAGTCTGCCATTAGATGAATAGCAGGCAAAGATTTTCCTCCACAGTGTAGACTCCCTTTATTGTTTATTTTATTGTTTCCTTTGCTGTGCAGAAGCTTTAGAAAAGCAGTGTAGTCTCACATATCAATTATTCTTTATTTCTTATGCTGTTAGAATAATCTATAAATCATTGTGTCAATATATTGAAGTGTTTTTCTTATGTTTTACTCTAATACTTTCAAAGTTTTGAACTTTAAATTAAGATATTTGATGCATTTTTAGTTGATATTTGAGCAATGTAAGACATGGGAAATCTGCTTTCAATCTTCTACAGGTGAGTATTGATTTTTCCAGCACCATTTGTTGAAGAGTCTGTCTTTTCTCTGGTGTTTATTTTCAGTCCTTTTGTGGAGCCCAAAAAGACTGTACTTGTGTGGGTTTATTTCTGGGACTTCTATTTTATTCCAGTTCTTTACATGTTTATTTTATGCCAGTAACACCATGTTTCTGCTGCTATGAGTCTATAGCTGATTGGAGATCATGTCTGGTTATACCTCCAGTATTATTCTTTATACCCAGGATTGCTTTGGTTGTTCTGGGGATATCAGTAATTTTTCTATTGCTGTGATAAAACACCATGTCAAGAGAATTTAAGGAAGATGAGTTTAAGGTTCCAGAGGGATGAGGCTGTCATGCTGGGTGAAGCATGGTGGCAGCGGTGGCAGGAGCAGAAGGCAAGAGCTCACATCTTCAAGTGACAGGAAGCAGAGAGATGTCAAACCCAAAGTGGGGCAAGGCTGTGAACGGTCGAGGTTAGAAGCCCATCAGCAGTAGGTTCCATAACCTTCCCAAATAGCATCCCAACTGACCAAGTGTTCAAAGAATTGGAAGCTATGGATGACATTCTCATTCAACTACCACACTGGGTTTTTTTGTGCTTTCCTATGAGCTTATGATTTTTTTCTTCTATTTCTGTGAAGAATATCTTCGGAATTTTGGTAGAGGTTTCACTGAATCTTGTTTTTTCCACACGCATAATTGCAATCTCTCTTTGTTTTGTTTTTTTTTTGTTTTTATAATTTTATTTTTTGTTTGATTTTTTTCAGTTTTCATACAAGATAGTTCGATGGTATTTAGATCCCTTTCCCTATTTGTGGACCACCAGAGGTATAACTGGTTAGCACTTCATGCTTATACAGCAGTGAATCTTTTGATCAAACTTGATAGCATGATCATTTTAACAAAAGTCTTCCCTCTCTGAGAATAAGGGAGGTCTGAGGTCTTTCAATCTTCTAGCGATCTTTTTTATTTCTTTCTTTAGAATTTTATGATTTCATTTAGAGAATTTTTAAATGGTATTTTTATTAATTATTTGAGAATTTATTGCAGTGAATTTGGATTATACGCTCAACTCTCACCTCATCTCCTCTCGGATCCACCGTACCCCTCATACCCCCAGTTTCACGTCCTCTTTGTAAGCACATTGAGTTCATTTTGTGTTCCCCAAATACTCTTGGGCTTGAGTCCATCGCTGGAGTCATTTAGAGACATTTTATCTCTCTAGTTAAGATTAATCAGAGCTGTTCTGTTTTTGTAGGTGTGTTGTGAATGAGTCTGTATTTTAAAAGTTATTGGGTTTGCTTTGGTATGGGTTAGGGGTTTGAGGATTGCAAACACAATGTAAGTTTCTCAGGGAACACATATGAATTGAAAGAGAGGACACAAGGAGAAGAACCAAGGCCCTGGAAACAGGTAGGAGCATTTCTGACACATCAGAGGCCCTGTCATCCAGCAATCCCGGAATGTAAAAGCTTTTCCTGCTGAGATACCTGTCCTTTGAAGGGGAAGGTTGATGGTCCAGTGGCTGAATGCAAGTGAAGAAGGGCTTATCCCTGGATGAAGAGTAAGGTGGCCAAAATTTCTTCCTAGAGAGGAAGAAACAATCATTATTTTGTCAGTAGGGTTTTCATCAGGCTTATTGAACTTCTGTTGGCAGATCCTTTCATCATGCTTTTTTTTTTTAAAAAAAAATAATTTTATTAAGTCAAGTGTGGTGGCACATGGAGGCAAAGTCCAGTGGATCTCTTTGAGTTCAAAGTCAGCCTGGTCTACATAGTGAGTTCCAG
>NW_008343479.1:4021138-4027746 GCF_000622305.1 Nannospalax galili | reverse complement strand
TATTTTATTATTTTTATTTTATGTGTCTGAGTGTATTGCCTCTATGTATGTAAGCACAACCATGTCATGCAATGCCCACAGAGTCACAAGAGAGTGTCAGATCCCCTGAAATTGGAATTATAGATAGGTGTTAGCTGCTATGTGGGTGCTGGGAATTGAACCCGGGTCTTCTGCAAGAGCAGCCAGTGGCCTTAACTGCTGAGCCATCTGTCCAGCTGCTTATTTTTTTTTAAAGTTTTAAATCATTAATATTTTTATAGTTTCATAGATGGTTTAAGCATACTTCTACCTCCACCCTTTGATACTCTCTTATACCCCATCAGTGCCCCTTGCACAGCTTCCATCTAATTCTCATAGCTTTTGTTTTGTTTGCAATTTGCTTTGCTGCACCTATGCTTAACCAGAGCCACCTGCATAGATACAGATGTGGAACCACTCACTGTGAACTCACCAGTGGCTACATCACTGAAGAGAATAACCTCCCTTCCCCCCAGCTTCCAATAGCTTCTCTGGGAGTTGCCCTGATGTATAACAGTTTCCTCAGGGATAAAATACCCCATCTTCGAAGGAAGCCCATTAAGATCATTAAGGCTCAGGATACTCTAAAGGAGGTAAAATATTCTATCCTACAGGGAAGGTCTTAAATTCAGGGAGTGAACAACTAAATAGCTTCAGGAAGTTCCAGAAACTGACCAGATTCATTAGGCTCCTCCTTTCCCAAGCACATATAAGCAGTAAGAACTATTGATAGCTGCTCTGAGAGCCACTTTTAGACCCACTGAGCTACCTTGAAGAGGCTCAGACCAACTGTGCTGCTGGGACAAAACATTCTCCAACCTGTTGATCTGCTTACGAGTCATTCAGTGACTTTCCAGCTTTTGCGAGCTGTTACTTGTACTGGGGTGAGCTTTTGGTGATAACACTGTCTTTAAGTCATTTCTGCTCTTGTAAGAAACCTCCCATTCATACTCTTGTAAAACTGCATGAAACTTACTGGTTCACCAATTTGGAGTTTGGTCCTTACTTTGGTCTGTTGTCAGTTCTCTGTCTGGGGTGACTAGACATTTGTTCACATCTCCCTGTGATAGTGTCATATAACAGGCCCTGTGAGAACTCCCCTTCCTATGTAGTTGAGTACTGACAGGCTCAGTCTTATGCAGGCTTTGTGAGACAGGCATACCTGTTGTGAGTTCACAAGGGCCATGGCTATGTCATACACATAAAACAGTATTTCATGACCCAGCCATTCCACTCTTGTATTCCTTATTCACACATCCCCATCTCATGATGGTCCATGAGCCTAGGAGGGGGTAAGACATGGGTGTTTCATTTGACGTAGCACTGAACAGTCACTTGTTCAGAGTACCTTGACTAGCCAATGTAGCTTGTCCCTACATTAACCATTATTTTTTTGCACAAAGAACCTTCTCTGACCAAGGCTAAGGATAGCATCAGTCTATGGGTACAAACATAAATATGTAGGAGACAGTTTGACAATATCTCCATTTGGAAAAATGAAAGTAGTGGGTTCACCCCTAGGGCCTATGATTCCCACCAACGTGGGCCTTTCACCAGGATTATAGAACTAGGCGTGAAGTTCTTTCTGTGGAGCAGATGTCAGATATAGTCAGAAAGCCATTGGTTATCTCCATAACAGACTTGAAACTATTGCACCAGTGGGCACTTCTTGCCCGGCGGCTTAGTACTGCAGCAGACAACACCCACAGCTGGGAAAAGCTACTGCTGACTTTTTCGTCAGCTGTGTTCATAACGTCTTCCAGTACTATGAAGACTAGCTATCAGGGAGGAATCTTCTGGCTCAGTTCAGCACGATTTCTCCATGTTTTGCAATCAAGGTACAAAGAGCTTTCAGCAACAAGGTCTTTCCATCTAGTTCTGGTGGGCAGTCAAGATCAGCGTCAATATCTTGTGCTCTTTGGGGACCTTTGGGGATTTTCTGACCAACAATTCTTTGAGATGTGTCTGATTACTGTTACTGGGACTTCTGTTTAATAACCCAGAGCTTCTGAGATTGGCATTTTCCACCAATACAGGATAACATCACTGAAATTTTTTAAAATTGCATTTTTATTACCTTATTAAGTAGTAGGTTTCCATATGGCTTACTTATACATGTTTGTTTTGTTAATCCACTCCATGCACCCTGTTTTCATGTTTGTTTCTCTATCCCATCCCCATTTAATCTCTGTCACCTCTAGCTTCCCAACCTATACTGCCATAGCACATGTCTTCCACATCCCTACCCCTCTTAATGCTTCGTTTCTGCCCCCGACCACATCATGGCCCCTTCTGACTTCCAAGTATCCAAGTTAAACAAACAAACTAAAAAGTCAAAGCTCTGATTCACATATGAGCGAGAACATGTGGCATTTGACATTCTGGGCCTGGGTTACCTCACTCAAGTATACTATTTTCTAGTTCTTTCCATTTTCCTATAAATTTCATTTTCTTCCTTTCTTTTGTTTTTTGAGACAAAGTCTTCGTAGTCCTGAATTGTCTACAACTTGATATGTATATCCAACTGGCCTCAATGTAACAGAGATACACCTGCCTCTGCCTCCTGAGTGCTGGATTAAAAGTGTGCACTACCATGCCTGGCATAATTTCAGTTTTTCTTTAAAGCTGAATAAAATTCCATTGTGTATATATATCTACTTTCCTTATCCATTCATCAGTAGATGGATGCCTAGGATGACTTTATTTTCTGCTTACTGTTAATAGAGCAGCAATGAACATGGATGTTCATGAATAACTTTTCATGGCTCTCAAAGAAAAAAAATGTGTGGTCAAAATTAGAGAAGGAAAAATTGACTTTATTGTGTGGAAGCGTATCATAAACATTTAGGTAAGTTTATAATTTACATTTTTAATCTTTTGAGAATTTCATACTTGAGTGCTGGCCTTCCTCATTTCCACCCTTCCCTTTCCTGGTCCAGCTCCTCCCACTTCTCTCAAAATTCATGACCTTGTGATATTTCCCTGTCTATATATGCATGTCAGTTGGGGTTGTTATTATGCAGGACTTGTATAGATTACCATATTGTTGAGATTTCATGGGTGTAGATTCCCTGTTGTATCTAGAAGACACCATGACTGTTGGAGTTGCATTGTAGATGCATCAGTTGGGGGTAGGAACCCCAAAAGTCAGTTATTCTCTGCATTTCAACTAGTTGTGGACATGTGTAACACTATCTCCTTCAAAGAAAAGTTTCTTTGATGGGGGGGTGAGACTTACAGTTCTCACTGTAGAATAATAAGTAGAATACAGTCAGAAATTCTAATGGTATAGGAAATGGCAGTAGCAGGTTCTCCTCTAGGGTCAGTGACCTCTCCTGACATATGAAGTTGGCTAGGTTTACAGTACTGGGCATGAATTTCCTCCTACTGAGCAGTTCTTATGTCCAATTAGATAGTTATTTGTGACACCTAAGATAAAAGTGTCACTAGTGCATCATTAGGAATATTTTGCTGGGTTTATCATTGTGGTTTATAGGCTTTATAACTCTGTAGGACAAGTGATTGTTTTTCTCCCATGGGAGCTTGAGTTGCACCTTCTCGTACTGTGAGAAATGATCCTCAGGCAGAAGCCTTCCAGATCAGTTCCAGCTTGATTCTCAATAGGAATCCATTTGCTCAGGAACTGAGACCAGCACTTGATAAACGGGAACTCATTAAACCATAAAAATAAATCTGTAAAGAAAAAAGAATCAAGTGGAGAGGAAGCCGAAGAGTAGGAAAGAATTTTTGCCAGCTATAAATCGGATAGATGATTAATATCCAGAATCTATAAAGAACTCAACACAAAGAATAAAGAAAATGATCCAATTTAAAAACTGAGCTACAAATCTGAACACAGAGTTCTCAAGAGAAGAAATAACTGTGATTAATAAATATCTTAAAATGTTTTTGACATCCAGCTCTTTGTGGTGGTACATGCCTTTAATTCTAGCATTCACCAGGCAGAAGCAGGATCTCCAGGTTGGAGGCCAACCTGCTCTACATAGTGACTTCCAGGCTTTCTGGTGTTACAGGGAGACCCTGTCTCAAGGAAAAAGTGTTCAACATCCTTAGCAATTAAGGAAATGCAAATAAAAATAACTTTAAGATTTCAACTTACTCATGTTGAAATGGTTAAGACCAGGAAAACAACTGACAACAAATTGGGGTAGGATGTAAGGGAAAAAAGCATCCTCTTTCTCTGCTTGTGGGGTCACAAACTGGTGCAGCCAGTATGGAAATAGGTCTGGAAAGTTCTCAAAAAGCTACAAGCAAATCTACTTAATGACATAGCCATCCACTCTTTGATGTATGTCTAAAGGGGTCAGTCACCTATTCTAGAGATACTTGCTCAGCTGTGTTCATTGCTTTTCTCTTCACGATAGTGAGGAAATGAAAACAAGCTAAATGTCCAACAAATTAATGGATAATGAAAATTCTGTAAAGAAAAATAAAATGCACAGAGTAAATAAATGAAACTGGAAAGCATTATACTGAGCGAGGTAACCAGACCCAGAAAAACAGAGGACTCATTTGGTCTTATTTGTGGATCTTATCTCCGAATCTTTAGAAGTTTATATACAACCTAAAGAAACTGCAGAAGCCAGGAAAGTAGCAAGAGACCATAGGGAGAGGGGGACAGGGACTCTGGAGGGGCATAGTAGGACACAGGCACTATCAAAGGGGAAATGAGAAATATAAGGACTTTTTATTGGAGAGAGGGGAAACAGTAATTCAGAGGGAAAGTGAGGAATAAGGCTAAATAACAGTATGTTTGAAAAATATGGAAACATTTTATAAGCTTGCTTAATAATACATACATAGTATTTATATAGTATACACACATATGCATATGGAATTATATCATGTGGGGTGATAATACGTCCCTCAAGAGCCATAGACTTAAAAAAATCCTGGTGTCAGGCCTGGAAAACCTGCCTTTGAGTTGTTGGTCAGGGGAGCCCAAGAGACTCCTAAAACAAGATAGGCTATCACTGGTGCCCTTGGTTGCCTTCCAGAGCAAGAAGGCAACCTGTTGAAGAAGATACTACACACTTTGAACACAGAACTTTGAGGAAAATATTAGCTATTTAAGCAGAAATTGTATAATTACTTGAGAAAAAATATCTTCCAAGTAAATTCTAGTGAATCGATATTCTAATAATTTTAGATTCCAGGCGGCTAATATATATATAAAGGTGTTCATAATTCTGAAAATATATTTGTGCACAGATTTCTCCCTGTGGACAAGGAATAGTGTGAAAGACTAAGGCCTCAGTATACATTTGGATCTTGGCTAATATTCAAATACATTTAGGGACAGTAGAATCAACTCCCAGTCAAATCATCCCATTACAGGTCTGAAGTGTTCTCAAGGTTAGCCAACCTTCAAAGACAAACACATTTCTCTAAATGCCACTGCACCAAAATTACATCAATGTGTCTTTAACTCCTGTATTTTAAAACCCATGATTTTCTTGTGGTAAGAGTCTCAGAGCTATCAGAGGCCTTGGGGCTAAAGATTTGCCAAAGCTAGTTGTGGTCATGGTATGCGAGCCAGCTGGATGGTCAGATCTCACTTTGGATTTTTAAAAAATTTTTCTTCTTTCAGCACTAAGGATCCTTTCTTGTCCCTCTCTTGAGCTCACAGACCCTGGACTCTGTACTGAAGTCATCTTCATACAGAATTTGGCTTGCATTGTCCCTGTGGGAATATAAGATTTACATCCCATTTGAAGAAATTTTACTCAAACCAAATTCTACCTCTTCACCTTTGTGAAGAATTCGGAATACTCTTTGTGTTCTTTGCAATTCTACAGAGAAGCTTAAGTTTTCCCTATGTATTTATCATAGTTAATGTCTGTACAATAATAATACTATACCCCATGACTTAGGTGCAGTGAAATAGAAGCCACAATTACAAATGAGAAGTAAGAGAACTTTATTAATTCTGCCTTTTCAGACAGGAGTTTTAAACTAGTTAATTTTCCTTTATTTCTTGTCAGATAATCATAAGGATATAAGTTTAATGATTTCCCACTTGACTTAGACATATCAATTCTTAGAAAAGGACAGCCTTGATGCCATATAGTACAAGTTCCATGTTTTACAATCCTAAGGTTTTGAATGATTGAACTTAGAAGACAAGTATCTTTATTGCTTGCCCAGGGTCTTGAAACAACACCCATGATGCCATACGGCCCAGATCTTATTCCTAAGGAGGGTGCTGTCTGTGGTATTCTGAGTGCTGGAAGTCTATAGCTAGTGTGGCTGGGAAGAGTGTCATATAGAAGAAAGAAATTGGCACCAGTGTTATTGGTCAAATTATGTATGAAATATAGGATTATATGTAAATATTTAAATATCAATTTGTTTCCCTCTTAAATTCCATTTAAGAAAAATAACAAGACATCAAAATTTTGGCTTATTCATAACATGTAAGAAAGACTATCTTACACAGACACATTTAAATCAAGGAAAAATACAAGAAAATCTTGTTATGAATAAGGAGAGGGTAACTGTGAGTATAAAACATGGGACTCATTTTAATGTGGAAGTAAATCTACAAAGCCTAAAAATCAGTTTTGCAT
>NW_008343479.1:4011287-4021062 GCF_000622305.1 Nannospalax galili | reverse complement strand
TATATATATATATATATTCAGGCCCAGATGCACCAGGATTGGAAACCTCAGGAGGGGTTCAGAGAGTTGTGGGTGGGCCCTCATATCTGAAGTCTAGATAGTGTCAGCAGAAATCAATCTGGTAAAATGAGTGAGCTGCTTGGAATTTGTTTTGTCTTATGAGTTTTAATGTTCATCTTTAGTCACTGCTTTAAGTAAGATTACAAAGAATAATAACACATTAAAAGTGTTTTAGGAAAATTTGGGTTTCAAGGCAGATGCCTGGTTCAAATCTTAACTCCTTTATTTCTATTGTTACTTTCCATATATACTGTATTTCTTCATGTATCAAAGTGGGTACTTACCAATTGGGCATAATAACTTTAGTAAGCTTTTCTAAGCTCGTATGAGGAACAAATTAATGAACATTAAGTATTTTTCTTATGATTTCACTGCAACACTATTATCCTGGCGACTTTTATTATGTATTAGTGTTCTGAATTTTAAAAACTAGTAATTTGGATCTGGAGAGATTGCTCAGTGGTTAAGAACATTGGTTGTTCTTGCAGAAGACCCAGGTTCGAATCCCAGCACCCACATGGCAGCTAATAACTGTCCATAACTCCAGTTGCAGGGGATCTGACAGCCTCTTCTGACCTCTGTGGACATTTCATGACATGAGTGCACTTACCTACATGCAGGCGACACACGCATATGCATAAAATAAAAATAATCAATGAAATTAAAGAAATACCTAGTAATTTACTTTTTATTTCAATTAATTTTTGTTTTATTTCTGGAAATAGTCCTTACTTTTAAATATGGTTTCATTTTAATAGTGCCCACTATTGAGGTTTCTGTGTTATTTTAAATGAATCTGAAGCTGTGGAGATAAGGTTATATCCCAAAGGAGAAGACAGGAATTAACTGAGAAATGTTATTCTACTAAACCCTAAGCATGTGGCAATAAGAAAATAATTAAACTTGTCACAGAATCAATTCCTCAGTCATAAGTGGGAATAATAATTCTTGTTCTGTTGTAATTTTATAGAGGTGATTTTCTTCAAGTGGGGTTTTAAAAGTAAGTAGAAAGCAGACAAGGCAGAGTCTGGCAGACTGTTGAGGACTTGGTATGTATCCCCAGATAGTGAAAAGCTGCATGAAAGGTTTGGTAGAAAAGAGGAGCAATTAGTTTCTACTTATTTATTATACTTGCTTCTTTTTGAGATGAGGTCTGGATAAGCATCCAGGTTACCATGAACCTGAGATCTTTCTGTCTCAGTTTTCCGAATGGTAATTATAATCATGAGTCAACCTCCTTTCCACTAATAATTCTTAAACGTACATATTAGCAACAATGTGAAGACTATTTTGGAGAGTAAGAATGGATAAAGCAATTAAAACATAGTGATAGCCTAGCTTAAATGTGGACACTGGAGAGATATAGTGATTTGATTCTAGTTTGGAGATAACATTAATTGGCCATTCTAATGGAGGCAAGGAGATAGATGTGCCCAGGATGACTTAAACAAGGAGCAGAAGGCAATGCACTGACTCTGTAGTTAGTACTCAGTCTTGCTGATTGAAGAGCAATGGTGTTGGGCAGTGATGAGATTCTGAGTTTGAATGTTTAATGAGTTTGCAGTAGCTGTAAGGCTCCAAGTATAAATGTGAACTTCTGCATTTCACAAAAGCCTGAATCTAAACCGAAAGCTCTGGATCGATTTGAGGCATTAAAATAAAGGTGGTCAGATACTGAAGGGTAAATGGAGACCACGAAAACCCGAGTTTTTCAGATTTGTACACATTGAGCATTTATGATACACTGTATTGTATTTTACCCCTCACAAATAATAGTTTTATATTATAAATCGGTGATTAATCAAAAGAATAAGATAAGATACAAAGCAGCATAGAAATGAACACATTTATTATTTGATACATCTCTCAGATCTTTCTCTTAGGAGTATGTATTTGTTTATTTTTAAAAGGGAGAAATTCATATTGTAATCAGTTTCAGAGAACTTTTCAGCATATTGTATACAAATATTTTCATGCCACTAACTATAGCATAAATTTTAAGTATCCAAAAAGCAGCACTTATCTGTTCCACTTCAAATAAAAGAAAACATTCAATGGTTACGTTCTAGTTTATGACAACAGATTAAGAAAGAAGCTTTCGGAGTATTAATGATATGTGTGATTTGGACTTCACAGTTTCTTTCTCTCTAAGATTCGTAGTTGGAAAGGTTGGGCTACGTCATCTATCTCCAACTGCTTTGTAATTTCTGTTTTGCTCCATTTTATTCACTTTTCTTTTAAAATTTCAATTTGTGATATTCTAGTAAAGTCAGTTTGTGGTAAATGTATTCATGTGATTGTATTTAGACGAAAACTGGGACAGAGAAAGTTAAGTAGCTAACTGACTTCTTAGAGGGTGAGAGGGAGGGCTGGGAAGAAAACTCCAAAGTCTGCCTCCAGTATGTTGAGTTCTCTGCTACTCAGCAGAACCGTGTGGCTCACCCCACCCTGCCACTCCGAAATACTGACTTTCCCAGTCTGAGCCTCTGATGGTTTTGCGGTTTTAACATCACTAACCTTTATGAGCTAAGGCCTGGTTTCAATCCCAATGTGGCTTCCTTTTTGACATCCCTTCTTTCCAGGACAAGATTCCAGCTCAGCCTTGGCAGGGCTGCAGCTCTTTCTCCAGCAGTTATCTCGCCTTGTTGTCAGATCCCATTTTAGTCTGTACTGACTATTGTGTTGGATCACTCTACTGATGCTGATTCCAATGCTATATTCATTTTGACTTTTCTCTTGCAGACCATTTTTGCCACAGTGTAATTTGTTTGGGGGCAGAATGGAGTCTGTGATTATAGGCTACCATTACATTACTCTGGCCAAAGCTTGGCATTCACAGCTGTTTCTCTTTTGTGGTACATTTAAAAAGTTATGTTTTATTAAATTTTTCATGAATATACATATCTGTGTATCATCAACAATAAGGACAGGGAAATTATTTTACACATTGATGACTAATATGTGAACTCAAATTAGGAAAACGAGTTGATTTTCATTAGTATTTCCTACCACCATTCAGAATAGGAAGATATCTGGAGTTTATGATGAATAAATCTAATGGAAAGATGTTTTTATATACAAATTTTAATTTTGATGCTATATGCACTTTATTTCATGTAGTGTATCAAGGTAGTTATTTTTAATTTCTTTAAATTATGAAGTAAATATAAGTACATGTAAAAAGTAAGACATCTTTAAATATGTTCCTTTTTTACATAAGCAGTATATACTCACAGTAATCTGTCAGTTTGTTTCAACTTACAAAATTTTAATGTTTTGTTCACAGAGATAACAAAATTTTAATATCTTGCTCAAAAATTCTGGTCTAACAAGATCTGCATAATGACAAAATCAGCTGACAGTCCAAGGTGGATAAGGGAAATTTCACAGGATTCCTCCTCAAGATGAATACCTTCGGGGATGCCAAGGGAGGGAGGATCAGTTTCTTCAGGGACCAGCTTTCTGAGTGATTATCTAATCCCAAGTAGGTAACCTTAAATGCAGGTAACCTTAAACACAGGTTTAAACACACTAAATGGACTCGGTGCATTACCTTCACATATGTATTATATATGTGTATATTTATAAGTATATGTATACATGTACATAACTAATAAAGATGAGGACAAGAAACTGAGCGGGAGGGGGACTTGGAAGGAGTTTGTGGAGAAACGGAGGGATCAAAATAATGCAAACCCAATATTCTCATATGACATTCTCAAAAATAAAATGACAAATAAAATAAAATCAGATGACCAAATACACTCACAATAAGCAATTTTCTTTATAATGTTTGGCAATGGACCCAGTAAAAGCCTTTTAAGAACGGTAAGAATTTTTTACCTTAAAACATTTGAAGAAAATGATAATAAATATTTATCTTCCAAGGGAAAATTTTAAAATTCCATAAAAAATTTCATTTAAAAATGTACTATGCCTTATTTTCTAATCATGGTCAATGGTACTTCCTTTATTTTCCACAAGTGTGAAAATTTACTCTATTTTTACTTTTCTCCAGCTTTTAATAACCACATTAGGCAAAGATCTGTGGTTACTTCTTGCCTTCCCAAGCTACTGCATAGTTCTGCATATTTCAATAAGAAAGACACAAAACGAGATATTTTACAACTATTTAAGTAACTAGAATCTTAAATTTCTTCTTAGAGAAACGGATCAAAAGATCCAAAGATAGAGATTTTTCTCAAATTTTACATCACTAACTTAAAAAATGGGCTATTCCTAAGGAAGTATCTGACAATTTTTAATTATTTACATAATTTTAACTTTTATAACACAATGTAAGAGTTTTTTCAGTGTTCGTCATATTTACTTCTGACCTAATATTTATAATATTCAACAAAAATCAACAACTGCTGATGGAATAGATAGGTACGGCTTTGAGAAAAGATGAAAATGTGCTGGAGATGGAAATGTAATGACATGAAAAATACCCAAGATGAAAAATATTAAAATATAAAATAAAGCGCAACAGATACCATTCTTAAAAATCAATAAAAGTGTATATTCCTCTAGGGAAAAGTCCCAAGAAATGCATGTCAAAGACCTTAATAGTAATAAAGACCAAGTGTAATCCCCATCAGTCCTGGCCCATCATCACCTCTAATCTTCTCTAATAGTTGTCATAGGTTTTGATGCCAGACCTATGTTCGTGAAAGGTCATGGGAGCACACTGCTTTTGTTGTGTGTGTGATATTGAAAATTGAACTAAGAACTTTCTGTGTTCTAGAAAAACACCTCTGTCTCTGAGCCACATCTCAAGCTTTCTTCATTTTCTGTTTGTATATTCTCAGTCTTTTTCACTAAATGTTTTCTAGAAGTAACCAATGAAGTCATTTAGGGCTGAAGTTTTCTTTGTGAGAAAATGTGCTTGATTTGTTTAATATAGAAAGAGCTGTTTAGATTTTCTGATTCATCCTTATATTAGTTTTCATAATTTATAAAATAAAATGGCATGCACTGTGAAGGGGTGAAAGGTAAGAGAAGGGAACTGGAAGTACACTTGGGGACGAAGGGAGCCATATGTGACAAGATGGGCTGGATTATATTTGCTATCAGACTATTTAAGAACACATGACAAATATGAGCTGTGTGATGAAGCAGTAAATGAAAAATGTCTAATCTTAACTGTGTGACATAAGGCTTAAGAGTTTAGCTGTATTTGTGTGCCTCATTTGTAGTCTTGAACCCAATACCTTCCCAGACCTGAAAATCAAATTTGGTTTGAAGAAGGTTCTTAGAATAAATATTACTTGGAACTATACATAATGACTATAAAAGGTGTTTTTGTTAAGTTTTAAAAAGCTGGTAATTTGAAATGTAAATATTTACTGTTAAGATGTATTTTTTTAAAAATTGATGTTCTTCATAACTATAAATGAAAAAATATTGACACATAAAACAAGTACTTTTAATTTTAACAGGCTTTCTCATATTTTAGATTTCAATAAACTGTGCCTTTCTCAAATGGCTAGGAAAAGAAAACGCATTCTATTTGACCTGTGGAGGACAGGATTAAAGAGGATAAAACTCCCTTCTCAAATGTGTTATGCTGAGAGTTCTTACATCCAGACTATCTGTTTTTCTAAGACTGAAGGGGCACATGGTCCCATTTTTTCAGAGGGGAGTGAAATCAGTGTTGTATCCTTGGATCAATTTCTCTTTTTTCTTTATTACTACTTGTATTCTCTAAGACTGCTTCTTCAAATAAACTTTCTAGAAATTCCACCCATAGGCTACATACAAGGCATTGACAAATGATGGCTGCTGGGGAGGGAGTCAGTTTTCTTCAGGCATGCAGCCCCTGTTAGGCTACCTATCCTCTAGTACTTGGGTTGACATCCATGCACATACAAGCAATATTAAGTGGACACAGTGGGTTTTAAAATAAATGAACACACGAAGTTGGGAGGAAGAAAGAAGTGGTGGAAAGGGGAAAATCTAGGAGGAAGAAAGGATTAGATTTGATACAAAAGTATAGGACCTGTGGGAGGTTGAATATGCTCCAGGGCAGGGTGGCACACCCACAATTTGGGCCACACAAATTGGACTCAATGGGGATCAATGAAAACAAGCATGAAGTTGGGTGGGTAGGGACTGGGGGAGGATCTGGGGAAATATGATGAAAATACATTGTATGAAATTCTCAAAGAATGAACAAAAATATTTTTAAAAGAATAAAAGCTACATCATATGCCTGCATGAAATTCTCAAAAAGCAAAAACTAAAATACGTAAATAAAATAGATAATCTTTCTAAATGTAATCCTCTGTCTTGTGTTCTGTCTTTTAGGAGAATTAAATCTAAACATCATTGAAGGGTATATAAAGAATTGTTCCCAGCACAAAATCTTATATATTACGTAAATTTTTAGCTTCACACCAGCATAAGGATTGTTGTTAGATCTCTATCTTGTTCACACTTCTGTGCAAAATAATCATTAATTATGTAAAAGAGCTCTTGCACTAAAGCAAGTAAGTGGAAGTGTCAGAGCTCAAAGTCAGATTTGTAGATGTTGTGATTTTATCATTGAATAGTAACTTTAGGAACTGGTCAGATGCAGTATGGACCAGGGTATTTTTCATGGCGTGTGGCCTTCGGGACAAGGAAACAGGCAAACTGAAAAGGGCACGATGCCACATGCCTTTAATCCCAGCACTCAGGAAGCAAAGGCAGGCAGATACTTGTGAGTTCAAGTCCAGCCTGGTCTACATAGTGAGTTCCAGGTTAGCTGGGGCTACAGAGAGACCCTGTCAAAAAAAAAAAAAGGAAGAAAGAAAAGGAGGGAGGGAAGGAGGGAAGAAGGAAGAAGGGAGAGAGAAAGAGAGAGAGAGAGAGAGAGAGAGAGAGAGAGAGAGAGAGAGAGAGAGAAACTACAGAAGGATAAATTGGAGCAAAGCCAGTACATAGAGACTGTCTTTTACCCTCCACTGGAAAGGATTGTAACCAACACAGACTGGCTGCACGGAAACAAAATCTGGCAATGTTTGACTCATTAGCCTGAGAGTAGGGCTAAGACCAAAAACTACAGAGAAGATTTGTAATGGGTGTCCATAACTGAACAAATCAAAATTAACTTTACTACTTTATCCAGAGGGAGATAGGTGAAATGAAATGAACAAGGTTTGAGCCTGGGGCCCAAGAACAAATGACAGAATTCCTAGGAGAAATAGAAGCGAACTTCTATTTCTGACATATAAGTGGGAGGATAAACTCGGTATATTTAAGCTCAGGAGAAGTTTTTATATTGATAAAGAATAATCACTGCTCCATGTCCCATGTTCTCCCTGACTCCAAATTGAAGCTTACCTATGGGTAATTCTGCTCTCAGTTTAAACCACGGTGAATGGAGCAGACAGTGGGTTTTATTGACTTGCAGGTTTCTGGAATAAGAATTGTGTTTGGGCAATAAAAAATAATAAAAATTTTGCTGGGCCTTCAGGACCTGCTGCAGGCCTCTCTCCTACACCCAGGCCTCTCTCCAGGGTAAGTCCATCATGCCCTCCACACCTTGGCTCCCCCTGCCTCATTCTCCTCCCATCTCCTCTGCCAGTATCTCCTACTAGTTTGGGTCCTGTCCCATTCCTTGTATTGGGGCCTCAGACACCTGGGGAACCAATACTGCTTCCTGATCCTTTTCATCCAGATCAACTCAGTGCCTTCTCTGGTATCCAGGAGCACTGCTTCTGGGCCTGGCCCCACCCACAACTCCCTCTATTTCCCTGGGCCTGCACCACCAGCCAGCCTCTTTCTGGGACACGGGAGCTGATCTTTCCTCTTCCAGATCCTTTGCATCCAGACCAACCCAGCTCCTCAGTGCAGTCCCCAGGAGTCCTTTGGGCATCTTCTCACCCCATTTGCCTTTGCATCTCTGGATGGCATGGCCACCAGCTGACCTAGACCAGCATCTTTCTTGGACCAGCCTCCCAGGCCAGTCCAACCCCCAAATTCCGAAGGCCAAAATCATTCCTGGAGGGATCCAGACCTTAGGAAAAAGGCTGAAAACATCTGACCCTCATCTGAATTGGGCCTCTGTGGGAACTGCTGAAGACAAAAGCAATCCAGCCACTTCAACATAAAATCAAAAGAGAGAACCGGAAGCTTAGACGAATGAGCTTTTCATGCCCAAAAAGTAAATCACAAAGACACATGAAGTTCACAAAAGAAGCAGACATAAACTTGAAGGCCTGAGTCTCATAGAAGAATCAAAAACTACAAAAGAAATTCACATGTCAAAATCACAGAGAAAACATAATAGCATGAAAAACCAAAATAACATATCCCCACCAAAGACCAATAGTCCTCTAGAGGAGTACAATGAGAACCCCCCTAGAGATAATGCAGGACATGAAACTCAAAAGAACAATTATAAACATGATAAAAGAATTCAGTGAATTTAAAGAACACACAAGCAAAGAAATCAAAGAACTGGAGGAAGATAGGGATAAACTTGTGAAAGAATTCAGAAAAGAGTTAGAAATATTGAAGAATATTCAGCCTGAAATGAAGAAGAAAGTGAAATGCTCATTAAGCCAATTAGAAATGACAGGAGAAACCTTCACCTATAGGATGAATGAAATGGAAAACAGTATCAAGACTGGAAGATAAAGTGGATGAACTAGACCACTCAGGCAAAGATTATGAAAAATTTAGGAAATCACAAGAATGGAATATGCAGGAATTGTGTGACACCATGAAATGATCAAATTTAGGAATCATAGGCATATAGGAAGGAGGAGAATCCAAAGATAATGGCATGGACAAGATCTTCAACAAAATGGTGGAAGAAAATTTTCCAAAATTAAAGAAAGACATGCCCATACAAATACAAGAAGCATATAGAACACCAAACAGACAGGACCAAAAAAGACACTCTCCACAGCACATCATAGTAAAAATACTACACGTACAAAACAAATAGACAATTCTGAAAGCTGCTAAAGAGAAAAAACAAGTCACATATAAAGGAAAACCCATTAGGATTACAGCTGACTTTTCAGTGCAAAATATGAAAGTCAGAAGAGCCTGTATCAAAGTATTCCCAGTTTTAAATGACCACAGATGCCAACCCAGATTACTATACCCAGCCAAAATGTCTATTATAGTTGCAGGGGAAATAAAAATCTTCCATGATATAAATAGGCTGACATAATTCATGTCCACCATACCAGCCCTTTAGAGAGTTCTGGAAGCAACACAAAGACTTGAAGAATGGAATGACTATACCCAAGGGATTGCAGAAAGAAATCCAATGAAGGTATAAGTGTGGAAAAGTACAGCTATATCAACAATGTAAACAGAAATAAAAATGACAGGATTAAATACTCATCTTTCATTAGTAACTTTAAATATTAATGGACTGAACTCCCCAGTCAAAAGACACAGACAATATGAATGGATTAAGAAACAAAACCCATCTTTTTGTTGTCTGCAAGAAACTCATCTCAATTTCAAGGACAGAAACTATCTCAAAGTGAAAGGATGGAAAAAAATATACCAAGAAACTAGCACTAAGAAAAAATCAGGTGTAGCAATTCTAATATCTGATAAAATAGACTTTAAACTAAAACTAATCAGAAGAGACAAAGAGGGCCACTTCATTTTGACCAAAGGAACAATGAATCAAGAAGTTATTACAATCATGAACATATTAACCAAAATCTGGTGCACCCAACTTCACAAAAACAATACTACAGGG
>NW_008343479.1:4009672-4011210 GCF_000622305.1 Nannospalax galili | reverse complement strand
ACAGGGCCAAGGAATAACAGACAACTGAAATAAGCAATACCATACATTAAATGGGCCTAACAGACATATACCTAATATTCCACCCAAGCACCAAAGAATATAAATTCTATTCAGCACCCCATGGAACGTTGTCCAAAATTGACCATATACTGGGGCACAAAACAAACCTCAACAAATACAAAAAGATTGAAATAATTTCATGCATTCTATCAGACCACAATACAACGAAGCTTACAATCAACACCTAAAGAAGCCCTAATCACTACATGAATGCATGGAGATTAAACAGTCTAATCCTGAATTATGACTGGATCAAAAGAGAAATTAAGAAAGAAATAAAAGTATTCCTGGAATTAAATGAAAGGGACAATACAACACGACAAAACCTCTGGGACACGCTGAGAGTGGTCCTTAGAGGGAAGTTTATAGCTCTGAGTGCCTATGTCAAAAAGTCAGAAAGAACACAAATAAATGACTTAACATCAAAACTCAACACACTTGAAAAGCAACAGCAAAAGAAACCCAAACCCAGTAGACACGAAGAAATAAGAAAAATCAGGGCAGAACTTAATGAAATTGAAACAAAGAAAACAATACAAAGAATAAACAATTCCAAGAGCTGGTTCTTTGAAAGGATAAACAAGATTGACAGACCGCTAGTCCAGTTAACCAAAAGAAAGAAAGAGCACCTCCAAATCAACAAAATCAGAGATGAAAGTGGAAACATCACAACAGACACCAGAAAGATCCAGCACATTATAAGGGAATAGTTTAAAAACTTATATGCTACTAAATCTGAAAATCTAAAAGAAATGGATGCATATCTAAAGGCATGGGAACCACCAAAACTAAACCAAGAAGAGATTAACAGTTTAAATAAACCAATAACACTAAAAGAAATTGAAACAGTAATACAAAACCTCCCGACTAAAAAAAGCCCAGGACCAGATGGATTTACAGCAGAATTCTATCAGACATTTAAAGAAGATCTGCATCCAATACTACTTAATTTATTCAAAAATTAGAAATTGAGGGAGAGCTTCCAAATTCCTTCTGTGAAGCCAACATCACTCTAATACCAAAGCCAGGAAAAGATACAACCAAAAAAGAAAACTATAGACCCATATCCTTAATGAACATAGATACAAATATTCTCAAGAAGATACTTGCAAACCACATACAGATGCACATCTAAAAGATCATCCAACATGATGAAGTTGGCTTTGTCCCAGAGATAAAGCAGGGATGGTTCAATATACGTAAGACAATAAATGTCATAAATCATATAAATGCGCTCAAAGACAAGAACCACATGGTCATCTCAATAGATGCAGAGAAGGCCTTTGACAAAATTCAACATGCATTTATGTTCAAAGTCCTAGAGGGAACTGGACTTGAGGGAACATACCTCAACATAATTAAAGACATATATAACAAACCCACAGCCAACATCATTCTAAATGGAGAAAAATCTAGAAGCATTTCCATTGAATTCAGGAACCAGACAAGGTTGTCCACTATCTCTATTCCTCTATAAC
>NW_008343479.1:4008242-4009569 GCF_000622305.1 Nannospalax galili | reverse complement strand
GTTATATCTAAAAGATGCTAAAAATTCCACCAGAAAACTCCTAGAAATTATTAACATATTCAGTAAAGTGGTAGGTTATGAAATTAATCTACAAAAATCTGTAGCCTTTCTATATACCAATAATAAGCAATCAGAAAAAGAGCACATGGAAATCCTCACAATAGCTGCAAAAAAATTAAAATATCTCAGAATAAACCTGATCAAAGACATTAAAGAGATATACACTGAAAATTTTAAATCTCTAAAGAAAGAAATTGAGGAATATATTAGAAAATGGAAGGACCTCCCATGCTCATGGATTGGAAGAATTAATATTGTAAAAATGACCATCCAACCAAAAGTCATATATAGATTCAGTGCAATGCCAATAAGAATCCCCTTGACGTTTTTCACAGAATTGGAAAAAACTATCCTAAGAGTCATACAGAAGCAAAAAATACCTCAGATAGCCAAAACAACCCTGAGCACTAAGAGCAATGCCGGGGGGGGCGGATTACTATACCAGATTTCAAGCTGTATTTCCGAGCTATAGTCATAAAAACAACATGATACTGGCACAAAAATAGACCTATAGACCAATGGAACAAAATTGAAGACCCAAATATGAGTAAATGCAATTTAAGCCACCTGATATTTGACAAAGGGGCCAAGAACATTAACTGGAGGAAAGACAGCATGTTCAGAAAATGGTGGTGGCAAAACAGGATCTCCACTTGTAGAAGAATGAAACTAAACCCCTATCTTTCACCCTACACAAAAGTCAATTCCAAATGGCTCAAAGGCCTCAATGTAAAGCCCCAAACTCTGAAACTATTAGAAGAAAACATTGGGAAAAACCTAGAAGTTGTAGGCATAGGAAAGGATTTTCCCAACCGGACATCAGTTGCTCAGGAAACAAGGGCAAAAATTAGCAAATAGGATCTCATTAAACTAAAAAGCTTCTGTACATCAATGGAGACAACCAAGGAAGTAAACAGAAAACCCACAGAATGGGAGAAAGTCTTCACCAGTGACACATCCGACAAAGGATTAATAACCCGAATATATAACAAACTCAAAAAACTGAGAAGCAAGTCAAGAAGCAACCCAATTAAAAGATGGGCTAAGGAGCTGAACAGAGAGTTCTCAAAAGAAGAAGTAAAAATGGCTATGAAACATCTTAAAAGATGTTCAACATCACTAATAATTAGAGAAATGCAAATTAAAACCACTTTAAGATTTCACCTTACCCCAGCCCAGTCAGACTGGCTAAGATCAAGAAAACAAATCATACCAAATGTTGGAGAGGATGTGGGGAAAGGGGAACACTCATCCACTGCTGGTGGGG
>NW_008343479.1:3987461-4008126 GCF_000622305.1 Nannospalax galili | reverse complement strand
CTGTTACTTCACTTAGTATAACAGTTTCTAGTTCCATACATTTACTCAGCAATAAAGACGAAGTCATGAAATTTGCAAGTAAATGTATGGAACTAGAAACTGTTATACTAAGTGAAGTAACACAGACTCGGAAAAAGAATTGACATATGTTCTCCCTCATATGTGGATCCTAGAATTAAACCCTGATAAGTGAGTATGCAACCAGACATAACTACAGGAACCAGGACAATGGAAAGGAAACAGGGAGGTCAAGGAAAAGAATTAACCTGAATGAGAAGAACAGTAGGAAACAGGCTTTAATAAGGGAGATATTGATGAAAATTGGGTTAGTTTAAGGGTATACAAGGAACCTAGGAGATAAAGGGAAAGAAGGAGCTCAAGAGAGGTAGGACCATGGGAGAAGGGTATTAGTAAGGGAGAAAGGGGGAAAATAATAAATATTTCAAAAGAATTATGTTGGAGATGAAGGAGAAGATTGAAAATCAACTTAAGCTTTAACAGTACAAGATACTATGTGCCCTTGAGATGTTACCAATTCATGAGATATTAAGAATGTCCTTAATCTGATACCTTGAATCCACATTCCTCAAATAGCTTTAGTTCTAAAATTTAACATAGAATCTCCTAAAAATTAGGAATATGACAAGGAATCCTAGTGAGATGTTTCTAGTTGATATAACAATGAGACAACAGGGTCAAGAAAAGAGAAAGATGTTAACTGTCATATGAGGATATTAGATTTATGTATGTGAGACTTTCAGCTTAAAGTGTTGAAACTATTAATGACCATGGGTGTCACGGTTCACTGACCACAATTCAAGCCTAATGGGCTTGAGGACCCCGAGGTATAGGTGCAGGAGAAATCAGGACTCAGGGGATGCAATGGAGTGTGAACCAATGCATACTTTATTCTAAGAAGCAACTGTATTTATAGTAAAACAAGAGGAATAGAAATGTTCTTCTCAATCCAAATTATCTCATTCTGACATTTGTAGTACCTTCCTGACCTTTACAATATCTTCAAGTTCCCAGGGCTCAGCCCTTTTGGGGATCTTAACTATCTTTATAGCTTTATTATACAAGCTTACTTATGTACTTTTAATAGAGATCAAGGAACAGTCAGTTTCATGATAAGAACAACTTCAGATCAAGAACATTCAGGTTTCCAGGGAACTGAGGCCTCCCGTTTCAGCTCTGAGTTAATTTCAGATCAGAGCTCAGACCTTCACACATGGGGACATTTGATGAAGTGAAATACAGAATGTATTTCATAGCACAAGTTGGCCATGCACCTGAGGGGATAATAGGTGGAAGCTATGGCTCTGAAGTAGTGCTTGGATGTCAAGTTGACAAGAGGCAGAGTTGTGATGGTTAATGTTGTCAACTTGACAACATCTAGAATCATCTAAGAGACAAACTTCTGCATATATGCCAGGGATTATTTAACATCTGGGTGTGCTCAAATAGGACTATATTGATCAGATTAGTTGAGAAGGAAAGACACATCCTAAAAACGGAGTCTGGTGAGATAGCTAAGCAGGTAGACATGCTTGCCACACAAGCCTGATGACCTGAGCTCAATGTGTAAATCCCACAATGGAAGCAGAGAATTTTCTCCTGAAAGTGGCCCTCTGACTTCCATACATGCACTATGGCATGTGCATGCCTGAACACACACAAGCATTAACTGAAAAATGAAATTAAAAAATATCTAAAATTAAGTGGCACCATTCCCTAGGTTTGTGTTCTGGCCTGAATGAAAAGGACAAAGTGGGTTGAGAACATATATTCTTCATTCTTTGCCTCCTGACTATGGACACAGTGTATTCAACTCCCACCATGATGGAATATATCCTGCAACTGTGAGCCAAAATAAACTCTTTCTCACTTAAGCTGTTTTGTTCAGAGTATAATATCTCAGCAATAGAAAAGTAACCAAGAAATCTCAGATTTGAAGCTAGGATCCACAAATGGGAAAAAATATAGCACCTGTTTTTCTGTGCCTGGACAAACTCATTCAATATATGCTTTTTTTTAGTTCCAACATTTTCCTAAACATTTTTATAGGTCCAAAATGACCAAAGCAATCCTGAAGTTGGGAAGGCTGCTTGGGGGTGGGGTCCTAGAGAAAGTGTCAAAAGGGGAGTTGATGGTAGATACAATCGAAATACATTGTATTTGTATATGAAATTATCAGTGAAGAGATAAAACTTTTTTTTAAAAGGATATGAAATTAGAGAGCCATCGAAAAAAGGAAACACAAAGCATTAATAATTTTTGTAAATATTCAACATCCATAGTCATCAAGGAAATGCAAATCAATATTTTGGCATTCTGTCTTATTCCCTATAAAAACTGAATGAATAAGAAACCAAATGTCATAAAAAATGCTGGCCAGGATTTGGAGAAAAAGGAACCTTTATTCACTGTTAGTAGGAGTATAACCTGATTTTTAAAAACTCTACAGAAATCATTATAGATGTTTCTTTGAAAGCTAAAAGTGTAAATACAATGACTCAGGTATAACCATTAAACATTTGAGTCTTCAATGCATTTTAAATTACTTTTGTGCATATTGTAAAATTAGAGGTCATTTTTTTCCCTCAGCTATCCTGAGACTACCAAAGAAACTATTCTTCATGTGATGGATTCTCACGGCACTTCATAAAGAGCAGTAGACTATGCAGACTGCTTTGAATGCTGTTTTCATAATTCGTGAGAAACTTAAGATCACTGACATTCAGTTTTGTTTTTGTGGGCATCCTTGTCATTCAAGATCTTAGAAGAAAAGCTTTCAATTTTCAGCATCGAGTATGATGTTAGTTGTGGTATATTCATATCTGGTCTGCATTTTTTGGCTTATCCAGTTTATTCAGTTGCTTTCTTATGGAAGATTGTTAGATTTCTGGCAAATTCATTTTTCCGTATGTATCATGAACATAATATTTCCCCTTCATCATGTTACTGTTGCATATGAAATTGTCATATGTTAATCCAACTTCATAGTTCATGAATAACTGCATTTTGTTCCTCTTTTCAATTCAAATTTGTTACTATTTTTGAAAATATTTTATTTTTATTTTATGTGTATGAGTGTATTGCCTGCATGTATGTGAGTGCACCTGTGTCATGCAATGCCACAGTGGTCAGAAGAGGGCATCGGATTCCCCTGGAACTGGAGTTAAGGATGGTTTGTAGCTGCCATGTGGGTGCTGGGAATCGAACTCAGGTCCTCTGCAAGGGCAGTCAGTGCTCTTAACTGCCGAGTCATCTCTCCAGCCCCCAAATTTTTTAATATTTTGTGAGGGTCTTTGCATTTATGTTTGCCAAGCATATTTACATTTTTGTCAATTTTTTCCATTTATTATTTGACTTTATTATTTGGTCTTATATTTTTCTGAGAAATCTATGTAGTTTTATTGAGGGTCCATTTCATTTTCTGAGTCATTTTCTCCTTTTAATTTCAGAATTTACTTTTTTCACTGTTAACAATTTAATTATAATGCGTCATGGTATAAACTTCTTAATGTTCAATATAAAGTTCTAAACGTTATTTAAACAGATTCATTTGTATTGTAATATTTGGATGTTTTCAGACATTTCTTTGTGTATGTGTGTAGACATGTGTGAGCAGATGCATGTGGTGTGTGTATGTGTGTGTGTGTGTGTGTGTGTGTGTGTGTGTGTGATGTACATGTGGAGGCCAGATATCATTCCTTAGGTGCTATCCACCTTTCTTGAGATAGGGTCTTTCATTGCTGGCAACTCACCAAGTAGGTTAGTCCAACTGGCCAGTGAGCCCCAGTATCTGCCTGTCTCTCCCACAGCCCCAGTGTTGGGATTACAAGTGTGTATCACCATGCCCATGTGTGTACTTTATATAAGGTGTCGTGTACCCCAGGCTGACCTAGCTAATCAGGACAATCAGGACTTGCACCTTTTTTTCTGATTTTCATAGTGTTTTTATTCAAGTCTACTCAGTGCACCTTATAGACTGCCAGCTTCAAAATTTACAATGGTTCTCCAACTACCACAACGTCCACATCATCAACAGTAATGATTTATATATAAAATATAGACCCTTCAGAGTCATGCTGTGTGAAATCCAACAAAATCTACTTGAAATAATCTGTAGTCCTGATGCTAACAATTTGGTCCCAAAGTTTCACATTTTAGAAACAGAAAAGAGAGTCCATTGTTGAAGGCATCTGTTGAATGTTCTAGAGCATCAGGAGTTTGACAGAACTGAAAAGATGGCCATGTGAAAAAATCCCCAGGCCTGAAAGAGCTAAGGGACACCTTGGGAAAAGCATACAGTCACCAACAGGAAGTGAGGAACCAGGAGGTAATGAATGGCATCTTCTAGGAACTTCATCAACTGTTCCCACAACCCAGGTCTGCTTTCCGAAGTTATATAAGTGCTGCAGATAACTCTGAAGCAAATTTCTTCAGAATCTAAGTGAGGTTTCCTAAAACAAGAAGCTTGTATTAACACCATGGACTGGGCTTGTTCCAAAGTCTCTTTTTAGGGGAAAAAAAGAAAGAAATTTAAAAAAAATTAAGAGAGTTATGAAAATTTCACATGCAGCTAACACATGAAAATACGAAATTGTCCCGAACCCATGGGATCAGCAACGGGGTGCCTGGATTGAGGAGTGGGGCAAGAGACAAGAGAAATGGAGACAAGACAGCGTTCTGATCAAGTCTCATTTATTGCAGCACAAGCATGAGGTTAAATAGAGAATGAGAACAAAGGAGTAAAGATTGAGAGTAATCATATCAGCCAGACCACAGGGGCCCAGATGTACTCTAAGGGAGGAATCTACTGATTAATGGAAAACAGGGCAGTTTTCTGGAAAAGAGTACAAGGCTGTGGGCCAAGGCCGCAGGCTCCATCCCGTGCCCACGGGAGGAGAGTGGGCAGAATAGAAAGTTACCAGCTTAGGTCTGTCAGCAGTTTTGAGAAATGGCTGAGCCTCAGGCTCCCAACAAGTTTTGAGAAATGGCTGAGTCTCAGGCTCCCAACAGGTCCCCCTTTTTTACTTTATAGAGTTTAGGGATCAAAGGTTGCTAGACCCTTAGGGAACTGCACCTGTCTTAGGTTGGAGTATCCTTCCCCAAGGGTTTACCCGTCATTGGATAAGGTAGTAGCATTAGACTACCCTCCTGTCTTAGGTTGCCATCAAAGGGGGATTCCCATGTACCCATCATTGACTGTCTAGTTCATCTCTCAAGGGAGATAGCTAGTAGCGCCATCATAGCAACATGTCCCTTCGCATTCTTGATCCAAAATATCGAGGCGATGATAATGGACCTGAATTGGTTTCGCCTGAAATGCCTCCACCTGCTGTTTAATGAAGAGTGTAAGCCTTTTTACTAACAGTGGCCCTAGCGTAAGAAGGAGCAGGAAGAGGAGGAGGGATGGAATCACGGAGGGGATCCAAGAAAGGAAGGGGGAATCCAGCCATCTAGAAGGATTTTGATAAAAATGATGCAGTTTGTAACTGATGGTCTGCAGGGTCTGTATATTTTGTTCTACTAATCCCGATTCATTGACGTAGAAACAGCACTCCTCCTGTAAGAAAAGGCAAGTTCCCCCTTTTTCAGCAGTGATAAGATCAAGGGCCCTACGATTTTGAAGGGCAACTTGTGCCAAGGAAGTCAGCTGGCATTGTAAGGGTGCAAGGCTACTGGCCGTGGATTCTATAACTTGTTGTAGTTGGGAGTTGAATTCCTTTGCAGTATAGAGAGTATGTCCCAGGGGCCCCGCAGAAAGGCTGGCAGAGGCAGTAAATCCTGTTCTGATTACAAAAGGGATGAATACCCCTCTCTTAATACATGGGCAGAATAGCCAGGCGAACTCCCCTGGTGAATACATGGTCAATTGGGGTACAATAGTAATTAATACACAGGGTCCTGGAGAGGAAATAGTGATCTGTTGATACAGGGATTCATTGCACCAGAAAGACATAAGGGGGGGCATTAAGAGATGAACTGACAGAGTAATTTCTGTGATACACAAAGGAGGGGGGAGTGTAGGTGGTAGTGATATAGCAGAGGGAAATATTTTGAGTAGGATTATAAAGTAAAGGGATAGATGACATGGGGGGAGAAGGTGCAGTGCCAGCGGTAATGATGTTAGGTGCAGAGTAGTTAACAGGGACAGTGGCTAGTAAGGGGCAAACCAAAGAGGCACACAACAAGCACAATGAAGCATTGATATTAGAAAGGTTTAACAATTTTAAAGCAAAATTTAAATAATTGGGCCAAAGGGCAAGATTGAAGGTGGAATTTGTATGAATGGCAGACTGAAGTTTAGTCTCACTCATAATGATATTCTGTCTCATTTGTTTATCAGTAGTAGCAAGGACCAGCTGGTGGGAAATAAATAGAGACCCCACCGGGAGTGAGGAGTACCCATCATTATAAATTTTTCCTCTAACTCCATTTTGCCACCTGACATCCCAAGGGTCATCTGTACGAATTGTGAATCGACCATCATCATAACTCAATATGCCATTTTTGCTGTAAGCATCATGAAGGCGGCAAGCCCAATATCTACATCTGCTGTATATGGTACTAGCTGTGAGATAACTGCCTCTATTATCATAAGTGAAACATGCATAAGGTCTCAATTTAGAGGATAAAATAGACGGGGTGATTGGAACGACAATGGTTGTTTGGCAACCCTTCACTGGACAGTAGACAGTGTCAATGGTTTGGATGTTGTCATCAGAGTGTATATCTCCCTCTTTAACTTGGAATTCCCACTATAACACCATCTGTGACCAAACGGGACCAATCAGGAGGAGCAGGATGCAACAAGCGGAGGCCATTGCAGTCTGGCTGGGATGTAAAAGAGAACAGAAAGAAAAGAAAAACATTTCTCAGGGAGCCTCATTCTCCCTGGAACATTGGTTAACATCTATCTGCTTTACTAAGCATTCAGGTAACCAGCGGGCTGCATCATGTTGCTGTGAATAAATGCAGACAGATCCTCTGCCCCATATTAATACTGGATCTGGGCCATGCCACGAATTACCCAGAGGGTCTTTCCATTTGACCATGGCATAATGTCGTTTTGATTCTGGATGCCAAAAGCGATCTGCAGCTGACTTACCATGAGCATCTAAATTTAGAAAATTCAAAATAAAGAGTACATGATTCAATAAATTCCTGGGGGATCCCCTAACAGGATACCATTCCCCCTTTTTTACGGTACCCATAGTGGAGAAGCAGTGGAGCAAGTGAGCAATAACATGTTTAGTAGCTTCCCCTGTTTGTAATGAAGTGCAGAGAAGTCCACTGAAAGTATCAATGCAAACATGAATATATTTAAATTTGCCAAAATCTTTGTAATGAGATACATCCATTTGCCAAAGCATGTTAGGGACAAGTCCTCTAGGATTGACTCTTAGATGGGGAACAGGGAGAAAGGTGACACAGGTCTTACATTCCTTAACTATTTGTCTAGCTTGTTCTCTGGTGAGTCTAAACATTAACTGCAAGGAAACCGCATTAAGATGGTGTAACTCATGAGCCTGTTGAGCTTGAATAATGTTAGAAGGAGTAGCAATAGCAACAAGTTTGGTAGCTGCATCAGCAACCTGATTGCCAGCCGTTAAAGGCCCTGGAAGGCTAGAGTGTGCTCATATGTGTCCTAAAAAGAAGGGGGCTGTCCTTTGTCAGATGAGATGTTGGCAATGATGAAAAACATCTGCAGCTTCAGAAATATGCCCAATTATAGGAACAGTTTCTAAAAGAGGTATAGCATGAGTGATATACGCACTGTCAGTGTATATATTAAGGGGTGTATCAGGGAACACAGAGAAAACTGATATGATGACAGTTCTACCAGTTGTGCAGAGGTTTTGTTGGTCTGAAACTGCACAACCTGATTGTTCCAAGTGTAGGCTGCCATTCCATTGGAGGAACCATCCGTAAAGACCAGGAAGGCAGTGGGTAAAGGCTGATGGCTAGTAATGCATGGAAAAATGAAAGTATGCAGATTACAAATTTGAATAAGCTTGTCTGGTGGGTAATGGTTATCCAAAATCCCTGGAAAATTAGCACAAGCTATTAGCCAAGTTTCTGAGTTCTGAAGTAATCAGTTAATGTGATCCTTGGTATAAGGTTGTACAATATCAAGAGGTTCCATACTGAAATATTTACAACTGTGGTCCCGACCAATAATTATTAAGTCGGCCACTGCATCATAATATGGAAGCAATACCCTTTTTGGGGGAAGCAGGTAAATGTATCCACATAATAGGATGATCAGGCTCCTGCCAAAGAAGACCTGTAGGTGACAGGTGAGTATTAAAAATCACGAGCCATAAGGGCTTGTGATAATCTATATTGGTTACAAACTGGTTAGCAATTGCTTTCTCAACTCTATGTATGGTTACTCTGGCCTCCTCAGTAATGTTTCTGGGTGAGGTTGGATTTGCATCCCCTTTAAGGATGTCAAAGAGGGGCTTTAAGTCCCCAGTGGTCAACTTTAAATAAGGACATAGCCAATTAATATCACCTAATAGTTTTTGGAAATCATTTAAGGTTTATGTCTTTTATGGGTTTGTTTTGTACTGTAGCAGCTATGACTACTCCCTGTATATAGGAAGGCCCAAATAAGAGTAGGGATCCTGTGTTTGCACCTTTTCAGGGGCTATATGTAAACCTACAGCAAATAAACCAGATTTTAACTGAGCATAACATTGTAACACTGCTTCCCCTTTTGCGCCTGCTATCAGAATATCATCCATATAATGGATTATATACATGGATGGACAAGTATTTCTGGTATTTTGAAGAGCTGCGGCTACAAACTTCTGACAAAGGGTAGGGCTATTGGCCATTCCTTGAGGCAAAACCTTCCACTGGTATCTCTTCATAGGTTCTCTAAAGTTAATAGAAGGAAGACTAAAGGCAAAGCGTTTGCGATCCTCAGGATGTAAGGGAATAGTGAAAAAAAAATCCTTAAGATCTACTATTATCTTAAAGTATCCTTGTGGTATGGCAACTGGAGAAGGCAAACCTGGCTGTAAAGTTCCCATGAGGACCATAGTAGCATTGACTGCTCTCAAGTCTTACAATAATCTCCATTTTCCTGACCTTTTTAAAATAACAAATATGGGTGTATTCCACGGAGAACAAGTCTCCTCAATGTGTCTGGCCTCAAGTTGTTCCTGCACCAAATGAGTGGCTGCTGCCAACTTCTCTGCTGTAAGTGGCCATTGAGCTACCCAAACCGGATAGTTCGATTGCCAGGTTATACGATCCACATAGTTTGGGGGTGCAGGGTCGCCATTATAAATTTCCCAGACCTCGCTTATCATTTTGACCTGTGCTTGCTAAGGGTGACACCCTTCCATTTTCTTTCTTCCCTAATCCTTTGCCAGGGCTGCATCCTTGAGCAAGCATCTGTGCAGTAACAACATCGTTCGGACTACACATAACTATTCTCATTTGTGAAAGCAAATCTCTTCCCCACAGGTTCACCGGTAGATAAGGGACCACAAAAGCCTTAATGAAACCAGAATTATTCATGGAATCTTTCCAAGTGAGAAATTTTGAGCTCTGTTTTGGGTTTTGGCTCTGTCCTATGCCTTTTAAGTTGGTCAGAGCCTCAACTGTAGGCCAGGGTACGGGCCAGGTCTCAGCAGAAATAATAGTAACATCAGCTCCAGTATCAATGAGGCCATCGAATTTCTTTCCATCAAGCCATAAAGTCAATGTAGGTTTTTTACGAGTAATGGCTTGGACCCAATAAGCATTGGATGAACCGAAGTTCTTATTTCCTTGGCTTTTTCCCTGAATGAGATGATTGGAATTAATCAGGGGTATTAGAATTATCTGAGCAATACGGTCCCCCTGTGGAATAGTGACTATATTGTCAGTAGCTCGGGCTAAAATTTTTATTTCCCCAGTATAATCAGCACCAATTATCCCAGGCACAACAGATAGGCCTTTAAGGACGGTGCTTCTGCGCTCTAATATTAGCCCACAAGTATTGGTGGGGAGTGGTCCATAAATCCCAGTCCCTATGGTCTGAATTCCCATGTCTGGAGTCAATACTGTGTGGGAGGAGGAACGGAGGTCCAGTTCTGCGCTTCCTAGTGTTGGTCAGTTGAGGTCTGAAAAGGATTGCAGTTGCTGGCGGGAATGAAATTGACTGCCCCAAAAGCTTGTTTCGGGGCCTGGGGCTGGCCCTTCCACCCATTTCCCTGATGTGGAGGTAGAGGTCTCCCTTCAACATCAGTCTTGGACTTGCATTCGTTAGCCCCATGTCTTCCCCTTTTACATCTGGGGCATAATCTTGGAGCCTTTTCATCATCAGTCTTTTGCTGATCATTACCTATTTTGCATGCCCAGGTGAAATGCACACTCTTACCACATTTAAAACACCCTTTGCCTTTAGTCTTATTTTTATTAGCCAAAAAATCTTTTATAGTTTGTCCACTGAAAGCTGCTGCCATGACAAGTCCCTGCTAATAAGATGGACCCATGTCTGAACACAGGCGTATATAGCTGGTTAAATCCATCTTTTTTCTGTAAGGTCTGATGGCTGCCTGACAGGCAGGGTTAGCATTTTCATAGGCAAACTGTCGTACATAATCTAGTCTTGCATCAACATTCCCAAATATTCTCCCTGCTGTGGTCATTAATCGATGAACAAAATCTGCAAATGGTTCATCAGACCCCTGTTTGACTGAAGTGAGAGAAGTTCCTAGGTCCCCTATAACTGGAATTTTTCTCCATGCCGTAGTGGTAGCAGTTTGAATTTGTGCGAAAAGTTCTGGGTCATATTGCATTTGTTGTTCATTAGTCCCATACTGACCTTCACCTGTTAACATATCAAAATCCCATCCATTCCTAGCTTGGTGGTTTCTTTAGCTGCCTCCTTACAGTTTTCAAAATACTCTGATTTCCACAGTATATAATCATCCCCACTAAGGACCACCCTTACTAATGTATTCCAATCAATGGGAGTTAGCCATTGTTCAGCCACACCATCTAAGATTGCTAAGGTATATGGGGCTGTGGCTCCATACTGCGACACGACAATTTTTAATTCTTTAATTAGTTGAAAATCGAAACTCGTATGATGTCGCCATGCTTGCCCTCGGTCATCTGTTGTTTCTGTCACAGGGAAGGCCTCCGTGTAGGAGGGAAGTTTATCAGATTCATTAAGGTTCTCTTTATATGAATGGAGGCTGGGCCCCCTGGGGGCTCGGTGAACTTTTTCTCCATCTACAACTGTCTTCTACAACAGTTTCCCTACCTGTTCTAAGTTTTTGTAATTTGAGTATCAATGAGTGATGCATTTCCTCTAGTTTAATTTGTTCCTACAATTGTGCTATCTGTTCCTTCAATTCTGATCTAGGATCTATTGCCGCCATTATAGTTGGAGCAGACGGCACACTGAAAGAAGGAGGGTGGTCACACTCCGTAAATGAGACTTGATCAGAGCACTGTCTTGTCTCCATTTCTCTTGTCACTTGCATCATCCACGGCCCCACCCCCCAATCCAGGTACCTCGTTGCAGATCCCGTGGGCCAGGGCAGAGTGCTTGTGGAGGGCCCCGATGCACGGCTCCCCAACCATCCTGGGTGGCCCGGAGGGGGATTTGCAATGGCCGCCTCATCCTTGGGAATTTCTCTCAACTCTGACTTGGAATACGTCTAAAAATCTCTTCAGCTTGGGCAATCACTGTCACCACTGGTCCATCCCTCTTATCTATTAATTCTTTTATTAAATTCCAATAAGAAAAGGCAGTAACAGGAACCTTTTCAGGTCCAAATACTGTATAAAAATCCTGTAATGCATCTCCCACTATTCTCCATCTTTTTATATCTATGGTCCCTTCTTGGGGAAACCAGGGACAAATGTCCTTTACAAAATCAAAGAAATGAAATAAATCTGCAGTCCTAACCTTTACTCCTTGTGTCTTTAGAGCCTCTCTCAATTGCTTGACATAAATCTGATGCTGGCTCAATTCTTGCCCCATGACCGGACGGCACAAATTACCTTCAGTTCGGTCGCAGCAGGCTCCCACGGCACGTGTCCGAATTCCTTGAGATTTAGCGAGTGCATTCCTTTTCCTCTGTCGTCTCCCTTACGATGTGCCCCCAGTATCCAGTCCCACGTTGGGTGCCACTCTGTCCTGAACCCACGGGATCAGCAACAGGGTACCTGGATTGGGGAGTGGGGATTTGGATGGGGCAAGAGACAAGAGAAATGGAGACAAGACAGCGTTCTGATCAAGTCTCATTTATTGCAGCACATGCATGAGGTTAAATAGAGAATGAGAACAAAGGAGTAAAGATTGAGAGTAATCATATCAGCCAGACCACAGGGGCACAGATGTACTTTAAGGGAGGAATCTACTGATTAACGGAAAACAGGGCAGTTTTCTGGAAAAGAGTACAAGGCCGTGGGCCAAGGCCGTGGGCCAAGGCCATGGGCCAAGGCCGCCAGTTTTCTGGAAAAGAGTACAAGGCCGTGGGCCAAGGCCATGGGCCAAGGCCGCTGGCTCCGTCCCGTGCCCATGGGAGGAGAGTGGGCAGAATAGAAAGTTACCAGCTTAGGTCTGTCAGCAGTTTTGAGAAATGACTGAGCCTCAGGCTCCCAATACGAAATGCACAAAATCTCAAAAGAAATTTCATGTATATCTAGGCCTGAGGCATTCCTTATCAGAAACAAAGACTATTCCATAGAACATATGGATATTAAACCTGCTCATGGCTTGTAGTTCTGCCTCCTGCCTTTCACTCACACAGGCTGCCTCCTACAAGTTAAAGGCACTATTGGGAAGCTAAGGGGAAAAGTGGTTCCAAAGCTAGTTTAAAATAATTGTTTTATTGCCCAGGTTATTGTTTTCTCTTTGTGTCTTGCTTTTTTGTTGTTTTTGTTTCCTTTTTTAATAACTATAAATCCAAGCTTAGGGTAGCTTGTTTTTGTCTTGAAAAAAATACTAAGCAAACTTTTATAATATTGTTGGCTAACCTGATCTCATTTAGAGAGAGATTACATGGCTAGTTCCATCATGAAATGCAGGTCTAATTCCGGCAGTACTGAGGAGACAATAGTATTGTTAAGAAAATTAGAATCTGCTGGTGGCATTTGCCAAAAAGAAGCCTTTGCAAATTTTTAAGGACTTGAACTTCTTTCTGATCCTCCTGCTTTCATTTCCCAAGGGCTGGCTTTAGATGTAGGTGATGTCAGACTTCATGTGGGTTCTAGTCATTGAACTCAAGTCCTCATGCTTGTAATACAAGCACTTTATTTACTAAGTTATCTCTCTAGTCCCCAGACACTGTTTCTTTAAATATCTTCTCATTCTTGATTTATCATATTGTACAAATTTATTGACTTGATGGTTTCCCATGGGTCAAGTAGGTTTTCTCCACTTTAATTATTGTGTTTCCTTTTCATTCTGTAGTTAAGCAACATCAATTGACTTGCTTTGGAGTTTGATAATTTTTTTCACTTGTATTTAATAAGTCTCATACTGAAAATGGGTATTTAATTTTTCAGTTCAGTGACTGTAATCTTCATTTCCGGAATTCATTTGGGGATCTTTTGTACGACGTCTACCTCCTTTTTAAAACTTATATTTGTTCATGCTTTGTTTGCTTGATTTCATTTATTTGTGCATCTGTGTCCTTTTCTTTCTCACCAAGTTTCTCACTATTTTGTTATTGATTGCAATTCATAGGTCTCTGTTTCTTTGGAGTCAGATGATGTGTCATTTTTTCTTTTTGGTGGTGTAATGGTAACTGTGCACTGGTCTCATGCATTTGAAGAAGCTGTCACTTCTAGCCTTTACTGTCTGGCTTCTGGAAGGAAAGATCTTCCACCCTGAGCTAGGCTAGAGGCTCTGGGACCTCTCAGATCTCTTAAATGAGTGTGCCTGCTTCACTCTTCTCACTTTCTACTTGGGGAGATATCGTGGGATTTTCATTCCTTTCTTCATCCTGAAGGCCACTTTTTGTGCTGTGAGGGGCTGGTTTCTTTCTCCCATAACACCTGATATGCTTAGAATGGTATATAAGCTCTACTTCTCTCTTTCCCTCCTGGAGGAGATGTCTTAGGGACTTCGTTTCTTCTCTCTACAGGACAGTGCTGAGTCACCTACCCTCTTCCCCACATTAGTGCACATAAATGCTGGGGACATGGTATATACTCTGTCTATTCTCTTTCATGACTGAAGGGGATGTTTCAGGCTTTTCTGCATTATAGTCCTGCAGTCATGCTCTGCTAAGAACAGTTCTGGTTGTGAGATTCACATATACCTTTGAAGGAACATAGGGTGCCAGCTCTGGGATGTTTGTGAGACCGTTGTTGAGAGATATATGTTGATTTTTATTTGGTTTTATCTGCCTATTTGCCTAATCATTCGGTCAATTTTTCAAATGTTATGTGTGCAGCAAGACCTGTATTAGGCCTCTTGGACAGTGCTCTTGCATCAGGGAAATTGGGAGCTCACTGAATTCTATTTCCCTTGTATGAGAAGTTTCAGGAGAAAATGTTTTTAGTACTAAGCTGTCTGGGCTTGAGGAAGGAATAAGGGGGGTGAGGTGGAACTATAGCTCATAGTGAGTAGCTTTTCATAATTTTCTTGAAACCTTCCAGCAAGTTTAAAATTATCTTGACAGGTGTGGATTACCTTGGTATAGTCTTGGGCTGAAAGTAATTGAACTCTATAGAGTTTAAGATCAGGGTATTTATTTTTTTTTCCATTTGAAATTCTTTTTTTTTTTTAGAAGAAGCATTTCATTATACACAATATTGAACTCAGTATAAACCCTATAAGACATAAAATTAAATGAGTTCTTTTTGTTTGTTTTGTTTTTTGTTTTTTTGAAGCAGGGTCTCCCTGTAGCCCCAGCTGTCCTGAAACTCATTATGTAGACCAGGCTGGCCTTGAACTCACAGAGATCCGCCTGCCTCTGCCTCCCAAGTGCTGGGACCACAGGCGTGTGCCACCACACCTGGCTGAATGAGTTTTTAACCTTTAAAAAAGATCTCCATTTCATTTGAAAATATACTGTTTCTTACAGAACGACTCATTGTTTTTTTTAAAATCACTTAGATGTTAGTGCGTTTATTTTAAAAATGAAAAGGAAAATTTACAATAAAAAACCCCAGCAGTCAACTTAAAACAAGATACACCGTAAGGTATATTGCAAAGGATATATATGTATATCTATACACATATGTATGCATGGACTACTTATATAAATTTTACATATCCTCAGGTAATAAGTATCAGACAAATATAAATTGAGATTCTTATGAAAAGTAATTGATCAACAATCATAAAAACTACCAAAGTCTTAAAACACAAGAAACTGGGACTGGAGAGATGGCTTAGTGGTAAAGAGCACTGACTGCTCTTGCAGAGGACCTGGGGTTGAATCTCATCACCCACATGACAGCTATCAATTGTCCCGCAACTCCAGTTCTAGGGTACCAGATGTCCGTCTTCTGTCCTCCGAGGGCGTTGCACTGCACAATATGGGTGCACTGATGTACATGGTGGCAGAATACCCCTACACATAAAAACAAATAAAGTTCAAAAAAAAAAAGCCAAAAGAAACGATAATGACGTAGACACAAACTGGAAGAGACTGGGTAGGTACACTAAGTGCAGTGGGGGATGCCAGGCAGTTTTGAGGAAAAGCTAAAGCATTGTGCAAAACTGGTTGCATTTGAAATAATTCTGTAGATCTATTACTGTGATAATAACAATGCTGCTCTAATGATCATTGTATTAGACTTATTGAAGGGGCTATGACGGAATTTACTCAAAGCATCAGTGAACTTTCTATATTATGCTTGCAATTTTTCAGTGATTTAGAAATTGTTTTAAGAGAAAAATTTTAAACTAAATCTATATTAAGAAGACATTACAGGGCTGGAGAGATGGCTCAGTGTTTAAGAGCACTGACTGCTCTTGCAGAGGACCCGGGTTCGATTCCCAGTACCCCATGGTGGCTTCAAACCATCCTTAACTTTAGTTCTAGGGGAATCCCAAGCCCTCTTCTGACCTCCGCTGCACTGCACAACATGGGTGCTCTCACATACATGCAGGCAATACACTCATACACATAAAATAAAAATAATAAATAAAATATCTTTTAAAATCTAAAAACAGAAAGCATTACAATGATAACTATGTGAAATGGAAAAGGGAGAACCATAAGAAACATGTAAAGGGACTGGAGAGATGGCTCAGTGCTTAAGGGCACTGATTGGTCTTACAGAGGACCCAAGTTCAATTCTTAGAACCCATATGGTGGCTAACAACTGTCTGTAACTCCAGTTCCAAGGGTTCCGATGTCTTATTCTGACCTCTGTGGGCACTGCATGACATGGGTGCACTTACACACATGCAGAAAATGCAGTCATATACATAAAATAAAAATGCTAAATAAAATATTAAAAAAGAAAAAGAACACATGTAAAGATGTAAAACAGATCCAAGGATAAGAAAGAAATTGACATGTAAAATAGTGTTATTTTGGATTAGTCAGGAAAGAAAGAATGTATTAAATAAGTAGTTCTTCATCAATAGTTAAGGTAGAAAAATAATTTTACATCTATTTTCTTAAACGTAAAATTCAGTTCCAATTAGGTTAAACATATAATGCGACTGTATAATTGTTTTAAAATGATACAAAAAGTACAAATCAGTGAGAAAGACAATCCAATGGACAAGCAGAACAGAAGCTCATATAAGGCCTCAGAGAATAAAGACTGGAATGCCAGCAAATGTTATAAAATGCTCCATCTCACCAGAAATTGATGTGCTTTTACCAACAAAACCATCAAAAATGAACAAACTGGAAAGGTCAAATTTTGTTGAAAATGTGCAACAGAAAAGACTCATACAATATCATTTGAATATAACTTTACAATGTAATGTTAGAGAAAATTTGGCAATATTCAAGAAGTTCTCTCCAAAGATTTAGTCAATCATTCACATGAAAATATATAAATCATCTTAATAAAATTGAACACATTAGCCAAATTTTATAGTGAAATAAGTACAAAGTAAAAAGAGAAAAACTAAACTGAGGTATAGATATATGAGATATATTCTGGAAAAAATTGGATTTATCACATAAAGGGAGGATTCTCAGAAACATTTTGAATCCAAATAACAAATTACTGAATAACATATTCAATGGGATGATGTTTATATTTATTTTTCAGAACAAGCAAAATACTACTATATTTAGTTGAAGGATCTGGAGCAAAAATAAATAATGAACATTAATTCAGATTAACATTTTTGCTAGGAGATGGTAAATAATACAGAAAAATAGTATTACTCGTCTCATTCTCTTCTCATTCAAATCTGTTTCCCTCTCTTAGCAAATTCTTCCAACTGGCTTTACACTCCAGAGCCTTTTAAAGTTGTTCAGACTAGCCCATCATAAGACTGTTCATTCTGCTGTTCTTGCTCCTCCCCATGGAGCCCACAGTCAAAACTCTTGCCCAAATTCTCTCCTGCCTCCTAACTGATCCTGTTTCCAGCATGATCCCCATGGAGTGACCACCTGCTGTGGGATGTGCAATCACCATGAACTATCTTTTCAGTGGTAGTTGCCTTTGTTAGGTTTACCATACTTACCCAATAATAAACCCCAAACTGAGACAGCTTAATACTGTTAGAAACCCCTGCATTAGGTGGTTTAATGTTATATCAAGACTGTTAGGAAATGAACATTTTCAGAGGTGAGCTAACTTAACTGGAACTGCAGAGCAAAGAAGTGGCCAAAATTCCCCAACTAAATTCAGAATAGAAAATCAACTTGTGTGTGCATTATTTAGAGGAGTGAGATTGCTCTAAATTACATGTGCTGTTTTAGTTAAGGTAAGAACATATTATGTAATGTCAGCATAAAAGAAAAATCCTGTAAAATTTTCCATTTTCATACTTTTTAGGCTTATTTCCAAGAATCATTTTCACTTTTTTTGCCCCACCCATCTCTTTTCAAGAATATTTTCATGGAAAGTTATGAGAGAATATATCTCAGACCCATTTATTTCTTAAGATTCTAGAAAGCTACCCTCTTTACACTTTGGTTAGAATATTCACATTAGAATGTACATACATACCTAAATTAATTTCTCAAACAGGAAGTGTTATAGCTGAAAACTCAAGAATGGGAATGCTATGCTCCCTTAATCTGTGTCTTGATTTCAGCAGCTGGAAGGAGTCTGGCCAAGAAGAATCCAAGAAGAGCACACATGTTTCATTTGTGTTGAGTCACACATCTCTCTGCATGTACTTGCTGTTTGTCTCATGTATTCCCTGTATTATAAATATCAGATCAGTTGCCTTGTACCGATTCTCATATTCTAAATTTGCTTTACTTCCTGTTTCTTGTGGTGTTCTTTAATTTGTTTGACTTAGATGTTTTATGACCAAATCATCAGAGGACTGTGTTGAGTCAAACAAAAGGAAATGAACATGGGAAAAGACCTGCAGAGAGGAGTGAGGATTGACAGGGTTGGGAGGGAGGCAAGAGAGGGTGGAGATGACACCATCAGAATGCATGATATACATAAAGTAAAAAATGTTGATAATACTTGGAATAAAGAAATAGACAGGAATGCGAGAAGTGTTATAGGCCAAATGACCTAGTGTCTTTAACAGATGAAGTACATGAAACAATAAATAAATAAGTAGACAGCCATAGATGCAAGGAAATATATGACATATCAAATCCACTGAACATAGACAGGGCAAGACCATGCCCAGCTAAGCCTCCAACTTATGAAAGGACCAAAGCATGTTGTTCCACTCCTAGAAAATCACAGCATAGAAGAGTTGTTGGAACTATTGATGAAATGGGTCAGAGTACGCTCTAGGCTCATAGCTGAACTTGGCAGTTTGTTCACATGGTACTGGTTTAAAGGCATGAAAGATGCAAGAGTGAAGGGATCATTGGTTCTTCTTCTGTGGGTCAGAGATCTGCTGAAGCCAGGCAGCATGTAGCAAGAGCAACCCTGAATAAATAAGGCCCTGACAGGTCATAGGGTAAAGCAGTGAAGGTGAAGACTGGTTGGTACTGGATACCCCAAGAAAGCATTTGAGATGTCAGAGCTGTGAGACATCTGCCAAGTATCACTGCATACAGGGAGTGGTACCAGCTAACTCAAGGGGTTAAGCCATCTAAATTCCTTTGGAAGCAAAGTCCCTGCAGGGTTTGATGTTTGCCCTGCTGGGTTTTGGTCTTGTTTTCGTCTAGTATTTCCTTGCTATGCCCCCATTCCTCCATTTCGGAACAGAAATGTGTATTTGGGTCAATCGGTTGTTGGAAAGATGTTATTTGTCTCTTGATTTTAATGGTGCTTACAGTTAAGAGATAGCCCTGAGTCTCAGGAGAGACTTTGGATCTGGACTTTTGAATAGTATTGATATTTATAAAAGCTATGGGGGACATTTTAAGGTTGGGATAAATGTATTTTGCATTTTATATGGTCATGAGCCTCTGGGGGACAGGGAGTGGGATGTGATAGATTGAATGAAAATGTCCCCCATAGATTCTAAGTATTTGGACATTTTGTCCTCAGGTAGCTGAGCTGTTCTGGTAGGTTTTAGAGGTGGCCTTGCTGGAGGAAGTGCATCAGTGGGGGTGGGCTTTGAGAGTTTTTAAGTCTTGCTGGATTTCCAGTTGCTCTCCACTTCCTGTACCTGCCTCAAGTTGGATGCTTTCTGCTCCAACTCCAGCCACCTCCTGCCACAATGCCTCCCTGCCATGATGGACCCTAATTCCCCTGGAACCATAAGCTCAAATAAACTCTTCCTTTTATAAGTTTCCTGGGTCATGGTGTTTCATCACACATCAGAAAAGTAACTAACACATACATTTTTTTTCTTTTTATAATTTAACTTTTAATTTTTTGAGGATTTCATACATGAATACTGTTTTTACATCATCCCTCCTTCTCCCCTCTTCAACTCCTCCCATGTCTCCCAAATCTCTCTCAATGTTGAGACCACTTCTTTAACTATCATTACTATGTACATATACATAGGTGTCTACACACAGACACACACACACACACACACACACATACACAACCTACAGAGTCCATTTAGGGTCGTGTGCATGTCCATGTGATTAGGACTGACTTCTTAAAATTGGAGAACCTATCAGGCAGCTCATTCCTGAAGAAAACTCATCTTTCCTTCTCTCTCTGTAGCTCTTCTAGAGGCAGAAACTTGTAAAAATTCCTAGATCAACGCTGGCTTGTCAACTGCTTTTGTCATTATGCATGTCTTGTTTAGGCAACTACATTGTTGAGATTTCACAATTGCAGCTTCCCTGTCATGTTTGGAAAACACTATCTAGCAGCCAGAGTCCTCATCCCCTGGCTCTTACCATCATTCCGCACCCCCCCTTCTCAGGTATTCCTTGAGCCATGTGCATTTCAGGTTTCACATTTATATATTTGATCTAATGGAGTTGATTTTTATGCAAGGCGATAGATATGGGTCTAATTTCATTCTTCTACATGAGGACATCCAATTTTCCCAGCACCATCTATTGAAGATGTTGTTTGACCTCCAGTGTGTATTTTTGCATTATTGTCAAATATGAGATGGTTGTTATTATACACACTCATGTTTGCACTTTCTGTTTTG
>NW_008343479.1:3984806-3987416 GCF_000622305.1 Nannospalax galili | reverse complement strand
ATATACCAGACTTTAGGTATTCTTCCAAATGTTAAGGACTATGTTAAGTCCTATCTGCTCAAGCATTTCTATCCACATGTCTCTCAGTTCAAGTTTGTCCAATGGAGTCTAATCAACCTATATATCTATGTAAAGTCACTCCATTAAAGTAGACCTATTCTTCTTCACCCCATAGTAATCTTTTGCTAATAGTTCCTTGGTTAGGTTTGAGCTCTGTTGCCCATTTTTCCCATTCTATGCTGGGTTTTTGTCTGAATGAGTCAGCAAGGGTCTTGTGCATGCTGTAGGCCTTGCTGCAAGTTCATATGAGGAAGCTTCCAGTGGTCTGGATGCCTCTGTTTCCTCATGTCCATGCACGAACCCTGGCTTTTACACTCTTTCTGCCCTCTTTTCCACAATGGTCCCTGAGCTGTGGCTGGGTGAGGTTTAATATAGGAGTCCTTTCCAGGGACACACACTCTGCAGTCTCTTATTCTTTAAAACTTAGACAGTTGTGGTCATCTGTGTGCATTACACTCTGTTGTATAAGGAAGTTTTGCCCTTGTTCACTATGTTCCATGAGCCTTAGGTATAGAGAGTCTACTGTAAATATGTCTCTTAAGGCTGGGCATTTCTCAGACATGTAGTCTCTGTGTGTGACCAGTTGTGGAAGTCTGTAATAGCCTCCATTGTTGCAAATGGAAGCTTCTTTGATTAGTTGTGCAGAGTACATTTGTCTACAAGTATAAGCACCCATATTTAGCATATGGAAAGAAATTTCATTTGTCCAGAGATATGACAGGGATAAGGTTTTCTCTAGGAAGTATGACCTCTCTAGTCAAGTGTATTTGACTTTATTTACAGTGAAACCTTGAGTTCCCTCTCATTAAGAATGCTTTCAGTTCAATTAGATAGCTGTTGATTCCCCCCTAGATAACAGTGCCACTACTGTACCAATAGATACAGTTCGCTGTGCCAGTTATTATGGTTATTAGCGTTTGGAGCTGGGCTGAAATTTTGATTGATTTTCTCCCTTAGCAGCTTGCATATTATCCTGTAGACCCATGAGAGCTAGTCTTCAGGAAGAAGGCTCCCATGTCAGGTACAGCTCAATTGCTCCAAGTCCTGTGTCTAAATTATGTCCTGTTTGCACCAGTAGGGTCTTACCTTCAAGTTTTTGGAGGTAATCAAGGGCTGTGACAATAGCCTGCATTATTTTGGGAATCTTTTGGACTGCTCTGACCAACAAATCGAAGGGTGGTTTCTCCTGTCTGGCACTATGTTCCTTGTTATATAGTCTTTAGGCATACACATGCAGCAATGTTCAAATATTTTATTTGTACTTTTCAGGGTTTGTTTTCTTTTTTAGTTAATACGTTTCCCTATGGCTTTTCATATATTTTTGAGGCTATTACAAGAGAATTTTCATGATCTCTTTCTCAGCATCCTTGTTATTGGTATATAGAAAGGCTGCTGACATTTGTAAATTGATTTTTTATCCTGCCACTTTACTGAAAGTGTTGAAGACTTCTAGACGGTTTCTGGTGGAATTTTTGGGATCTTTTATGTATAAAATAGGCAAACAAGGATAATTTGGCTTTTTTATATTATTATTCCTTTAAATTACTTTTCATGTCTTACTCCTCTAGCTAGGGTTTCAAGAGCTATATATATAAAGGGATAGTGGACAGCCTTGTCACATTTTTATTTTAATATGATTGCTTTGTAGTTTTCTCTATTTAGGATGATGTGGCTATTTGTTTGCCAGATTTAGTCTTTATTATGTTGGGGTATGTTTCTTCCAGTCCTATTCTCTTGGGACTTTTATCATGAAGGTGTGTTGGATTTTTGTCAAAGATCTTTTCTCCATCTATTGACTTGATAATGTGATTTTTCTCCTTAAGTTCATTTATTGACGTACATATTTTTACCCATCCCTACATATCCAGAATAAAGCCACCTTCATAGTGATGTGTGATTCTTTTAATATTTGCCTGTATTAGGTTTACAGGTATTTAACTGAGAATCCATGCATCTGTGTTCATTAGGATTATGGCATGTAGTTTTGTTTTTTGGTTGTCCTTAACATCATCTTAGTATTAGAATAATACTGGCTTCATAGAAGGAGTTTGGAACTTTTCTCATGTTTCTATTTTTTATTATTCTTAACTCTTTCAAATAATATCTTGAAAATTTCTTACATAAACATTGCATTACATAAGCATTGCATCCCTCCATTTCTATCTTTTTGAATAAATTAAGTAGTATTGGATGTTGATCCTCTTTAAATGTCTGGTAAAATTCTGCTGTAAATCCATAGGGGTCTGGGCTTTTTTTAGTCAGGAGGTTATTTATTACTGTTTCAATCTCCTTATGTGGTATGGTTCTGTTTTAGCTTTAATCTTTTCTTGGTTTAGTTTTGGTGTTCCCATGCTTTTAGGTACCCGTCTGTTTCTTTTAGGTTTTCAAATTTAGTAGCATATAGGTTTTAAAAGTATTCCCTTATAATGTTCTGGATCTCTTTGGTGTCTGTTGTGATGTTTCCCCTTCCATCTCTGACTTTGTTGATTTGGAGGTGCTCTTTCTTTCTTTTGGTTAACTGGGCTAGCAGTCTATCAACCTTGTTTATCT
>NW_008343479.1:3972938-3984722 GCF_000622305.1 Nannospalax galili | reverse complement strand
GTCTGCTGATTTTAGGTTTCATTTGTTGTTGCTTTACAAGTGTGTTGAGTTGCAATGTTAAGTCATTTATTTGTGATCCTTCTGATTTTTTAATGTAGGCACTTAGAGCTATAAACTGCCCTCTAAGGACTGCTTTCAATGTGTCCTAGAGGTTTTGTTTTATTGTATTGTCCCCTTTCGTTTAGTTCCAGGAATACATTTATTTCTTTCTTAATTTCTCCTTTGACCCATTCATTATTCAGAAGTGTGTTGTTTAATCTCCATATGTTCATGTGGTTACTGGGGTTTCTTCTGGTATTGATTTTAAGCTTCCTTGCACTGTGGTCTGATAGAATGCATGGAATTATTTCAATCTTTTTGTATTTGTTGATGTTTGCTTTGTGCCCCAGTACATGATTGATTTTGGAGAAGGTTCCATAGGGTGCTGAAGAGAAAGTATATTCTTTGGTGCTTGGATGTATATTTGGTATATGTCTGTTAGTTTCATTTGATATATGATATTGTTTGATTCAGATGTCTCTCTGTTAATTCTCTGTCCTGTTGACCTACCTAATGGGGACAGTGGGATGTTGAAGTCTCCTACTATTAATGATTTGGGATTAATTTGTGTCTTAAATTCCTATAGCACTGTTTTTATGAAGTTGGGTGCACCAGAGTTTGGTGAATATGTGTTCATGATTGTAATATCTTCTTGGTTTATTGTTCCTTTGATCAGAATGAATTGGTCATATTTGTCTCTTCTGATTAGTTTTAGTTTAAAGTCTATTTTATCAGGTATTAGAATTGCAATGCCTGCTTTTTTCTTATTACCATTCACTTGGTATATTTTTTTTCCATCCTTTCACCTTAAGGTAGTACCTGTCCTTGAAAGTGAGATGAATTTCTTGTAGACAACAAAAAGATGAGTTTTGTTTATTAATCCATTCAACTAATTTATATATTTTGACTGGGGGGTTCAGTCCATTGATATTTAAAGTTGTTAATGAAAGATGTGTATTGAATCTTGTCATTTTTTTCTGTTCTCATTCTTGATATAGCTGTGCATTTCCACAGTTATACCTTCATTGAATTTCTTTCTGTCACCCCTTGTGTATAGTCATTCCTTTCTTCAGCTCTTTGTATTGCTTCAAGATCTCTCTGAATGGCTGGTTTTATGAACATGAATTCTTTCAGCCTGTTTATGTCATAGAAGATTTTTTCTTTCCCCTTCAACTATGGTAGACATTTTGGCTGGGTAAAATAATCTGGGTTGGCATCTGTGATCATTTAGAACTGGGAATGCTTTTGTCCAGGCTCTTCTGGCTTTCATAGTTTGCACTGAAAAGTCAGCTCTAATCCTGATGGGTTTTCCTTTATATGTGACTTGTTTTTCTTTTGCAGCTTTCAGTATTTTCTCTTTGTTCAGAACGCTTAGTGTTTTTACTCTGATGTGCCATGGAGACTTTCTTTTGTGGTGTTCTATACACTTCTTCTATTTGTATGGGCATGTCTTTTTTTAATTTGGGGAAATTTTCTTCTACAATCCTGTTGAAGATCTGGTCCATACTATTATCATGAGCATACTATTATCATGAGATTCTTCCCCTTCCAGTATGCCTATGATTCCTAAGTTTGTTTTTTTTTTTTTTTATGGTGTCACACAATTCTTGCATATTCCATTCTTGTGTTTTCTTAAAATTTTCATAATCTTTGCTTCAGTGGTCTAATTCGTCCAGTTTATCTTTCAGTCTTGATATTCTGTTTTCCATTTCATTAATCCTATTGGTGAGGCTTTCTCCTGTCATTTCTAGTTGGCTTACTGAGTGTTTCACTCCCCTATTCATTTCAGCCTGAGTATTCTTCAATATTTCTAATGCTTCATTCAGAAGTTTATCCCTATCTTCCTTCAGTTCTTTGATTTCTTTGTGTGTTCCTTAAATTCACTGAATTTAATGTTTATAATTGTTCTTTTAAGTTCCATGTCCTGTGTTATCTCTAGGGAGTTCACTCCTCTAGAAGACTGTTGGTACTTGGTGGGGATATGTTATTTTGGTTTTTCATGTTATTATTTTTTTCTCTGTGACTTTGACATGTAAATTTCTTTTGTAGTTTCTGATTATAGTGTGAGACTCAAGCATGAAAGCTGGTTGGTCTGGGCTTCAGGTTCTCTCTTTTGATTTTTTATTGGAGTGGCCTAATTGCTGCTGTCTGCTGTGTTGTCAGCACCCCAGCCATTCCCCACTACTTGCCATTCTGGTGAATCTAGTCAGCCTATCTAAAGGTCTTTTTTTTAGGAGGCTCAGCTGTTTCTCATCTAGCAGTAATCAGTTGTCAATATTCCTTTAGATAAGATTGGGGTCTGCTGTTAATTTTCCCAGTTCTATGCTGGGTTTCTTTCTTTTTTTAATAATTATGAGACATATTAATTTAACAAATACATTTTCCATCAGTTGTGAGAATTCTTTTCCTGGAGATACTAAACAGCACTTATTTCCTTTGAAGGTTCTAGTGTCAAGCTGATGTTTGATTAAAGTTTTACTGGCAAGCCAATGAATTTACTGAGCTTATTTGTGGAGATAACTGAGGGAACTGAGGGCTTGCCAAGGTATATGTATGACCTGAGGGTATGCACACTGGAAAGCTTTTACCCAGCATGGGTCATGCCTTCTCTTCCTAGCCTTCCCCACTTGTATACTTTAGCCTTCCCCAAATCCAGGAGACCATGTGTGATTAGGGTCAAGTTACATACAGTTGGCTGGGAAGAGTGGCTGGATACTCCAGTGAGGATCCAGTGACCCTGCTTGGCTCTTCTTTAATGAATGAGCACAACCGTGAAGCCATCTTTGTTGCTGCCCTTTTCACAATCGTTAAGAGCTGGAAGCAACCTAAGTGCCCCTCGACTGATGAGTGGTTAACAAAAGTGTGGTACATTTACACAATGGAGTTCTATTCAGCAGTGAAGAAAGATGAAATAATGAAATTTGCAGGTAAATGGATGGATCTAGAAACTGTTATACTAAATGAAGTAACAGAGACTCAGAAATACAAATGATGTATGTTCGCCCTCATATGTGGATCCTAGCACCAAATCTTTTTAAACTCCATGTTCTTTTAATAAGATGATGCTGTACAGCAGTCTCTTATGCATGAAATAATGACCAGCATCATGACTTCAGCTGTGCCTGATTGCTAAAGTTCATGAATTTTTAAATTTCCTTCTGGACTTTGTCTTTGACCCATTCACGAGTCATTTGTATGTTGTTTAATTTCCATGGTTTTTGTAATTACTAGAGGCTCTTTGATGTTTATTTCAAGCTTTATTGCATTGTGGTCAAATAGGTTACAGAGTTATTTCAATTTCTGTATATTTGTTTGGATTTCTTCTGTGTCCCGGCATATTGTTTATTTTAGAGTAACTCTTGTGGGCTCCAGAGTAGAATGTGCATTTTTTTGGTGTTTAGGTGGAATAATCTGTAGATAGCTGTTAGGTTGGTTTGATGTGTGATATCTTTTAATTTTGATGCTTCTCTCTTTATTTTTTGCCCAGATGACCTGTGTATTGGAGAAGGTAGAATAGTGAAATCACCTACTTTACTAGGTTGGGTTTAAGCTGTATCTTAATGGCAAGTACTACCCTTTTTATGAAACTGGGTGTGCCAGAATATGGTGCATATATGTTTAGAATTGTAATATCATCTTGATTAGTTATTACCTTGATCAAAATTTAGTGTTCTTATTTATCTCTTATTATTAGTTTTGGCTTTAACTCTATTTTGTCATATATTAGGATAGTGATGCCTGCTTATTTCCTGGTCCCATTCACTTGAAACCCTTTTCTCCATCAAGTCATAATCAAGTGACTTCTATTCATGAAAGTGAGTTTCTTGTAGAGAGCAAAAAGAGGGATTTTGTTTCTATTTTCATTTATATATTTTTATTTTATGTGTATGAGCATTTTGCTTGCATGTGTGTTTGTATACCCATGTGTGTTTGTATACCCATGAGTGGATTGCATACAGAAGTTAGAAGAGGGTGCTTGATCCCTGGAACTGGAGTGATGGGCAGTTGTTAGATACCATGTGGGTGCTGGGAACCAAACCTGGGTCCTTTGAAGAACAGTCAGGGCTCTTAACCATTGAGCCACCTCTCTAGCTCTGGATATTGTTTCTTAATTCATTAAACTAAGGTTATTTTGATTCAGGAATTGAAGCCATTTATATTTAGTTATTGCATGTTGATTGAGGGTTGTTGTCATTTTGTATTTTATTTTTTGTTCTTTTTGTTCTTAGCTTTACTTTGTTTTTCAGTAATATAGCTTCATTTGTTTTCTTTCTGTAGTCTCTTGACTATGATTATGCCTCTTTTCCATCTGAAGTATTGTTTCCAGTATTCTCCGTAAGGCTGATTTGGTGTACATGAAAATTTTTAACCTGTTTATGTCAAGGAAAGTTTTTCTTTTTCCTTCAACTATTAGATAGTTTTGCTGGGTATGTAGTCTATGTTGGTATCTGTGGTCTTTTATAACTTGGAGTGCACTGCTTTAGACTTTTCTGGCTTTTAAAATTTCGCCTGAAATGTCAGCTGTTGTTCCAGTGAGTTTTCCTTTACACGTGACTTGTTTTATAGCTTTCAATACTCAGTCTTTCTTCTGTACATTTGGTGTTTTTGCTATGATCTGCCACGTGGGCTTTTTTCCGGTCCTGTCTATTTGGTGTTCGGTGTGCTTCTTGTATCTATATGGGTTTATCTTTCCTTAATTTGGGGAAGTTATATTTAATAAACCTGTTGAAGATCTGGCTTGTGCCACTGACCTGGGATTCCTCTCCTTCTATGCCTATAATTTTTAGATTTGGTCTTTCCTGGTGTCCCAAAGTTCCTGTATATTCCTTTAATGTGTTTTTACAGCTTGTCAAATTCATTAACTGAGTGGTCCAATTATATACTTTATCTTCAAGTACTGGTATTCTATCTTCTACTTGATTTAATTTAGTTATAAATAAATTTATCTATAAATTTAGAAAGCTTTCCTCTGAGTTTTCTAATTAGGATATTGCATTTTTCAATTCCAATTTCATTTCAGTTTGAGTTTTCTCAGTATTTCTATCTCTTCACTGAACTTGGTTTTCAAATCCTGAATTACCTTTATAACTTTATAATTTCATTCAACCATATATCTATGTTTTCTTCACTCAGGAGTTTATTTCTGTCCTTGAGATCATTGAGTTGTTTGTTTGTGTCTTCTTTTAAACTCGTAGAATTATTTGATTATATTTATGATTGTTCTTTTTAAATTCTGTGCCCTGTGGTTTATCTGGATAATTCTAATTGAAGAACTTTTTTATGGGATTAGCAGGTGGGACATACTATCTTGAACTTCCATATTGTTTGTGCTTTGGCAATGTGACCTGGGCATGTGGACCTCTTACACTAGTTGTATGTGTAATATGAGATTCTGGCCTGTCTCTGTTAAGTAGAGGTTTGATTCTGACTTATCTTTTTGTTGCTGTTGTTGTTGTCCAAGCTTGGTTGATTTCACATAAGGTATGAGGAGTTGGTAGGACAATCCTTCAGCTACTCAGTGTTGCCTTTTGATTGATGGGATAAGGATGACCAAAATAAAAATGTAGAAAGCAGCATATTTTAAAATGAAATGGAGATCTTCTTTAAAGGTTAAAAACTCATTCAATTTTGTGTCTTTTTTAAAAAATATTTTATTTTTATTTTGTGTGTATGAATGTATTGCCTGCATGTACATGAGTGCACCCATGTCACACAATGCCACGGAGGTCAGAAGAGGGCTTTGGATTCCTCTGGAACTGGAGTTAAGAACAGTTCGTAGCCGCCATGTGGGTGCTGGGAATCGAGCCAGGGTCCTCTGCAAGAGCAGTCAGTGCTCTTACTTAACCACTGAGCCATCTCTCCAGCCCCTCAATTTTATATCTTATAGGGTTTATACTGAGTTCAATATTGTATAACTGTATTAATTCAACTATGAACCTAAAAATTTACAGCCACTTTTGAAAAAGATGTATCCTTGCTCTGGAAATTGATACTGAATATGTTAAAGCTGTAATGAAATGCTTCTTCTAATCATGTGGTTATTAATTTTAAAAAGTTAAATACATAAAAATTAAAAAAAGTACGTGAATTTGACTCCTTGTTGGGTCTGCCTGGGCTGTTTGCAAGATGGGTTACCCATGCTAAGTCTGGGAGTGTGAAGATTGGGCAGGATCTAGAACACTGGCCAGCCTGACCTGGTACACATCCTGTACAATATCAGCTACCTCTGAGAATACCATGACAATGTGGAGGGCAGTGTAGGTGTCACTCTAGAGTGGGGTGTTGTGTGAGCTATGTGACCCGAACTAGATGTAGGAGTGTGGAGACAGTCGGGGCTGGCAAAGAACTCACCAGGCTTGGCTGATGCATGGGCTTCCAAACCCAACCTATTTCTCAGAGGGTGGGAATGGCACCAGTGAGCAAGGGTCTTGGGAATCCACAGGCTGGGTCAATGCAAATAGGAAGAGACATGAGCTATTCCTGGGAGTGTGGGGAATTTACTGGCTGGTGAGGTTCTGAGGAAGTCACAAGACTGGACCAGTGCAGGAGCAGAGCAACCTGACCTAAGCCTTGGGGCATGGGGTTCATTTTTCTTCTATTATTTCCTGAACTATTGGATTTCTATTCAGAGAGTCCTTGATTATGCTTCTATCATAAACCGTTTGACCCAAGAATTTTCAAAGGCACCGATCTTCATTAAGATCTTCTTTCCATTTTGAGATGATTTTTTTCCACAGATAAACAGTCTAGTCTCAGCTTTTTGCATGTGAACGAAGCTGCCTTTTTTCAAAGGAATGTTTCTGCTTACTTTAGGGGAAATCAGATGGCTGTATATGCTTTATTTCTATAGCTGTAACTGGCAGCAGCTAGGTTTATTTCTAGGTCCTACACTTAATTGCACTGGAATACATGGTAGAGTGTGTGTGTGTGTGTGTGTGTGTGTGTGTGTGTGTGTGTGAATACTTTGCTCACTTTGTTACTGTGGGTCTGTAGTAGAGTTTGAGATTAGGCATTATGAAACTTCCAACATTGCTGGTTTTGCCTAAGATTGTTTTGAATATCCATGATCTGTTTTGCTTCTATATGAGATTTAGAATTGTTTTCTTTTTCTATTAAGAATATCATTGCATCATCTGTGAATGATTATATAAACTCTGTAGGTAACTTTTATTGGCATAACCATTTGGACAATATCACTTCTGAATACAGGAAGTCTTTCCATCTTCCAGGGTCTTATTTAATTTCATTCTTTGTTCTTTAACACTTTGTATTTTACTTTTATAATTAAGCTTATTCTTAGTATTGAAAAATGTTTTAAGACAATTGTAAATGGGAATGCTATTTTTCTAATTCTTTCACAGTGAACCCATTGTTGGTGGAAATGTAAATTAGTACAACCAATTTGGAAATTAGTTTAGATGTTCCTGAGAAAACTAAAAATAAAATTATCATTTGATCCAGCTATGCCATTGCTGAGTATGTTCCCAGAGTCAAAATCACCAAACCATAGGGCTAGTGACTTACCTGTGGTTAACATGGCACTGTTCACATAGCCAATTTATGGAATCATCCTGCGTATCCATAATCAGAGGGATGGACAAATAAAGTGTGATATACAAAACTGAATTTTATTCAGCAACAAAAAAGAATGTGAATGATATTATTTTCAGGAAAATTATAAGAATTTTGTATCATCATATTAAGTAGAAAGAAACAGACTCAACATGATCACAATCACACATTTTTCTCTCATATGTGGACTCTAGAAAGGTAGAAATAAACTATCCTGAAAGAAAAATGGATTATACAAGGGAAGAGGAAGGTAATCAAGGAATTGGATGAGGATAATTGGCTGGTGAGTATAATCAAAGTGTGTTAAATTCATGTATGAAATATAATGAAACCCATTTTTGTACTATTAATATATACTAATAATAAAAAATGAAAGAGAATCTAAAATGTTTGATATTTAATTATTGGACTGTGCTGTCTACAAAACTTGCCCTTTAGTTCCTTGTACTTTGATAGATAGAGCAGCCCTGGTTTCCTGTCATTGAGTCTAACAGTAAAATTTTCTTTTTAGCTCATCTGTATACAGATCCGTTCTGGTAGGACAATTGAAGTCAGTTCCTACTTTCCAGCCAAAGAATTTTAAAAATAGAATTTGATGGTAAGGTTTCCATCAAAACATTTATCAGCAATTAAATTTATGTTAAGAAATGTCATTTAATAAATAAAACCTCATTTTAAAAATTACACATTTCATAATCAAATACAATCTTTGCTTGTTTTCCTCTCTTCTCACTGCAGACTTTAAAAATCAACTGCTTTGTTCTTTCCAACAATCACATTTGAGAAAATGTTCTTCATTTTTCTCGAGCCTATCCTTCTGACATCGTATATTTGATGTGTTCAGCTTTAGAGTTAATTCCCAGTGGATATAAACTTCCAACCCAGAGTAGAGACACTGCTGAAGGTAGAAATGGGGATGTTATAACAACCAAGGTGCTTGCCAGAAAGGGTAAATGAAGTTAGAGACACTCATGTTTTAATTTGTATGTAAGGTGGACATATTTTTACTAATATTAATGTGGTATTTCAGTATATGAACATTGTGTAACCTCTGATTTGGAACATTTTGTTTATCCATCCCCTCAAACATTTTCATTTTTTTTGAAAAATATATTAACATGTTTTCTTCTAGCAATTTTGATTTATGTAGTGAAATACCATCACTATGATCACCCTTCTGTACAGTATACACTAGAGCTCTGTCTAGGTGAGGGTTTGTTTCTGTACACCAACCTCTATGCACATGTCCCTGCCCCTCCAGTCTCTGGTAACTACTCTTCTACTTTTTAACCATCCGAGCTGTGGTATCTGTGAAATTCTTTCTGTGGATATGTGTTGTTTTTGTTGTTGTTGTGTGTGTATGTGCATATGTATACATGTATGTGTGGAGGCCAGAGGTTAATGCCAGATGTCTTTTTCGGTTGCTCTCAATCCTTTTTTGTAATCTTATCTTTTTGAGACAGCATGTCTCACTGAATCTTGAACAGGTCAGTTTGGCTAGACTGGCTGACTAATGAGCCCAAGGGATCCTGCTGCCCCTGCCTCTCCAGGGCTGGGATTATAGGATCACACTGCTACAAGGGCTTTTGGCTTTTATACTAGTGTTGGGGAAACAAACTGAAGCTCTTATGAGAGTGTGGCAAATATTTCAGTGGCAGCATCTTCTGTCAAGTCCCATATGTCTGTGGAAACCTTCATAAGAGTTTTCCATGAGAGATTTCTTGAGATATTGCTTGCTTTTCCGTGAGGAAGGAGATCATGATGTTCTGACAGGAGGAAAGATTAGAGACTAAGCTCATTTGAGGTGAATCTGGCATTTCCATTGACTGTTGAGAACTATCACTAAAGAAAATAAATTGGCATTAAGTGAAGTCTGTGATTGCTCCTAAGCACACATGCCCTGAGACATGAGCTCAGCTAGCTTAAGCTCTTTCTTCTAAATCTTCTTTCCAATGGAAAAAGCAGTTAAAATTACAGCCCTGAGTAATTTACTTATTTTAGACTACTTGAAACTTCAACAGTCCTAACTAAAGCTAAAGAGATTTAAAATAGCAAGGTAGCTCTTTGAAATTTAAATAGTGCAGTGGTAAAAATATTTGCAATAAATAACGCATTTATCTAAGTACTTTAATTATGATTCCAAAACTTTCACAAATTTTTCTGATTCACTGAGAAATAATTATAAAGAATACAATGAGCAACAACCACACACTGGGCAGCTCTCATTTTAGAAAGATATTTAAATGCTCAAGATGTTACTCTTGGAAAAATAAATTATGGTTGAAAATTTTATATGTGTGTATGTGTCTAATATTATTCACATAAATCAGAGAAAAACTAAAAGAAAATCAATTAATTATGCCTGCATTATGGTATTGTTTCTGATGGCTGATACATGTTATAATGTCAGAAAACTACGAATGTTAACTTCAAATTAAGTTGCTAGACCTCTTTGTCTTTTAGATCTGGATGATTATAGGTGTTAAAATTCTCCAGGCCAATCACCAGGGATACAAATAACCACAAATGCTGGCCTGGTTGTGGTGAAAGGAGAACTCCTCTTTACTGTTGGTGGGAGTATAAAATAGGGCATCCACTTTGGAACAGCCTGGAAGTTTCTTTAAAAACTAGAATTAGCACTGCCATATGACTCAGCTATTTCACTCCTGGGCTTGTATCCAAAGGACTCTGTGCCCTACTATAGAGATACTTGCACATCAATGTTCCTTGCTGTTTTATTCATAATAGCTAGAAAATGAAACGAACCTAGATGTCTATCAACAGATGAATGGATAGGAAAAACATGGCACATATATATGGAATGGAATGTTACTGCGCTACAAAAAAAAAAAAAGAAACCATAAAATTAGGTAAATGTATGGAATTGGAAAATGTGTACGGAGACAACGGAGGTCCATAAAGAAAGATACCATGTATTCTCTCTTACATTCAGGTTTTAGCTTCAAATCTTTTGTTTTGTGCATTTAATTTGGAGCATAAATGGAAGTCATAAGAGTAGAGAGGGCCTTTCAGGGGCACATTAAGAGGGAGGGGATAGTAGATTATAGTTAAAATGAAAGTAGTGATAAAGGTTATGCAGTGAGGGGAAAATCAAGGGGATGAAGGGGAGGTTAACTAAAGGAAGGGTGTATAAAAAATCACCTGGAAGCTGCTGTAGTTTGCTTCTCTGCAGCTATGGTGAAACACTGACCATAACCAACTTAGGAAGGACTAAGGATATTTCATTTCATAGTGCCAAGGCAGTGAGTCTTAGAGGGAAGTGAGGCAGGAACTCGAGGCAGGAATGTGGAGGTGGGAGCTAAAGCAGAGAGCATGGAGGGACGTCTATACTGACTTGTCATCCCTGGCTTGCTCACCTGCCTTTCTTGTATAGTTCAGGTCCACCTGCCTGGGACTGGCAGTGTTCACAGTGGGCTGGGCCTTCCTACAGTCCCACAGACCAATCCGATGGAGAAAATTCCTCAACTGAGATTTCCTCTTCCCAGATGTGCAAAGTTGACAACTGAAGATAGCTAGCACAGAGACCGACTAGTTCACAGTACAATTTAAAAATAAATAAGTTGAGTGACAGCAGAACAACTATGAAAATAAGGAAGAGGGGGAACACTGAAGGTTAAAGATCAGGCAGAGATGGGGCAGAGAGTCGGGGACTGGAGGGCATAGTGGGTGGATTAAGTAAAACTCAGGAGGTATAACAAACTTGCTACTTAGTAAGCTAGTTTCACAATACAATAATAAAGAGAGTTCAAATGGAATTACTCTACACAAATGGACACTATTTCTCCAATACTGGACTAATTATTTTCTCTTTGCAGAAACAGATAATCCTAAACTATGAAATATACTAATGGATTAGTCTTTTTAAGGTGTTAGATGATATGCTTCAATGAACTAGAAATTAAATATTTTTTAATATCTACTGAGAAGCATGTATAAAGGCAATAGTTTACATCAAAAGATTTAAAAATAATTGGTAATGTCTTTAAAATCTTAGACAATCTTCACCAGTGTAAAAACTATGTAATAAAATTTGCCAATTCTTTCTATGAATATCTTCCACATGTTGAGACATGAGGAATAGAATCTCAGATTCAACATCTTTTCTAAAAAATAGTTGCATTTATGTACTCTTAACCAGGCATAAGTGTTGAC
>NW_008343479.1:3970777-3972907 GCF_000622305.1 Nannospalax galili | reverse complement strand
TAATAATAATAATAATAATAATAATAATAATAATAAACTTGTTATCTTTTAAACAGCAAAGTTCCCCTAGGGTTTTGTGAAATTCAGAATGACCACTCAAGGCCAAGTGCTTATTGCAACACATAAGGGCTTGGCTTTTCTGGGAGGACAATGGGAATTTACACTGATCTATTTATATATGCTGACAGTGGAATAGCTGGGTAGAGAGTGTGTATCTTTATCTTCATTAATGAAGCCTGATAAAGAGTTTGTATCATTTGTTGTTCTTTTGTTATAAACCATGATTAATATAAGTTAAATTTTCTTACATTTACAAAAGTCATGTTTTATAAATCCTTGTCTTTATGCAGGATGTGGTATTGTATAGATATCACTACAAGTTTCTTCTCATGACTCTCTGGAAATCGTTGAAATGTTTATGGACATGTCAATGCTGTTGTAATTAAATGCTTCCTCTAATTATGTGGTTATTAAATAAATATTTTTTTTAAAAAGAAATGTTTATGGACATTTTGTATGTGATTTAGTATTATTTATTGGTGCTCAAAACACTTATGTATTCATGTGTTCAGCATAATAAATATTTTATGACACCCATAAAAGTATCACATAGTTTGCAAATAATAGTAATCTTATAAGAATGAAATAACAGAACAGTATTGAAAACCCATGTGAGTGATGGATATCCTGCTGCTGTTTATAAGTCATTATGGCATGGAGACAAACAGAAAAAGTGTTTTACATATTTCTTGTTACATTTTACGTATATTAATTTTAGGATCAGTCACTGAGTCCAAATGCAAAGACAAGGACTAGTCTTTAAATGTGTAGGTTACATTTTTGACCATTAACTTGTGTGAAAAGTTAGAAACCATAGCTTTAAGCTTAGTCACATTGAAAAAGACAAACACCAATGCAGAGATAAGAGACTCTAAGAGTCAAAAAAATTGGACTCTGGTGCATATTGGCCACAAGTAAATCTTAGGCAAGCCTAAAGGAAGTTCTATTAAAATTATCTTAAAGATAAGTTCTATGTCTATGTCGTATCGGTCATTGCCTTTACAGCAATAGGCTCATAGTTTAGATCTTGATATTATTCATTGCAATCACATACCATCAACATGGTTAGCATTATAAAAGGTTTATACATAAACAATGAACTTACTTTTCTAATGGGCAAGAAATATCCTAAAAGCAAGCCATTCCAACTAGGGATCATACAAAAAGAGTTGAGAGGAATTCTTACTCACAGAAGCCTATCAATTATATCTGCCTAGAAAAATAGTGTCTCCTAAGAAGAGAGTTGGAAGGCTGAAAGCCTGCACATTCAGACCAAACCCATGGGTTTAGCCTTTCCTGTGTTCTCTATGTTAGTACTGAGTATTGCAAATGTTTGACTACAATTCATCCCCAAAGCAACAGAGAAACAACTGACCGGGGACCCTCAGTAACAACCAGCAATAGAAAGAAAAGCCTTGGATATGTGATGGTACTGATTTCAGAGGAGTACTAATACAGAACTCTGGACCAGACACAACTGTGGCAGGTGTATTTCCTGAGGATTAGCAGCACTGAGTTTAATCTGAAAGAATCTAACCACTGAGAATTGTGAAAAATTAATACTAAGATTCATTCAGACACAAAGTGACGAAATACTTTCCTCCTTTCATAAGAGAAAGTTTGTCTTTAAGAAGCTGTTTTAGGTATTTGCACTGAGAGAGCCACAGCATAGGTAGTAGCAAGGAGTACCGTAAATCTTCAGCATTAGATGCAGAGATCCTGTCATCTCTGCTTAGACTTAGTTGCCAAAGTCACAAACATCAGAGGAGGTGGGCTCTTAATTGACCTATATGTGGCATCAGTAAGAAGTGTTCAAGACTAATGAAACCGTCCTTGACTATTGTGGGAATTCACTAAGGGGACATCTACTGGATTCTGAAATTCCTACAGGAAAGCATTAAAATCCTGCATTATAATGCCATAGGCTTTAAAACAATTGAGTCCATGATGGCCTTAGTAAAGCGTGGATAATTCAGTTGAAATATATGTGTGTGTGTGTGTGTGTGTGTGTGTGTGTGAGAGAGAGAGAGAGAGAGAGAGAGAGAGAGAGAGAGAGAGAGAGAGAGATAT
>NW_008343479.1:3957566-3970585 GCF_000622305.1 Nannospalax galili | reverse complement strand
ATATATAATATATATTTCATATCTCACACATTGAAGGTCTAAGAATAATTTAGCTGAATTTATCATTATACAAACGATTGAAAGGAACATAAGGAAATCGACAGACAGATACCAAGTGTTCAAATTTAAGATGAAGAATTAAGTGAGTAAGAATGTGGAGGGAAAAAGTTGGAAGGGCATTAGACAAAACCTAAAAGCATTTGGCATGTCATTACTCACAGATGAGCAGTGGATGGGGGATTACAATACTAGCTTGCGCTGGGTAGATCCAAGGACGCTATTAAGCTTCTTATAAATCACATGAAAGACTCCTACAACACATAATGGTGAGGCCCAAAATATCAATAATACCGAAGGTGAGAAAAACCCACTGCATTTCCATTTGCTATGACAATAGGAATGTGGCAGTTTTGAACAGTTTAATAACTTCATGATTCAGCATGCCAGGCTTTGCTCTCATGGTTATCAGCTGAATAATAGATCTCATACCTGTGTCTGCTTTCTCTGAACACTTCTGTTAACCATTGCTTTAGGTTAGTCTCACTGGGAAGACTCCTCTGATACAGAAGTTAGTGTGCAAAAAATCATTAAGAGGTGTTCTTAAGATTAACTCCTAGAGAAAGGAAGTGGGGAGTTTGAGTGAGTAAAGAGAGAAGTTGAGATTTGACGTAATTTTAACAGAGGCCTCAGCCAAACTACATGATGTTCTGAAAATGCAGTGATCTTTCAAAAATGTCCTGTGTAGGGTTGGGAGGATCAGATGTTTATAGTTATCAGTTACTGAAAGCAGATTGCATGGGGAAAGACACAAGGTTTTGGGTCTCTTTAGTTTTCATAAGTTCTTTATGGAATTGACAAATTAAACCTTTTTTATATTAGTGTTTCTATAAGTGAGAGGACTAAATTCATTTTCATGAGTAGCCAAAGGAGCTACAAATCACTATATTTAAACCACTGCCAATGTCTTCAATATCGTGGTAAATAATAACACTTCCTGTGAGTTTATTTCAGCTTAGGGATGAAGAAAATTTCAAGAACAGTGATACTGATGCTCTGAAAACTCAGTGTTTTTTCCTGCCTTAGCGGTACATGCCATCAATAGCCCGTACCTACATGGTATCTGCTCTCCTTGCTCATTTTTCTCTCTCTTCAGAGAAGGGCACCCATTTGGAAATACCAAAACCAAATTTATAATTATACACTTTAGTATTTCCCCACATCTCCAATTGTTGTTATTGTTGCTACTGGTTCAGGAATAAATAACAGTCTATGACAGTCAGATGATGGTCTGCCACTGACACACTCATAGTGAAATATACCACTCTATAATAAAACAGAAACAGTTTTACAGTGTGCTACCAGAGACTGTTACATTGAAGCCTTGATAAAACAAGTAAGGATAGGCTGCTTCATTTTTCTAAGAAGTTAAAAACATGAAAAAAGTCGTTATGATGCCTACTAGACACCAGGCTTCCTCCTTTGTGGCCTAAAAGAATGACGGCCTTGCTATCTGTTCTATAAGTATGTGACACTTATTAAGATGCACACTCATACACTTGACTTTTTCTCCGACATACCCATTTCAGACTTCCCAGGAAATCCCCCTTCAAACAGAATTCTAAATACTGCAGTAAATCTTCCCATCACCCTCTTACTTAAATAGAGGATGATTACTGGGGTCTGTATGTTCTTTCATTGTGATGATTAATAAACCAACTTTGTTCATTTGATGTTTTTCTGGAGGGTTTTGGTGAAAGAGCATTGACAATGGATAGGTTATTATACTTAGTAATGCTAAAATTTGTTTGATAATGACCCTATACAAAAAAGGATTTTTGTGTGAGGCAGGATGATCACTTAGATTAAGAAAATTCTACTGGATATTATTTATCTCATGTATATTAGCTCAGATAATTTTATCAAATACTAATTTTCTCTAATCATTAGTTATCCTATCTGTTCAAAGGTATATCATTTGTTGAATTAAGATTGTACAAATTCATTCACTTAGCAAATATTTATTGAATTTCCATGCCAGATTCATGAAACCTAGAGACAAGCACATAGCTGACAAAAAGATTGAAATCTAACGTAGAATACAGACGTTAATGAAATAATTATCAAATGCACACACAAAATTACAACTGTGGTAAGTGAAAGGAAGAAAGACCATTGGTTCAATGCTGGAAGAAATTTTAGAAGGAAACATGTCATTGCTGCTAAAGTCCAGAAATAAGAGGGTTAAAGACGATACCTACCTTGGCAGGCAGGGCCTGAACATGCTGATGATATTTTCTAAATTGGTCTATATCCTAGTAGCTTGCTTCTAGTAACCTTGGTATTACTAAGAATTTGCTTTTTCTTTACCAAGTCTAGTATTATCCTCATTCTGGTTCTCTCTCTCTCTCCTTTTTCTATTATGATTTATTATGATGCACAGTCATTGAATTTCCTCCATATTCAGTAAGTAGATCTTCAATTCTTCTTAAGATGTCATAGTTCACAGTTCTGTTTCATTAGTGGTAGAACTCATTCTTCTGAACTTCTAGGATGTATGAAGCAGATCCGATGTTGAAACAGCAAAATCATTTCCTGAGACTCCTTGATAGAGTCTTCCACATTATTAGTAAAACTCCATCTTGCATAGGCACCTTAGGCTCAGACATGATGCTCAGCAGTTACTGGATGCATCTGTTCAAAGGAACCCTCTTCCTACTCGTTCACAGCCATACATTTATAAGAGTGAATGCGATATAGCAGCATATGGAGCCCTGGACAACTCAATCACTCCCCATTCTGCTCTCAGTTTCACATGGGGACATTTTTTGTGAAAGCTCTTTGAATATAGAGGAAAACAAATCGGAGCATAGAATTTTGCCAATGATTTTATTCTGGAAAATATATAAAGTTTAATGTGTATTTCAGATTTTGTTATGTCTTGGTAGCTGAATGGATATCTAATACGGAGCCTTGGGACTGTATGCCACACAAAAGGGAATGTGCAAAATTTAATAATGAAATAATACAAGGGCATCTCCACACAGAGATGAAACTCAGCTAATTTCTTTTTTTGAAGCTTTTACAATTTTATTAGAATCTTAAAGAAAAATCCTCAGGGCAGCGAGCTGGTCAGCTGCCTTGGGAGGTGAATGGTGGGAAGAGGTAGAGAAGATCATGGAGCCATGCAGGTTTAAAACCTGCATGGAGGTCAGACACGTGGCTGACTCCCAGCCGCATGGATGGGAGAAGGAAGTTTTAGAGAAAAAGTGAAGTAATAAAAGATCCTAGGGGCAGCCCAAAGCCTTAAAGAAAGCATGTTTAGTAAGAAAGGCATGAAGAAGAAAAGGAGAAATTAGGCTTTCCTGAGGAATTCAGGAAAGCATCAGACTTACAGAAACCCACATGACTGTGGCTGGTTGGTCCGGAAATTCTGCAAGGGTCTGAGCTAGTTTCAGGCAGGAAAAATTCGGTACCTCATTAACGCACCAGGTTCCACCCATTTATTTAGCATAACTTAAGGTTAACCTGCCTTCCTAGGAGTGGTTCTATCACTGGGTAATTGACCAGTGAGACTGGAATGCTGGGTCCTCCAACAGATAGACTAGGGATTTTTATAGTCTGGACCAGTTAATTTTATGAAGAATTTTACTATTCTAACATTCCTCTCTCTGAAGAGGTAACTAACCCTAAAATCTTTTAGGGATAAGAGCTCCCAAATACTTCTAACATTTTTGACCTTTGGGACAGAGTACGTTGCTAAAAGGCCTGAGGGCATTTTGATTTTTAGCCAAGAAAGAAACTGGCTACTTTTCTTTGGGGTTTTTTACCCTAACTGCCTAGCCAATTTCTACCCCCTATTCTTATCACACCATCCTCTGGAGAGGTTACCCAGCTTGCAAATAGGGAATCTGGATGCAGACTGTTCTGGTTTCTTCCATGCTGAACAGGGATGCAGGGTGAGGCAATTGGGGTACCCCTTCATTGGGTCTACCTGAAAGACTCCAAAATTACATAACTATTAACTATAGGGAGAAAAGAAAGACCTTGACTAATGCCTAGGAGATGTGAAGAAGTAAAGGGAAGAGTAGTTAGCATTACAAGTTCAAAACAGGGAACCGGAAAAAAGTCAGAACAGGGCAAATATCAAACGTCCAAATCAAAGTCCAGTGGAATTTCTTGATGAGGGCTTCCAAAAGCATCCATCTATTCCATTCCTTCTCGTTTTCCTTTTGGCTGCCAAGGCTAGACTCAAGAGTGAACTCAGGGTTTGTTTTCAGCACTTTGATAGCTGTTGGAGTCGCTAGAATCAGTGTCAGTTCCCGTTCAAAGGCTTCTAGATAGGGAGAGAAAACAAATTTAGCCATAATTTATTTTAGGCTACCAACAATAGTGGGTTGTCTCCTTCAGCTGTAGGAGGGCACTACAGTATTGCAGACCAAAATTTGAAGTCTTACATCTGAGTATCACTGTCTTATTAGGAACAAACTCACTTTAATCTTTGGTTGTACTTCCCTTTTGGGTGTTTAAGACCATATAGTTGGCCCAAATAAACCAATTCATTTTTACTTTTAAGGTCATTTGAGGATCTGTTCCTCAGGGGTCACATGGGCTTGAGAGGAGCCCCTGGCTCCTTTCTTTTACCAGTTCCATCTATGTGAAGATAAGTCAAAGGTCCTGCTTGACTGTGGCTGGCTTCACTTGGGAGCATGGAGGAAATGATTCATCTGTGTTGACCCTCCTCTTTGTAGACTGGACACTGGTTCAAGTCCATCTCGTAGGTCTCCATGGCCTCCCTGAACAAGAGGACCGGTGACTCATCACAATTACAGGACATTTCAAGAAATGCTCTGTAGTCCCCTGGAACTTACTTTTCTTTGGAGGGCAAGGGACAAAAACAGTCCTTTAAGTCCCTCTGATCACTTTAGTATAGGCCTCAAACTATGGCTGTAAAACCTCCAATAAGGTTAGTTCCACCAGTCTGGTACTTTTAATTACCATGTGCTATGTAAATAAAGCTTGGGCAAAAAACAAATATTCTCAGATAAACCTTGACTAGACATACATTTTGTTCCTTAAACTAGTTGACTAAGTAGGACCTTAGAAATTTTAAAATTGCCTATATATTATCTTTGTCTCATCCTTGTTATATCATTAGAAACCCACACAGTCCTCTATCACTTGCTTAGGCTTTCTCATTTTCCATTTTTATATCCTTCTAACATCTTTTACCTTCTTATTTTCTTTTTTAATAACCATGAGACATAATAACATTAACAAATACATTTTCCATCTGCTGTGAGAATTCTTTTCCTGGAGATACTAAGCAACATTTAGCCCCTTCTATGGTTCTAGTGTCAAACCAACATTTAATTATATTGAAGTTTTCCCTGGGAACCAATGAATTTGCTGAGCTTACTTACAGAGATGACTGAGGGGTTACTGAGGTGTATGAGTGACCTGAGAGTATTTATACTGGAAAGCCTTTACCCAGCATGGATCAAGCCTTCTTTTCCTAGCCTTCCCCAGATTATATACCTCAGTCCTCCCCAAATCCAGGAGACCATGAGTGATTAGGGCCAATTACACACAGTTGGCTGGAAAGAGTTTGGATCCAATTCAGGTTTGGATCCAATGACACTGCTTATCCCTCCTTCAATTAAAGAATACGATGGTTAACAAGTCCAATTGTGATGACTGTTTGCTAGTGGACACAGTTGAAGTCATGAAACTGGCAGTTGTCTGACTCAGAAAATATTGTGCAGCATCATCTTATTCAAAGAACATGAAATCTAAATTACTCACATAAGATGATGTAATGAGTTAATATTACCTGTGTATAGAGTGTGCTTTATAAATTCCCAGGTAAACCTTATAGAAAACACTCAGCTAATGTTTTTTTGTATTCCTTTTTTTTTTCTACTTGCTTCATTGTATTTTGCTAAGAGAATTGTGGCACTCATAATGAGTCTAGTTCTCTCCCACAGAACATTGTGTCAGATACAGTGATGTGACATTTTTTTGTTCCTCAGCATCAAAACTTGGCTTTAATGTCTCTTTACTTTCATGGCTTGTTTTCTCTGTGAGCTAAATCTATTTTGTGTATGAGAAAGATAATACTTTGTCAGACTTGGCTGTTGATACCATTTTTCTCTGGCTTTCTTATTGAGACAGGGCCTTCCTATTTTTGAGACAGAGTCTCCCTGTAACCCCAGCTGATCTGGAATTCACTATGTAGACCAGGATGGTATCCACCTGTCTTTGCCTCCACAGGGCTGGGATTAAAGGCTTTAACCATCATGCCCAGCTGCTGTTAATATTTTGTTAAAAACAAAAGAGCACAAATGCCCCATGCCTTCCAATTTTACAGCTGTTTACCCAATGCCTTTTTTACGAATTTTTAATATATTCATTAAAATGATAAAACAGAAACTTGCCCAGGATAATCTTCCTTTTATGCCTTACAATAGCCAAATAAGCTATGTATAATCTACTAGATGTCTTGTTTCACTTAGTTTGGGATCTCTAGATGAGCTGGAGGTTTAAATATGGGCCATGATTATATGAATGTGAGGTGAGCCCAGGTTTTCTCAAGCTCCATGGTGAGTCTGATGTAGAGAAAGGTGCCATTACCAACAAACCAGGGCCTTTGGGTTCTTCTCAAACTCAGATTTTATGATCCTGTACTATCAGTGTACAGGAGAGCACATTTTAGAATGCACAGTGATTTGTTTCCTGTGTTCAACCATCAGGTTTTCAGTTTCTCTCCTGTGGACTTGTGTGATATCTGGGCTGAACAGTGCTTTGAAACAAGCCGCCTCAAAGCATTTTCCATGAAGTTTTAAAAGTCTAACAGGAAAAGTGTTCTGAGTTTAAGAGTCTCTGAACCCTTTTAATGATATGATGGTTTATTTTAAAGAACAGCTTAATGATTTATGACTTTTGTATTCAGAGTTACAAATTAGGGATGGGGTGGAGACAACTGAAAGAGGCAACAATCATTAAAATAACTTTCACAACTGCAGTAATTATTTTGTTTTTTAATATGCTGGTCTCTTAATCTAGACAATGTGAATGAATTCTGTGTTCTTAAATTTAATGTGTTTCCTGATAAGAACTTTTTCTTTGCTAAAACTTTGACAAATAGGTATTTGGAAAAAAATTTCAAAGTAAAATTCCGATTCTGTTTGGAAAGCATCTTAAAAAAACCCCAGGATGTGATTTCTTACCAACCTTGGTGTGCCACCTTGATGTTTGTCTTTGGACAATTTTCATACTCTCTTGCTTCCCTTGTTGTGGGGACATGATTTCCACAGATTTAGTTCTTTAAACAGTGGGGTTATTCTTTTTGTTCATTTCATTTAATCTCTGAATTCAATTACTTCAAATCAGGAACAAGTATGTCATCTGAATATCTGTGAATAAGTTCCTCGTAGGCTTCAAGAATCTAATTTAAGACTTCAACCACAGTTTTTTGAAAATACAAACTAAAGATGAATAATACCGGATGAAGAAAAAGGACAATGTGCATCATTAAGAGTACTGAAGATTTAGTGTTAGAGCCTCTGAAACCAAAGCAGATCTGAAATAATGTCATGAAGTTAGTCTCATGAAGGTACTGAGAAAGAACTGTCTACAGAAACATCACTGTTGGAAACTGGACTTAATGGCACCGCACGCTTCTCTTGCAAGTCTAAACTTGGGTCAGTATAAGGATCATGTACCTGTTTCTTTAATCCTTTCTGCCAAGCTAAGCTGAGGAAATCAGTACATCAAAAGATGTATTTGAAAGCAGAGGAGAAAAATCTCTGCTTTCCTTTTTACTGTTTCTTATTTTATTTTATTTTTTCATATGAGGAAAGTTGAGATGATTCTAGTTAGGAAAAAAATAATATACTCTAGACCGCCACTTTCACTGTTCAAATTTATTGTATCTTATTTTTCCAAAGCACATGAACACATCTGCTCACCCACTGTATTGTATCAGTGCTTCATGCAACAAAGAATACACTTCACTTCTCCCCCAGAAACTCTGCTACAATGTCAGGACACTTGCTGTGAGTAGCAAAGGACTCAAATCTATTCAACCAAGTTTTAGGTTATTTATAAACTTATACCATAATTAGATTGGGTACAAAGGAGTTTATTGACTCGGTAATTATGTGATACTAAAATAAAGAGGGAAAAGAAAGAGGGAGGATGAGAAGTAAGAAAGGAAGCAAGCTAGAGAGGGGCAGAGCAACTTGATCTCCAAATCCTTTGATTTTGGGAGAAAATAATTTTCCTCAACATCCCAACAGATTTCTCTTATAAAGAGATCTGAACAAGGATTATTCAGTTTCCAAAGAAGGAGGATTATGATGATTAGCTTAAGTACAGCCACCCACTCCTGAGCATTCTGAAATATAGAACAGTTTTGCTGTGACAATCTCTGTTGCTTTTGATTATTAAACCTCTCTAAAGTTCCTTAAATGCTTAAATACTCATTTAAGAAAAACAGTCAGTAAAGATAGTCTTTTTGTAATCCTTGTAAGTGTACTCTGTGTGTGTGAGCCCATGTGTTTGTGAATGCAAGCATGCATTTCCCAGCATGCACATCAGTTGAGAGGACAACCTTGGGTGTCAGTCCTTGCCATCTACTTGATTTGATACTGTCAGTTGTTATTTGCCACTGAGTATGCCAGACTCACTTGCCCACAAGCCTGTGCAAATTATGTTTCTGCATCCCATTTTTCTGCAGGAATATTAGGATTTTACATGCAAAAGTACCATATTTGGTTTTACATTGCTTCTGGGAATTGGAACGCAGGTCCTGAAGCTTAAGTAGCAGGCCTTTTAACCCACTGACTTATCTTCCCAGCACAATAGCTTCTATCATTAATGATAATTAAATTCTAACAAGATAGGTGCATGACTCAGTTGTAAAGCAGAATGACTTAGCTACATCATATATATAATAGTACCATATTGAGATTTATCAATTATGTCATAACCTCAACATATATGGATTAAGAGTATACCTCTCTATCTATTCAGCTCTTAATCATCTATCATCTACCATCTATCTGTCTCCGTCTGTCTATCATCTATCTATCATCTATCTATCTGTCTATCTATCTATCTAATCTATCATCTATCTACCTATCTATCATCTACCTATCTTCCATCTATTGAGTGTGGTGGCATATACCTGTAATTCTAAAATTGGGAAGTAGAGGGAAGAGGACTGTATACTTGAAAACAGCCTAGGTAAGTAGAAAGAGCTCTCAAAATAAAAACCAAGAAAACCCAAATCAAAACCTAAACAAGAACAATGAATCAATCCTAAATGCATCCAAAAATCAACAACAAAAAGGATATAAATTTATAGACAGAATACATTTCCATTAAGGATGTATATGAAAATCTCATAGGGCCCTGAAAAATAACTGACTCCAAAGGCAATAAAAGTATTTGGGGTTTCCAGTGTTTTTACTTTATAGATTAACCAACATTCACATATACAGTTGATCATATATATTTATTTAGTTCTCTCCACTGCCTCTCCCTTAAAGTTTTCATTTATACCCAATCAAGAAAGCCTAGCTATGTAGTAGGTTGTTTACAATAGCACTGCCTTTCTTTCGAATGGACAATACCATTATTTTGCATTTGAGTATCAGATACAAAGAAAAATAGGTTTAAAATTGATTTTCCATCTACTATCTCCTGTGGTCTTAAAGAGCACACTGTAAGGATGATAAGATAGCCTTTGAGAGGACACAACCTGAAGCCTGTGGTCAAATGAGTAATTCATTTCCAGAGTTAGTCCACATCCAGATTTAATTAATTAATTAATTACTCAATTACTTATTAATAATGGGATAACTGGTATCTTCAAGGGAAGTTAGGTGATCACATCAAGACTGAATGATTGACTGATTTGTTTTGAAATGGTAAAACTGACTCCACTTTGTTCTAGCTGATTTTGCCTTATCCTGTGTTTCTGCCCAGCTATTCCAACTGCATCCATCCAGTCAGAATGGAACATGTAGGCTGCATCTGTAGCTTCAGGGGGTACATTGTTTATACAATACTGGGAAACTCGCAATTATCCAGGTAGCATGTCCAGGTAGCACACCCAGGTAGCATGTCCTCTCATCCATCTCAGTGGAGCCCATTGTCTCTGTATTTTCGTGGAACTTGTTTTTCCTAACCAAAACATTTTTTAACTGAAAACTTCTTTGTTAATTGACCTGCTCCTGGTCTGGTGTAACTATGATGATCTGCTGTAACTATGGTTATTGGCTTTGCCCTTGGCATGATATAATTTGTAATTATGATTTTAAAAATTTATAAACCCCACTCTGCCTCCCCCATTGGTCAAGAGCTCTTTTGAGCATTAGCGTCTTCTCAACTGCTGACTGATAAAGGATTCTTGATTCAACCCCAAAGTGCATGACATTTTCTTGGGGGTATTGCAGTGTGTGTGTGTATGTGTGTGTATGTGTGTTTTTGTGTGTGTCATACTGTATATCTCTGGCTGGTCTGGAACACACTATATGTAGACTAGACTGGCCTCAAACTCACAAGATCTGTCTGCCTCTGACTCCCGAGTTGGGATTAAAAGCATGCAAGGCCACACTTGGCACATCTAGATCTTTTAAGCCCACTACTCTTTGTGACAATAGACTTTTTCTTCCAGAAACACTTATATTCAAATTTAAAGACTTTTATTTAACTAAAAATTCAGAAACGATTGAAGTTGGATGAAATTTTGTCTTTCCTAACACAATTTCCAAAGAAATCAAATATCTATCTTCCATTTCAAAAATAAGTTAAACTTCAAGAGTGATTTTATTTACCTTGAATGTAAAATCAACTAAAATGATGGTTAGACAAATAAAAACTTTTTAGTTTCACCCATGTGAACACTGGAGTGATGCTAATATCCTCTCTAATGTGGAGATGACACCTCTAGCTAATTAGTTAAGATGGATGTTTACACCATATATCTTCTACCAGCCATTTGACTTTAAGTCAAGCAGAAGTTATCAGCCTGGAAGTAAGTGTAACAGGGCTGTGAAGTTTACTTCTAGCTGTCAACCAACTCTGTGGCTATGAGCAAATTAGTTAAATGTCATTGAAATAGGGGAACTCAGGATCCCCCTTCAGAGTTCATTAATAACAGAATTTAAGAATGGACTCAAAAAGAAGCTTGATCTTTTTAACTGGAGTTTAACCCTCAGGGCAAACAAGTTATAAATCTCAGCAGCTGCCAGGGGGAGGGGAAAGGAGAAGGAAAAATTCCATGCTGTTTTAATTCAGTGTGGAGGTCAGACACATGGCAGACTAGTAGTGTGGTGGGACAGGGGAGCTTAAGAAAAAGTGTGAGGAAAAGAGCAAGAGAGAAGAAAAGGAGAGGTTATGCTGTTCTGGAGAGTTCAGAAAGCAGGCAGACTTAAGAATCTCCAAGACTGTCGCCTGGCGGGCTACTAAATTCTGGGTAGGAAAAATACATTATTTCAGTAAAGCACTAATGATTCCACCTATCTCTTTAGCAGGGCATAAGGTGAACCCACCTTCCTAGGGGCGGTCCCATGGCCAGGTGATTGATCAGGCCCAACTGGAATGGTTGGTTTCCACCTAGGTTAGAGATTATATTGTAACATCACAATTTCAATTTCCTAGACTGTAAGAGAAGAGATTAGACCAGGCAAGGTCCTTATTGTAAGAATTTGTCTAAGAATGACATTTACTAACTTAATAAGCATTAATGGATTGAGCAGTATATGCGTGGGTTGTCCTTGGCACTTATTCTAAGTACTAGGTATGAGAGCCAAGCACATAGGCAATTAAATAATCAAAGCAAACAAATACATAAACTTATTCTAGACATTATGAGGATGAACCAAGTGCATCTATTAAAAGAATCTGTGGTTTTTAGAAAGCTGACTAGAGGAAAGCATCTCAAAGTCATGTTCTGATATAGGAAGAAGGTCCTTGCCAGATGCCCTCATAATGTTCTTAGACTTTAGAGCCTGCAGAAGAATAGGCTAAATAAATCTCTATTTCTATTAAACTATCCTGTCTATGGTACTCAGAGCAAGAGAACACTGACATGGGGAATAGTTTAATTCAAGGTTTGCCAATATTAATATAGCTTTAAAATGGATAAATAGAGAAGTCAAACCTGACAATAAGATCAACTCTTCTTGCTCATATTTTAGGTCAATCTCTATCTACATTTTTTTCACCATTTTCACCAGAAATACTCATTTTCTAGGAAAGAGTCTTTGCTTTGAGCTTGCTCTACTTCACATTTTTTTAAAGGTTTCTCTTACTTTAAATTATGTGTATGTGAATGAATCTCTCTGTGTATACATGTGAGTGCAGTGCCCAGAGTCCAGAAAAGGGCATCAAATCAGTTAAAATGGAACATTAACTGAAACTGGAATTACAGGTATTTGTGAGCCTGCTGATGTGTGTGCTGGGGACTGAACTCAGATCCTCTACAGGAGCAGTATGAGCTCTAAACACTGAGCTATCTCTCTAGTTCTCCTGTGCCACATTTTTACTTGATACATAGTTAAAACATGTATGTTTAAGGCAAGAATTATTCTTTCCTTCAAAAACTACAATATTAACATTTAATAAAATTTATCTTAGCCAGCCTGGTCTACATAGTGAGTTCCAGGACTGCTGGGGCTACAGGGAGACCGTGTCTCAAAAAGACCAGAAAAAGATTTATGTTGTATGTTTTGCCACTTTTGTGATAATCAAGGTTATTATAAATAGTCGAGTTACCTTTCTCTGTGGCTTTACAAAAATTGTTTTGAATATTAAAAAAAAAACTTCTAAGTAGACAAATCTAAAGAATGGCAGTGTGATGGCTAATCCTGGGTGTCAACTTGATTTGATCTGAGATTAACTGAAACGAAAGAGAACTTCTTGATTGGATCATCTAAAGCCGAAGACACACCCTAAATGTGGGTGTTACCTTCTGATGGCAGCCGGTATAAATGACCAAGGCAGAGGAGACC
>NW_008343479.1:3956730-3957010 GCF_000622305.1 Nannospalax galili | reverse complement strand
ATTCGAATCAACAGTTTAAATGTTTCCAAGTGTGCCCTGGAAGAGAACCTTCTCTCCAGCAGCCAGAGAGCTAAAGCTGCAGAAAATCAAGCTGGAGCCCTTATTATACATTTGGCTGACCTACAACATAAATTTAATTCCCAGCCTCGAAGGAAGGGTGTCAGCATTAAAGGTGCGGGCATTGGTAGGAAAAGAGTGGAATCCTGACATGTGGGATGGAGATGTTTGGGAGAACACTGAGGAGGCTGAGGATTTAGAATCCTCAGATGCTGAGGAATTC
>NW_008343479.1:3941058-3953742 GCF_000622305.1 Nannospalax galili | reverse complement strand
CCACTGAACTCCTAGAAATTTCACTGAGGTAGAAGGCCCTTGAATTTTGGCTGGATTGATTTCCCATCCTCTCATGCACATAGGCTTAACCAACAAGTCCAGACTGTCTGCTACCTCCTGCTCACTGGATCCAGTCAGCATAACATCATCAATATAGTGGACCAGTGTGATACTTTGTGGAAGAGTCAGGTGGTCAGGATCCCTTCAAACCAAGTTATGGCACATAACAGTATTAGGAGGGGTGATTGACCCAGACTACCAGGGGAAATTGGACTGGTTCTCCACAATGGAGGTAATGAAAATTATATCTGGAAGACAGGCAATTCCTTAGGGTGACTTTTGGTGTTACCATGTCCTGTGATTAAGGTCAATGGGAAACTGCAACAACCCAATCCAGACAGGACAACAAATGGTCCAGACCCTTCAGGGATGAAAGTATGGGTCACTCCTCCAGGGAAGGAGCCAAGACCTGCAGAGGTGCTTGCTGATGGTGGAGGAAATACAGAATGGGTAGTAGAGGAAGGTAGTTACAAATATCAACTCAGGCCACATGACCAGTTGCAGAAACGTGGATTGTAATTGACATGATTATTTTTGTCCTATTTGGTTAAGAATAGGTTTGTGCATGTATACACATGTTAAGCAGATACTTGAGTTATTCTTTTTGAATATGTAATTGAGATGTGTTAAGTGGTTGTGAACCTATATGATTATATTGGGGTATGAGACACTAAAGGACTAAGCATTCCTCGAAGACCTTATCACCTACTGTAAGATATATAATGCATTAGTCATTGTATGATGAGTTAGTTATATCACGTTAGGTGAAATTATGACCTCTACATTGTTTTCATTTGAAAATTAAGCATGACATAGAGAGAGGCTATTGTGTGTCAAGTTGACAAGGGGTGGACTTGTGATGGCTAATCCTGGGTGTCAACTTGATTTGATCTGAGATTAACTGAAATGAAAGTTAACTTCTTGATTGGATCATCTAAAGCCGGAAGATACACCCTAAATGTGGGTGTTACCTTCTGATGGCAGCCGGTATAAAAGACCAAGGCAGAGGAGAACACGGGGCTTTTTGCGGCTTGCCTTCTCTCTCGCTGGTGGGTTCATCTTGCTGCTGTAGACCGAAGACTAGCTGATATTTTGGAATTTGTCAGACCTCCAGCACCGGATTGGGACTACTGAGACATCCAGCCTTGTGGACTGAGCGACTACAGATTCTCAGCCTCTGCAGTGTGGTGCAGCCATTGTTGGACTACTCGGACTCTATCCTGTGAGCTAAGCTGATAAATCTTTATACATATTCATTCTACTGGTTCTGTTTCTTTGGAGAACCCTGACTAATACAGGCAGTAAGTATATAACCATAATTGTTCTTAAAATCATGTGCAAATTACAAAGTAAGTAGTTTATATGCAGTGATCACACAGATTTTTCATGAACTTATTCTCATGTTCTCTCTTGTTTACAATGAGAGTCATGTCTATAAAGTTAGGTAACTGCAAAAAAATTAGTCATTGTATTCCACAGAGCAATAGCATATATATCTACAGGAGAAAGTAGTTTCTTTATAAGTTTTTCAAATGGAGTAGAAAATATCATTTCTCTTAGGAAATCTCAAAAACGTTTATCAAGGGACTAGAGAGATGACTTGGCAGTTAAGAGCACTGACTGCTCTTGTAGAAGACTTGGGTTTGAATTACAGCACCCACATGGTCACTAACAACAACCCCCCATTTTGTCACTAACAACCATCTGCAATTCCAGTTTCAGGGGATTCAATGCTCTTTTCTGACCTCTGTGGGCATGGCATGACACAGTTGCACTTATGTACAAGTGGGCAATACACATAAACACATAAAATAAAAATTAAATAAATAAAATTAAAATAAAGTTTTACCAAATATATTTAGCACACTGTGCTGAATGATTTAAATATGCCAAAATAAAAAGCAAAACATGATAAAACAAGAAGATTCAGCTTAATATTTTTATAAGAAGCCTAAATTTATGTAAGAGTGTGTGTGTGTGTGTGTGTGTGTATTTTGTGCATGTAGGTGTGTGCTTTCCTGTGTAGGAATGCAGAAGTGGATAGAGGTCAGAGGATAGCCTTAGTTGTGGGTCCTCACCTTCCACCTTGTTTGAGACAGCCATTTTGTTGTTTTTCCTCTGTATATGCCAGGCCAGCTGGTCCTGTCTCCAGCTCCCATCTTCTAGTAGGAGCATTAGGGTTAGACACTCACAGGGCACATCCAACTATTACATGGCTTCTGGGATCTGAACATAGGCTCTCATGCTTGTGCAGCAACTGCTTTTATTCACTGAGTTACTTCCTGAGCTAAGAAATCTATATTTGGAGACATAATAAATTAAAAGTTGGAAATAAACCATGAAGAAAATAATCAAAAGCAAGAAGAGTCTCTGCAAGGTAGCTCATGTCTTTAATCCCAGCACTGGGGAAGCTGAAGCAGTAAGTTTGCTACAAGTTCACCAGCCCAGGGGATATAGCAAGTTTTAAGACAGCCTGGGCTACAGAGTGTGAGAGATCCTGTATCAAAAAACCAAAACAAATCCAGGCACAATGGTGCATGCCTTTAATCTCGGCACTCAAGAGGAAGAGGCAAGCTGATTTCTGTGAGATCTAGGCTAGCCTGGTCTACATAGTGAGTTCCATGCCAGCTGGGGCTATAAGGAGTCTGTCTCACAAAACCAAAACCAATCAACAAATTAAATAAACAAACAAAAAAAATCCAAAACTCAGGTGCCAGTGTCTCCTTCCCCAGCTGCCATGACCTGTTACAGCCTGACTATAGCCTAAACAACAAGCACATTTCATAGCACATTGCTTTGGTGGGGTAGTTTTGAAAGCATTTCCATTTGTTAAGCTTCTTCCTGATGAGTTTGTGAAGGGCTTTGTACCTTTGCAAAATCAATTTATAATCTTCTCGTGAAACTATTTCTTTAACATGAATGCAGTTTACCAACTGGATATACTGAAAACAATACAAAGTATTATGTGAAGAAATCAGAAATCTCAGGTCAATCTAGTCAGTGTTACTGGTTGTGTATGAATTAACGACTCTCCTTTTGAAGGCTGAATTCTTATTCTCATCTATTTTCATGTTGCTTCCCAAGAAATATCCATGTGTGGACATATTCTCAATGACTGTAAAACACGATTGAAAAGCCTTCCCAAGCAGGCAGTACGATGTGCTTCAGATCACATTGTGGAAAAGATAACAACTCAAAGTTACTATATTTTGTTCATCATTTAAATAAAAATACGGGTTTTCAGAGGTGATTAAAAAATATAAATGGCCCAAATCAGACAACCAGTAAAGCATGTTATATAGTGAGAATTAGAACCTGAGAAGTTTTATTACAGAGCCTTGTGCTCATCTTTCACGCACAGAACACAACTCTAACTTCTCTCATGAATCTTACTACCATTCATTAAATTAAAATTCAGTGTGTCTCAGACTGTCTGACAATGGAGATAACAGCATGCCAATGGCTTATCAAGAACAGTGCCTGACACAAAGATTTTCAAAGATAGTTAATATTAATATATTTTTAAATAGAGACGGGAAGAAGTTTCTGTCTCTGTACCCTATGAGAGTCTGAAGATTTCAAGTGTGAGAAATATTTTATAGGTAAATTTAGGAGAAAGGGTGTATGAAGCTGGATAAACAAGAATGCTAGGTCGAGGGGGAGAGTCAAGTTTCTAGAGCTGTAGCTAAGTTGAAGGATGAGTGTTTGGAGACCAATAGGGAGAAACAAAGCCCCAAAGACAGCTGGAGCCAAATTAAAGCAGTCTGTGTCATATTCTGCAATGATAAACCCATGAACAGGCCTATCAAGAAGGAAAAGGCTTGAATATTCTTCTTTACAAAACCTTTTGAAGCAAAGTGAACTGGAGAGAGGAAATGATAGGATATGTTGGTTTCCTCAGTTAAGGATAACTAACTGTGGATTAGGGTGTCCTCGGAGCCTATTGTGTGCAAGCCTGTTTCTGAGCTCATTTAACACATCTACTCAGTAACTGTTTACTGCATATCTACGAGGTCATAGATAGTAAAGCAACATTCTCCCCGCTTCCTCTGGAAAGTGTTCCCATTTGGACTGTATGTGGTATGGTCACCCTACTGCTTGTGCTTTGGTTTTCCTTTGGATGTGGACTGGAGGCTGTGGTAAGGTGAAGTGATATTCACAGCTATTCTTTAGTAGGTGCTTAGAATGGTGGGGAAGACAGAAGCCCTGAGTGTAAGCTTTCTGCTGGGATTAGTTCTTTTGTCAATAATTTCTGACCATCAGGACCGAAGCTTGTTGCAGTAAGAATGGATGTTCGAAGTCATCCAATAAGACAGACACAGGCATAGTACTTTGCCTGTGTATGGACACAGCGACACCATGGCTAATGCTCAGGGAGGCTATACCTCACCCACCTCTAGCTGTAGCTCTGTAGGCAAGTTTTAGAATGAGTTAAACATATGTGCTTTATTTTTCCTTGTGAAAAAGACCCTACTGTCGTATTATATTTTCAGAGGTAGGAGTTGCTTATTTGGGGATAGTCTATAGAAAACTGAAATTTATGGGGGAAAATTGATTTTTTTGAACAGTAATGATGAAACTTATTTGTGCTTTGATATTATATTCATTAAAAACAATTGAAAAACATACTTTTGTATTTATTTGTTTACATGTTTATTTATTTTTGTGGCACTAGGAACCAGAGGTAGTATATCACACATGCAAGACAAGTACTCAAACATTGAACTATACCCAACCACATTTTCATTTTATATTTTATTTTCTTTCACTTTTATTGCCAATGCAAACTTCTAAGTCAGGGTCTTACTAAATTACCTGGGACTAACAATTACTGGCCTTAGCCTCCTGATAGCCAGACTTGAAGATCTGTGCCTCCCTATCCATATGTGTATTTATTTTAATGTTACAAAGAATCTATTACCTTAGAAAAAATTAACAGTGAATGTGAGATCCAGATCATCTGAAATTGTATGTTTTGCTTACTGTACCTCCAATGCAGTAAATATGGTTTGACACATAGTGGACTCAATAAATAATTGTTGAATAGATCAGCAATGATATTAACTGTTCTGATATATTTTGTATTGGTTTTCTGCAAATAAAATGCTTATTTCAACCACATGATGGCACCATTTTACAGTTATTTGAAAAGTGTTGCTGAAGAGAAAATCAACTAACACAGTGTTTTTTCTTTCTTTGTGAAGTGATTGAAGTCCAGGGCAGTTAACACAATTTTCAGATAACTTATCCGACAAATCTCTCTAAGAATCCCATGTACAAGGTAAACTGGTCATGACTCCAGAATTATCGGTGAAGGGCAGGAGTGTGATATATGTGTGGCTGTCACTTACCTTGGTTGAGTGTGGATGGGGAATGTTGGAATCCAAATCACACTCAAGTGTTGGGTGGACAGCACACTGCATCACTTTCCTGACCACTCAGCACTTTGAATCTTAAGGTGCTGTGATGTGTGTCACCTGAAATGTCTCTAAAGGAGAAGCAGTCAGAATGTTAGTTCTCCACATTTCCACATTTCCTTGGATCAAGGTTAAATCAAGGAATGAGGATGAGAGAGAGAGAGAGAGAGAGAGAGAGAGAGAGAGAGAGAGAGAGAGTTTAAATGGGGATGTGTGGTGTAGGTGTGAGGTCTATCATGCCCTCTCAGCAGCTGATTTTCATTTATTTGACTTTTACATTCGGTACTGCAGAAAGGGAACTGATGAGAATTTTAGGATCGTTATCCAGCACCGTTTCAGAGTTGACCTTCTATCTCCACACCTACCAAAACATGGTGATGTCTTAAAACGTCTACCAGTGGAAACCTGCCTCTTCTTTACATAGTTGCCTAGGCTTAGTTTTTTTAAGGTATGTGCCACCAACAATCAAAATATCCTTATGAAAGATAATGAATTTTTCATTCAATTGAATGGCTTAAGAGTTTGTCTTTCAGAACCATTGTAAGCCTTAAAACACAGTGGAAAGACATTGGGACTGCATTACTCCCACAAACTCTCACTGTCATACTCCTGGAAAGAAATGCAAGGACACTCCCAGGACAGTACTGCTGTAGTGCCAACACAGCCTAAAATCTGGGGACAGAGTTTCCCTGTAGAAGCCTGTTCTCAGCTTCCTGCTCTGTGTTCTAGCTCTCAAACTTTTCTTTCCTACATTGTTCTAAACTTTTCAAAACTGAATTTAATTTGAATGCATCCAATATGGACTACCATGTGAGGTTTGATGTAGCTATATATTGTGTAACATTTGAACAAAGGTGAATATGCGTGTCTCCTTATAGATTAATCATTTATTTACGGTGAAAAATTCAAAAGTTATTTTTTCTAGGTTTCTGAAATGCATTGTACTTTACTTGCAGTCATTCTAGTGTGCAATTATGCTAGAGCTTATTTTTATATAGGTCTAACTTGCTACCTTTGATCAACTTTTCCTTTTAGCTCCCTAACTCCTAGGTAATCACTATTCTTCCTTCAACTTCCTGTAAGGTCAACATTTTAGATTCTATATATTACTGAGGTCAAATAGTGCTTGTTTTCCTCTGCCTGCCTTAGGTTATTTAGCAGAATGGCACGTGTTTCCGTTCATGCCATCCAGCCCTTTCAAAGGCTGAAGAGTATTCCATGGTGTGTTTGTGCCACATTATCTTTTTCCATTTATCACTTAGCTTGTTTCCAAACATGGCTACCTTGAATAATGCTGCAATAAGCATAGGGTGCAGGCATCTCTTCAGGACATTGATTTCGTATCCTTCACAGATATAGCCAGTGAGACTGTGTGACTCTGTGCTGACCTATCTTCACCATTTCTGAGAAGCTGCATACTCTTTTCCATTATGGCTGTACTCAATTATGTTTGCACCAACAGTGTGTAAGGTTTTGTTTCTTCTCTGCATCCCCGTAGGAAATTGACTTTTGTCTTTTAGATAGCAGGCATTGTTACTGAAGGTGATACCACTGTGGTTTTATTTTACATGATGATGACTCAGGCTGAGTGTTTTTCATATGCACCTTGTCCGTTTGAATCTTTTTTTGACAAATGTTTATTGCAGTGTGGGGTTGGTGAAACACTTCACCTTTTAGACCACAGTACAAAGAAAACCAGCTTACTTAGTATATTTGTAAGAGAGAAGGAGCAAGCATGGGTGTATGTGGAGGAATGTCCACGCATGGCTCTGTCCATATATTGTGCTGGACTGCAGCTGGAGAACTTTGCATCTATGGGGCTGGGCTAGATCTTAGAGGTGACTGTGTTATCACTGTACACCACTTTGCATGCAGTTTCCCAGCATACGATTTCTATCCTGCCAATGAGGGCACTCTGTGGTATCTGCTTGTGGAGAATTTTGATTGCAGTGCCAGTCTGCTGTTCTGATGTTCCACAGTTTGGTTGGATAAGTCTTGCACTGGAGACACATTCCCACTCTGTTCTCTGAATCATTGCCTTCCTGTGTTATCACTGTACACCACTTTGCATGCAGTTTCCCAGCATACGATTTCTATCCTGCCAATGAGGGCACTCTGTGGTATCTGCTTGTGGAGAATTTTGATTGCAGTGCCAGTCTGCTCTTCTGATGTTCCACAGTTTGGTTGGATAAGTCTTGCACTAGAGACACATTCCCACTCTGTTCTCTGAATCATTGCCTTCTCTCTCCCCCTCACTCCCGATAGAACAACAACCACAATTTGGGGAAGGTGGTTGGAGGTCTCCTTTCCAGTAGCTTCAGAAGATCTTTAGGTGTGATGTGCTGGCCCTACCTGCCATTAGTTTCTCTATGTGATGACATGAAAGAATTTCACTTTAGCAGGGCATTTGATGTTTAGGGTTTAGAGGCTGAGAATGGTACTTAGATTTTTATCTCAGAGCTGCCTACATCAGAAGTATAAGGACTTGGTTTCTTTGCTTTGAGTCATTCATATCTGACATTCAATGTGTCAGCCCTTCCTAGATGCTGGAATATGCTTACTTACAGGCTCTGCTAGTTGTTCTCGGGAAGATCTTTTGTGGACAGTCCCCATTGCTCAGTCCAAAGCCCTAAGAGGTGTATAACTTCTGATGGTAGGGTTTGAAATTTGTTGAAGCATCATCTAGAGATGGAACCAATGAACTCTAGAAGAAACAAACTTAAGTAGATAAAAAAAAAAAAAAAACAGGGATCAAATGCAAGAAGCAGATGGAGAACAGATGGCCGTGAATGGCCTTAGGCAGCGGAGCAACCACGGTAACCATGAACAGATGTTTGCTTTAAAGAGCCACCAGTGAAGTCCTTTTTTTGCTCCTTGTTCATGGAAATCTTTGGCATGTTTGATGATAGTTTGGAGATTTTCTACACTTAACCCAGAGTTACAGATGTGAGGTAGCATCCTTTAGTATGGAATGGTCTTTCTTAAAGAGTAGTCAGAACATCTAATAACAACAGTTTTGAAATACAAATGCTAAAAGTGATTTAAGTTGTCCTTATTGAAAGTCCTTGGGCTAGCAAACTTAACTTGGTTTGTGAGTTCCAGGGATGGTCTTTGAGCAGTAAGAATTTGAAAAATAGAGCAGCAGGCCTAAGGAAAAGTTCTATCCATTAAGGAAGAAAGCAGAAAGCAAGAGTCTGTTGTACAATGGGGACAGAGAATTTGTCTCTTCCCAACTATGACTGTTGAACAGCTAGGAGATCATTTACACTGTCTTTAATTTTTTATTTTATTTTTTTAAATTTTATTTTATGTGTATGACTGTATTGCCCAGATGTCATTCAATGCCTGCGGAGGTCAGAGGAAGGCATTGAATCCTCTGAACTGGAGTCATGGACAGTTGTTAGGCGCTGTGTCGGTGCTGGGAATTGAACCTGAGTCGTCTGCAAGAGCAGTCAGTGCTCTTAACTGCTAAGCCATCTCTCTAGCCCCTATACCATCTTCAATTTTTTTGACTTATTTACTCACATGTAAGAGTGTTTTTCCTGTATGTAAGTGCACCTGTTCGTTCAAAGTCCAAGGAGGCCAGAAGAGGGTGTCAGATCCCTTTATTAGGGATGTGTTTTGAACCAGGCTTGCCCTGGGAACCTAGTCACTTTCTAGTGTCTCAATCATTCCCTTCCATATACACTGCTTATATTTACATCCCATTTTAATTATTTTATTTATTTTTACTGATCATTTATTTAAGTTCTTTATATATTCTAAATATCATTCCCTTGTCAAACATAAGGTTTTCAAATATTTATACTGTTCTGTAGATTATGTTATCACATTAATAGCTATTTCCTTTGCTATGAAGAACCATTTTTGTTTTATGTAATCTTATTTATGTTATATAATCTTGTCATTGTTTTTGAGATTCTCTCCATAAAATTTTGCCCATTGTAATAATCTGAAACACTTTTCCATGTTTTAAAGTCTAGCAGCTTCTTCATTTCAGACCTACTCTCTGTAATTCTTTAATCCAGTTTGAGTTCATTTTTATAACTGTGATAGACAGTGGTTGTATTATTTACTTTTCTATTGCTGTGATAACACACCCTCACCCTTCCCCTCAAAATATTAGGGAAGAAAAAAATTAATTTGGCTTTCAGTTCCAGAATGGATAGAGTCTATCATGACAGGAAAGACATGACAGTATGAATGTGAGGCCAGCCTGAGAGTCAGGGAGCAGACTGATCACATTTCATCTGCATACAGGAAGCAAGGTCAGTCTCTACAACCTCGAAGCGTACCCTTTGTCACATACTTTTTATACCAGGGCTCCATCTTCTGAAGGTTTCATAGCCTTCTCAAAAAATTCCACCAGCTGTAGACCAAGTGTTCAAACACTTGAACCTCTGGGTTATTTCATATTCTTTTTTTTTTTTTTTTGGTCTTTTTTCTTGAGACAGGGTCTCCCTGTAGCCCCAGGAATTCACTATGTAGACAAGGCTGGCATTGAACTCACAGAGATCTGCCTGACTCTGCCGCCTGAGTGCTGGGATTAAAGGTGTGTGCAGTGGACTACTTTCATTCCCTTGAATTTGATATAGCTGTATACATTTATTTGTGATTCTCCATTCTATTATACTGATATATACGTTTAATTTTATGCCAGTGGCATTATGTTTGGATTATTTATAACTTTGAAATGTATTTTGAAGTTAGATAATATAATGCTTCTTACTCTGTTCTTTTTGCTCAAAATTGCTTTGGCTTTTTGGGAGAAGCTCTCAAAATCTTAATACCACTTTTTTTCAAACTTTTAAGATATGCATAGTCAATATTATTGTTTTATTATAAAAATAGTACCTCAAAATTAAAAATAAATATTTACACAACTATATAAAACTGGCATTTCAATTATCCATCCCATCAGTTAATTTCCCTGATAATCCCAGGGACCTATCAATTGAAAATATTTTATTCAGACCATTATTTTATGATAGTAGATATGGTTTTATGTATTATATGCATATATGTTTTTGAAAGTTGACATAATTTAAATTCAGTGCTCTTTTATTTAAATAAGTTTGTAAAAAGATAGGGGAGGGTCACCTGAGCTGTCAGCTGAAAATATTTTATTTAGAGCATTATTTTATGGTAATGGATATAGTTTTACATATTATATGCATATATGGTTTTGAAAGTTGGCATAATTTAAATGCAGTGCTCTTTTCTTTCAAATAAGTTTGTAAAAGGATAGGGGAGGGTCACCTGCGTTGAGGCCTGCAGCATTTGTTAAATGAGTGAAGCAGTGTGCTTTAGAAACCTGTTGCCAGGACCATTCCCTGTAAGAACTGGTAATGAAGGAAGGTGGAGAAAAGGAAGATAGCAGGTAACATGGAGATACGAGCTGCTAGAATCTCCAGGTACAAACCTGGGGACATTGAATAACAACGATCTGAAGAGGTAGATGGCAGCAGAAAGTCTCTAGTGTCAATAGAAAATCCAAGTAGTAAATTTGAACATGATAAAACATGAAATCCAGATTGTGACCTGGAAGCATTGACAGCAGTTAAGGGAATTCTCTCCTCCCAGTGAGAGGGGTTGCCAACAGCTGACAGCTGAATGAGAACCACAGATGGAGACAGAAAGCCACATGAAACATGTATTACTTGGAACAGACATCTTAAAGAGAAGAAAAAGAGGCAGAAGGAGGCAGAGAAAAGTTGCATGTGATGCTGCCAGGGAAAGGAGAGTCATGGGGAAAACTCTGTTCTTGACACCACCAAAGCAGCAATGATATGGCATTGTAAAAGGGTCACTGCTGATTGGCAGTTTGGCCATTTCCAGACACTGTGAACTACAAGCTCAGAAAACACAGAGCAAATGCCATGTTAAAGCTGTCTAGGAAACTATCCCCTGACTGCAGGGAAGACACTGCATTGGAACCACAGTATTCAGTGAATTGGTAACACGATCAGAGTCAGTCTTGAGAGGAACACAGAACAGGTTCCAAGCAGTGTGCTGCACATTAGGAAGGATGATTCAGGGTTGTGGCCAGCCTTCCTAATTCTGTCTATGAGTTGGGACCAGCAGCTGTGACCTGACCTCACAAGAAAACACCCAGAGCATTCCCAAGCCGCCTTATGAAGACAGGACCAAAATATGAGATCCAGTCTTGCAAAGGACTGTTCGGGGTGTACCCAGCAGCTGAGAGCTTTTAAATGTCTAGAGTGATGCCTGGTACAAGGAGGCAGGCAAATGGCTGATTCTGACTCGTACTGCTAGCCAAGTCCTCATGCTTTCTTTTTAGTCCTTTATTTAACACCCAGTATCAGTTTAGCAGATCAGCTATGTCCTCCTCCCCCTCCCTCTCCCCCCTCCTCTTCCTTCTTTTCTCTCCCTCCCTCCCTCCCCTCCCCCCTGCTTCCTTCTTTCTATTTTTTATTCTTTTCCTTTTCAATTTTATTCTATAGGCTTTCCCAAAGGACAGAGGGGCTAGTCTTGTTTGGGAGAGACATGAGATTTTTTCAGCTTCTCAAATCACTTTTATTACTATTTCATTCCACCTTAAGCAAAAGCTGCCTCAGCTCCACATTGCTTGACCCTACTCTTCCCACTTTATTATTTTTCCTTGTTCTATTTTTCTCTAAAATCTCAATAATAATTATTAGTCTTACTCTTTCCATTCATTCCTACAGTGGCTCATATTTTAGTGTACAAAGTATGATCAGTGTCCTTTATTTCTTAAAATGTTTGGAGTTGAAGTAATGATTTTATTTTTTTATTGTATTTATTATTATGTTTTTTTATTTAATAACTACATACTTACAAGGAGCATTTCTTTACAATAGCACTGACATATTCAATAACAATTTTCTGAGCTAAGATGCATCTTATTCAAAATTGACTGTAAATTTTTAGTTTTACAGTTGACTTGTTACAGTTATACAATATTGTACTCAGTATAAACCTAATAAGCCATAAAACTGAATGAAGTTTTAACCTTTAAAAAAGATCTCCATTTCATTATTAAAATACACAGTTTCATACAGAAAAATTCATTTTCAATGCAATTGATATTAAGATGTTTGCACATGCGTTTCTAATCTCTATATATCTGATTATTACTAGTGACAGTCAGTTGCTTTCTGAGTTTCTTGGCATCTGACCATGGATATAAAGTCATCAGGTAGATTTCAATGCTAATGTTTTTCAA
>NW_008343479.1:3925551-3940694 GCF_000622305.1 Nannospalax galili | reverse complement strand
CTGTATCTGATTATTACTAGTCATAATCGGTTGCACTTGGACCCTTGGTGCCTGTGTATGTCTATGAAGTCATCAGGTGGATTTCAATGGTAATTTTTATCACCTCTACTAATTAGCATGATGTAAATTTCCATGTTTTCTCCACAAATATAATACATTTTATAAATCTGTTGATTTTTTTTGTGTGTATATCACACAGAACATCACAAATCATCTTATTCGACTATACACCCACTTCCCAGTTGGTACCCTCCCATAGCCTCCCTCCCTGCACTAGAGCCCTTATATTATGATATCCCTGCTACTGTCTGCTGTGTTGTCAGCACCCAAGCCAATCCCCACTATCTGCCCTTCTGTTGAATCTAGTCAGCCTATCTAGAGGGCTTTGTTTTAGGAGGGTCAGCTGTTCCTCTTCTAGCAGCAATCAGTTGTCAATACTCCTTTAGATAAGACTAGGGTCTGCTGTTCATTTTCCCAGTTCTATGCTGGGTTACTATTTGGGAGTCCCTTTGTTTACCCTGGGCAACAACTCAAAAGAAGGTATATCCTGTCTGGCATTGCTGCTTGTTATGTAGCATTTAGCTATGCATATGGACTCTTATGGAATTATATTGGCCCTTTTAATCTTTGGTTATACTTTCCTTTTGGGTGTTTAAGGCCATACAGTTGGTCCAAATAAACCAATTTATTTTGACTCTTGAGGTTATTTGAGGATCTGTTCCTCAGAGGTCACATGGGCTTGGGAGGAGCCCCTGACTTCTTTCTTTTACCAGTTCCACCTATGTGAAGATAAGTCTGCCTTTGTTTGGAAGCATGGAGGAAGTGATTCCTCTGTGTTGACCCTCCTCTTTGTAGACTGGACACTCATTCAAGTCCATCTGGTGGGGTCTCCTCAGGCTCCTTGATCAGGAGGACATGTGACCCACCACAATTACAGGACATTTTGAGAGATGCTCATAGTCCCTGGAACTAGTCAAACTAGGAAGGCAATGAACAAAAACTGTCCTTTATGTCCCTCTTACCAAATTAGTATAGGCCTCAAAGTATGTCTGTTCAACATCCAAGAAGGTTAGTTCCACCAGTCTGGTACTTTTAATTACTGTGTGTCATGTAGATAAATCTTGGGCAAAGACCAAATTGTTCTCAGATAAACCTTACCTAGACATATATTTCTTGATCTGCTATGTATAATTTGTCAGTAGGTTGTAGGAGTAATATGGTTCCCTCTGTTTTTTAAAATTTTATTATTAATGCAATTTTATATGAGTTTACACCACAATAGTAATTATATTTCAGATAGTATTTTATTCTCATGTAGTATGAGAGATGAAGTCTGGAGCCTCAAACACACTGGCTAAGGGCCTAACTACTGAGCTAAATATCCAGTCTAGCAGAGGAAAATGAGACTTCAACCTTACTTTAACCTATTCCTTCTTGAACAGTGCAGACACTTCTACTCTAAGACTAAAGGTAAGTTAAAATGACTTCAATCCAATGTCCTAATCTCATGAGCACAAGTGCAAGTACAAAAGCACAAGAAACATGAAAATCAAGGCAGCAACAGAACTCTGCTCTAAATTATTAATTATATAGTAATGGCCAGTGAGAGAGAATTCCACAGAAATCCCAAAGAATTCAAAATAATTATAAATATATTCATTTTAATAAAACATGACACAAACTCTTGCATGAATTCTAGAAGCGCACAAAGAGCTGAATGACACTGCAGAGTATTCAGCCCTGAATGGGATATCTTTGTCACACCCTAAAAGCTGATAGTATCCTTCGGAAGAGGGGGCCAAAAATGTGTAAGACCCAGATGTGGTACAGGAATACAAGGACAAAATGTTTCTGAATACAACAGGACTGTTGAACACACTGCTTGTGACAGCATGCACATGACCTGCACAAGCCTAAGCCAAGCCTAACCTACAAAAACCTAGCATGGATGGGGGAGGTGGACAAGAAGCCCCAACCCTAGCTGAGGAGCTATTGACAATTGATAGTAGCTGGGAGAGGGAGGGTTAGTTTCCTTTAAGGGTGTGATGCTGCATAGGTTGACCATACATCAGGGAATGGACCCACAGAGAGTATTTGAGGAGTACAAACTGGACTTGATAGGCCTTTAAAAAGTGAGGGAAGTAACTTCAATAGTGGGAGTGGATCTGAGAGGGGAGGTGGAAGGGGGTCCAAATGTGATCAAAATACATTGTACAAAATTCTCAATATAAATATTTTTAAGACATTCAATATAGGATACAAAAGTGAAATTCACTGAAGACAGAAATACAGGTCTACCTCTCCCCAACTTTGTGTCATCTGTTACTATTTTTAGTTTTATAATCCTAGCACCAGGGAAGAAGAGACAGGTGAATTACTGGTGGGGTCACTGACCAGCCAGCCTAGCCTAATCATCATGTTGCAGAACAACCAGAGACCTTGTCTCAAAAATCAAGATGGATGACTCCTGAGGAACGACATCTAAGGTTAATCTCTGACCTTCACATACCGCCACACACATGAACATGAATGCACGTGTATATATGCACAAAAATATACAAAAGTACACACAAGGAACAAAGAGAGAGAAAACAGGAAGTGGGGAAAGACGACAAATCCTCAGTCTTCCTCCAGTCATGTACTTCCTCCGTCAAGGCTCTACCTACTAAAGGTTCCATTACCTCCCCAATTAGTGCCAACAACTGGGGACCAAATGTTCAAATACATGAGTCTATAGGGGACATTTCTCATTCAAACCATAATAAGATTCATGGCTTATTTTTTTGACAGGGTCTGTCTAGTCCCAGACTGTCAGGAAGTCACTACGTGAACCAGGCTAGCCTCCATCTCACAAAGATCTGCATGCCCCGCTCGCCACCCCCACCAGGTGGGATTAAAGGCATACACCACCACGCCCAGCCCATGGCTCATTTTTTTTTAATGCACTGTTTTCTTGATGTTTTATTTTTTGAGTTCTTTGTATGTTCTAGGTATCTATTCTCTGGAAGACTTCTCCCATTTTTAGGATCCCTCTTTACTTGATTATTTCCTGTGCTGTAGAGAAGCTTTACGGTTTCATGAAGTCACATTTGTCAATATCCTGCCTTATTTCACTGTTTTGACTGGAGTCCTGTTTTAAATGAATTTGCCTAGAATACTTCTTCACTTTTTTCTATCAGTTTCAGAATTTCAGGTTTTATTGTTTTATTTGTGAGAATAATTTTATTGATTCTTTGAGAATTTCATGCAATGCATTTTGATGATATTAAGACTCCTTCCCTCATCTCCAAACTCACTGTACTCGCTCCTTGACTTTGTGTCATCTATTACTATTTTTATTTTTTAAATTCCCACTGTGCGGGGGGGTGGTGGTTTCGAACCAGCTACCCCTGGGAAGGTGATGATTGGGGATGAGTAAGCATGCCGTTTGCCAGCCCACGCTGCCCCCAATACCCGGGGACACTCAGACGCAACGGGAAGTCTGGTCAAGCAGGGACTCATTTATTGCAGGTGTTACAAAGCTTATAAAGGCACCTGGAACTCCACCCCACCAGGGTGTATTTTAAGGATGGTCATGGGCTGATCATGCACTCCTCAGCAGTACAGAAGTATTCTTCAGACTTTCAAAGCAAGCCAGTCCGTGCCCCCAGTAACTTCCTTTCAGACCTATGCAAGGTGGGGCCTTTAGGTCCCCACACCACAGAGTCTAATTTGTTTTCTCCAAATGCCTTCGGGTATGGGTTCATCCCTTGGAGCCTGTTCAACTAACCAGATGTCACACTCTTAACTCTCTGAGAAGCTATCAATTGCTAATAGATCCTCAGTTAGAGCCTAGGTTTCCTGCCTGTCTCAGACACCCATGCTTAGTATTTGACTGGCTTGGGGTTGCACAAGTCTTGTGTAACAAGCACTGATCATTAATATGTGTAACAGCCCTGCTGGGTCTAGATAACATAGTTTCCTTATATTCATCTACTATCTCTGGCTCTCAGAATCTTTCTACCCCCTCTTGAACAATGATCCCTGCCTGAGTTTTGGGAGGAGGGGTATGATATAGGTATCCCATTAAGGGCTAAGCCCTCTGCCATCTTTTATTCTTCACACTTTGATCAGTTGAGGGTCTCTGTGATAATTGTCATTACTGAAAGAAGCTTCTCTGTACGGTTGAGGGATGTATTAATCTATAGGTACAACAATAAGTAATTAGGAGTCAGTTTAAAACTGTGTCTATTAAGCTATATAACAGTAGTAGACTCCCCCCATGGCCTGTGAACTATCTAGCCACGGGTTCTTTGCCCAGACAACAGTGCCAGGAGGGCTCCATCTTGTGAAGTGGGTCTTAAGTTCATTAATGAAGTGGCTTGTTACTCATAAACATTCATGCCAATATTACTCCAGTTGGGATATCTTACCAGGTCAATTGTTATAGTATTTCACAGGGTTCAGGGCTGGGTAAAATCTATGATTATATTCCTCTTCTGGTAGCATGGATAGCACCTTCCAGCACTATGAAAACTAGCCAGTAGAGATGAAGCTTTGAGATTAGTACCAGTTCTATTTCTCCTTGTCTGTTCCATGACATACATACATAGTGTCTTTAGCAATCAGGTTTTACCATTCAGTTCTGGTGGGTGACCAAGAGCAATGGCAATATCCAGTATTGTTTGAGAATCTATGGGATTCCCCTTATCAACAATGCCAAAAGTTAGTCCATTTCTGTCATGGGCTTTTTATTTGTTAGCCTATGGTATTTGGTAGGGTCATTGAACCGCTGTTATAAGGTAACTGTAATTAAACTCTTTATACATTGTATATGTATATATTTTAACAAGTTTCTGTAATGGTATCTTTCCTTATGACTATTTAAAAAGGATTTTAGTATTAGTTATCCCTCTCCTTACTTCCTTCTCTGCCCTGTTCTCCCATTAGCCACCCTATCCAATTCTTCCTATTCCATATTCCCCTTTCTCATTTTATATCATTGCATTATATTTTCCATCCCCTGGACACTTCCATGGTCCATTATTAGTCTCCTGATGTCTATATATTTTCTAGTTGAAATACATCTATCTAAATATTTAAAGCTAGCATCCACTTATGAGAGAGGACATGCTTCATTTGTCTTTCTGGGTCAGAGTCACCTCACTCTGGATGATTGTTTCCAGTTCCATCCATTTACCTGAAAATATCATAATTATATTTATCTTAACATTTGAATAATATTTCATTATGTAAATGTACTATATTTTCATTAGTCATTCATTAGTTGATGGAAATCTATGTTGTTTCTGTTGTTTGGCTATTGTGGCTAGAGGAGCAAAGAACATGGACAAAAAGTCATCTCCTTCATTAGTACATATGGTCTTTTAGATATATGACCAAGAATGTTGTGGCTGGCTTACATGGTAGATCTGTTTTCACTCTTTTGAGCAACACTCACTGTGGATATATTAGTCCAACAGTGAACAAGTGCTCCTTTTCCTCCACATCCCTGCCAGCATTGTCTTAATTAATTAATTAATTTTGGTATTAATCACTCTGACAGGAGCAAGATGAAATCCCAAAGTAGTTTTCATTTACATTTCCCTGCTAAAATATTTAAAGTTAAACACTTTAAAAATTGTTTCTCACCCATTTGGGTTTCAACATTTAAGAGAGATATGCCTTAACATATGTGACAGAATGTGTGCAATCTGGTGGGGAGGCCATGGGAGGTGGGGATGGGGGAGAGGGTATAAAACTGATTAAGATGTTTGTATTAAAGGCACAAAAATTAAATAAAAATATAGATTGAAAAAAAGAACTCTCTAGTTCTTTTTCCCAATTTTTAATAGGATTATTTGTTTTTATGTGTAAAATTTCGAATTCCTTGAATATTCTACGTACTAACCCTCTGAAAGATGTATAGCTTATAAAGTATTTTTTTATGATTCTGTAGGCATCTCTTCACTTGAACAATGTTCTCTTTTGTTTCTTACTTTCATGAGGTTTCATTTGCCAGTTGTTCGTCTTAATGCCTACACTATGTGGGTTCTGTTCAGGAAGTCCTTCACTATGTCTATAAGTTCCAGCAAATTCCCTACATTCCCCTCCATCATATTCAGGGTATCAAGTCTTAACACGTGATAAGTTTTGTACAGAGTGATAGACACGGATCTAATTTCATTCTTATTTGTACAGATTTTTCCGTACTGCTCTTCCAGTTGCTCACTGTGCACTGTCACTCATTTTGTTCACGTACTTCTTTTTAATCAAGTGTGTTATACATGTCATTACTTATCTCCAGCATTCCAAATTTTACTATTATTCCTCCTCTTAATCCCTTCTCCAAACTTGAATCAAGATTATTCTTGCTTACTTTAGTCATGCCAGAATATATCAATTCATGAAGGTCAAACTACTGAATACATTGAAATTGGCTAGGCAATTGCTCATTATCTTGGACAAAGTGGAGAGGGGAAATATTAGGCCAGATTCCCAGCTCAAGCACTTTATAAGTAACATTAAACATGTCATGACCATTACAAAAAGCCCTTTTATATATTCAGAGCTGAGAGTGTTGAATTCAAAGCCCATTACTCGAGCTGAGAAGTTTTTGGTGAAACTAGAGACACTAAATTGCTCGGGTATCATAAGCCCTTTTTTCCAATAAAACTATCATTCTGTTCCATCTATTAATATTAATTATACTTTGTATGAAGAAATGATAAAGGCCTCCCCTGATGTGGGTGCTTAACAATACCCTGCTGATTTTCCTGAAGACACATTGATATGACTTATATTTTATTCTCACTACATAGTCCCAAAAAGCCCTGAGAGGAATTTTTGTAATGTAGTCACACAAAAGTCTGATTAAAAAAAATGCTTGAGTATGGATACTGATGGTATAGGATAATGGTTTTAGGAACACAGATTTGAACAAAGCTGAAATTATTAATAACAGCCTATTAAATTAAATAGAGATTCTTGGTTTAATTTTTGCTCCTTGGAGATTCAGGAAAGTCTCTAACAATTTATGTGGTTATTTTCTGGATCACAAACAAAAGTTCACTTGAAATAAACAAAGCTGAAATAATAGAACTTCCTTGATGAATGGTAAAGCAATCCAAAGTCTAGGAGAGATTGAAGTTAGAGTTGATCTACCACATATGACCTGAATAGAATTAAATTCTGCTCAAATAAACTTGTGAATAGAACACAGCATCCAGAAGGATCTTTATGGATACTTTTCCAGTACACATGGCTGGTGGGCAGTGGGGCCACCAAAGTGCAGTAGCAGTGCTTGATCTCTAAATGTGCAGTCTTGATAATCCATTAGTTGACACAGGGGCAAAGAAGAACTCACATAGACAGACTCATGTTTCCTTTCCTAGGTGATCACTGTGTTGCTGGAGGCAAATAGTTTGCCCATAAATTGTTGCTTGATAGGCATTTGGTCAACTGAAGTGAAGTTTCAACTGAGCCATGAAGACGAGAACTTAGTGCCAATTAATCTTCACACTGGGCCAAGTTCAGGAAAGATTCTGCTTTATTGTTGCAGAGCCTGCCATTGATTTTGCTTTCAGTGTCTTTCTCCCAGGGTACCTCTGCCCCTTTAAAGTGCAGCTACACACTGGAGAAAAGGAAATAATTAGATGTTTCTAGCAACTGCAAACTGAATTTGCAAAACTGACCAGGAGCGTCCTGCTATTTGAGAGCCAGAAGGGATCCTGGGGAGTCAAGATTATTCCAAAAGGTAGGCAAGAAACCACATTCAAATTCTGCATTCAATTCCAGCTCTCTCCCTTTCACTGTGAGTTCTTAATCTAATGGCCAATGTCAATACAGCAGGCCATCTATGTTCTGCTTTGCTCCAGTTCTTGGTCTTTTACGTTTTACACAAGTGAACTACATTTACAGCAGTTTCACCACCCCCAGTCCCCTTCCAACTCCTCTCATGCCTTTTCACACCCTCCAATTTCTTGTCCTTTGATTATTACTTACATATACATAGTTTATCTGGATGAGTGCTGGTATATAAGTAAACCCATGTCACGCAGTGCCTGTGGAGGACAGAGGAGGATATTGGACCCTCTGGAACTGGACAGTTGTTACCTGCCATGTGGGTGCTGGGAATGGAACAGCCAGTGCTCTTAACCACTGAGACATTTCTCCAGCTCAGTTTGATCTTTTAATGGTTTCACAAGGATCTCATATGTTTTGCTTATGTATTTATGTTTTTTTGTCACTTTCTTTGAGAGTTACAGCTCTGCCCCTTCTCTTTGAGCCTAATGTTCTGTTTTCTACACGATTAATTGCTTGGTGAGAATTTCCATTACCATTTTTATTTGATTTATAGAATTTTTCATTTCCAGTTTCTTTTCAGGTTTTCTTCAGGGTTTTCTGTCTTTTTATTGAATTCAATTTTCATTTCCTGAATTGACTACCTCATTTCATTCAGTGCTTTATGTTTTCCCTGAGTTCATTCAGACATTCACTCCTATCCTCTTTTATTTCATCAAGGCATTTATTCATGTGTCATCTTTGAATTCTTTCAACGCTTTTGTAATTAGTCTCCTGAACTCTTTGTCTGGAATTTCATCTAATTTATTTTTATTGGATTTCATTACTGTAAGACTGTTGACCTATGGGGGGGTCTTGTTGTGGCCTGTGTTTTATGATGGTGTTAGAGCATCTTCCATTGACTATGGGTTTGGGATGAGTTTCTGGTCCACCTGTGTTGTATAGATAATTGGGTCTCTACTTGCTGTTAACTTGACTTGGCTGGATTTCCGTTAGCTGAGTCAAGTTTAAAGTTCAGTGTTGGCATCCCTTAGTCCTGATTCTTAGGTGTTATAACTGCAGTGGTGGCAACACAAGTAGGGGAAGGTGTGGCTTCTGACATCAAGACCAGTTACTCTCTGTGAGTTGTCAGACAGGGGAGTAGGTTGCTTGGGTTGGTTAGGGGTGTCCTCTGACCTGAGGCACAGGTGGGTGCTTCAAGTAGATACTGAGTCTTTGAGTGTTGTGGTGCAGTGGTGTGGTTTCCTCTGATGTGTGAAGGAGGCAACTGGGCCCCTCTACACTTAGGATGGCAGAAGTTAGGGTGTCAAAGGGTGGTGGGTGTAATATCTGACCTAGGGAGTGAGAAGGTGCCCTGTGTGGATCATGTGATGGGAAGACTGGAGAGCTCCAGAGAGGCACAGGTGTAGCCCTGACCTGATGACTAGGAGCCACATGATCCTGAGATGCTGGGGTTTAGGATGTCAGATGGCAGGTGATGTGACTTCCGATTTGAGGAGTGAGCTCTGGGAGTTAGGGAGCCAGAAGGAATGAGATTTTGTCTCTAAACTGGGGAGTGTAACATACCTACTGATATTCTGAGACTCTCTATGGCAAATTCCATACAGGTCCTGAGCTGCTGAGAGTTGGGGTGCCAGAGGGAGGGAGATGTGATCTATTTTCTGTGAGTACACTCTACAAGGGTCTTGGGACAATGAGAATAGGGATGGGGAATGCTGGAGCTGAAACTTGTAACTTGTGGAGTAAAATCTAATCAGGTTCTGAGATTCAAAGGAGTTCGCCCCAGGTAGGTGCTGAGGTACTTTGGTTAGACTGCCAGGGAAGGAGTTATGGCTCTAAACTTAGGTCATAAGAAATTCAAGTCCTGAGGTGCTGGGGGGCTCCAATTGGGTCTTGAGGCACTGGAGAAGAAGTTCATCACAGTTTCTGAGAACCTGGAGGTTGGAGTTCTGGAGCGAGGGAAATGTGACCTCTAATCTGGGGAGTGGATTCCACTCAGGTACTGAAGCACTTGGAATTTCTTTCTGTGCATGTCCTGAGGTACTGAGAGCTACAGTGCCAGCAGAGCGAGAATGTCCTCTAATCCAGTGATCAGGCTCCATTCTGATCCTGGGACACTGAGAGTGAATTCCATGTGGACCCTGGGAGATTGTGGGTTAGGGTGCTGGGGAAAGGGAGAGGTGGCCTCTAACTTAACACCATAGCTCCAATTTGGTTCTGTGACTCTGGAGAATAAGACCAATGTAGGGCCTGAAATGTAGGGATTTAGGGGATTGGAGGGAAGAAAACATGGATTCTGACCCTGGGGACTGAGTTTCCCTGGGTCCTAAGGTACTGAGGTATAAGCTCCATGAGGTCTTGGGGATCTGGTGTTTAGGGTTTAACAATGAGAAATGATTTCTAACATAGGGAGTAGACTTCCCTCAGGTTCTGGGGAGTGATCTCCACTTGTATCTTCAGAAGCTACTGGTTAGCTGAGGACACTATATGTGAAGCACATCATAAGTTGTACTATTTCAAGTACGTTTCAGTCATTCATAATACCTCAAATTTAACAACTCAAATATTAATATCACACAAGGAAATAAAAATTGTTTCTTCCATGTGTTTACTCTGTTAAATATGACTGAAATAGTTATTCTAGTATGATACTGCTTTCTTCTACGCTACCTAAATTCAAAGTAAAAGAATAATATTGTTACTGAAGAAAGACCTAAATACCACCCTCCCACACACACCATGTTGCATGTTCTTCATTAACTTAAAGAGCACTAAATTTGGAGGTTTGGAGGTCATATAACTGGACAATATGTTATCAGCCTCCCATTGGCTCTTCTATGGGCAGCATGTCTGACATGTGAGTTAAAAGGCCTGTTGCCTTTCATACCTGAGAGCTACTTTTGTATGATTTTTCCCTCGGGCTTTCAGATGTCTGATGCCTGAGTGCAGTGGGATAAACATACTTGACATCTGTCTTCATACTGTGACTGTCTCCTTACCTGCCTTCACTTTCAGATCAGATTCTACCGAGATTCATGCATAGACCTGTTGATCATTGGAGAAGCAGTTTGTCCAGAGCTAATACAGGGGTAGGTTGACCTAGATTTAACCTTATCTCTCCTCCATTTGAAGTTGAAGACGCTAAGAGCCATCATAACCAGAAACACTAGAGTGTGAAAATAGGGAAAAGAGGTAATCCCATCTTCCATGGAGGTATCTGCTTTCCCCCCAATAACATATCCTTCATCTCTCTTAACCTTTTTCCCTCATTATTCCTATGCTGTATATGTTAATCTTCAACTCCCAGTGGTTAAAACAGGCATAGCTCCATGTCTTTATTCTGGAGCACTAACTGATGCCTATCTTTCTCTCTAAAATTTGTCTCTTATTGTTCCTTTGACCTGTGCTCAGCCTGCTTTTTTTTTTTATTATTTTTTATTTTTTAGAAGAAGCATTTCATTACAGCTTTAATACTCAATAACAATTTCCAGAGCAAGGATACATCTCTTTCAAGAGAGGCTATAAAATTTTAGGGTCACAGTTGAATTAATACAATTATACAATATTGAACTCAGTATATACCTTGTAAGACATAAAATTGAGTGAGTTTTTACCCTTAAAGGAAGCTCTCTATTTCATTTTAAAATATGCTGTTTCCTACATTTTTAATGCTACTAATGCTTAGATGTTTGCACATGTGTCTTTAATCCCTATTTATCTGATTTTTACTAGTCACAATTGGTTACACTCAGATCCTTGACACCTGAGTATGGATATAAAGTCACCAGGTAGATTTCAATGGTAATGTTTATTACCTCTACAAATTAACATGAAGTAAAACTTTATGCTTCCTCCTCAATTATGTCTTTTTTTTAAATTTGTTGATTTTTTTGTGTATATCATACAGAACATCCCATACAATTTTATTCATCTATATACCCGCTTCCCAAATGCCACCCTCCCATAGCCTCTACCACCCCACACACTGGAGTCCATATACTCTCTCATCCCTGTTACTGTCCATTTCATTGTCAGAACCCCCAATCATTCCCTAGTACTTGTCCATATGGCAAATCTAGCCAGCCTATCTAGAGATCCTTGTTTAAGGACAATCAGCTGTTCCTCATCTAGCAGCAATCAGTTGTCAATATTGCTTTAGATAAGATTGGGGTCTGCTGTTCATTTTCCCAGTTTCATCCTTGGTTACTTACTGTCTACGAGCCTTTTGGGCCACCCTGGCCAACAATGCAAAGGAAGGTATCTCCTGTCTCCCCCAGGTAAACCAATTTATTTTTACTCTTAAGGCCCTTTAGCTATACACATGGACTCTTAAATAATTATATTGATTCCTTTCATGTTGGTTATACTTTCCTTTTGGGTGTTTAAGACCATGCATCTGGACCAGATATACCAATTCCTTTTTACTATTAAAGTCGTTTCAGGATCTGTTCCTCAGGGGTCATATGGGCTTGGGAGGAGCCCCTGGCTCCATTCTTTTACCAGTTATGTCTATGTGAAGATAAGTCAAAGGACCTGCTCGATCATGGCTACCTTCCCTTGGAAACACAGAAGGAATGTTTCCTCTGTGTTGACCCTCCTCTTTGTAGAGTGGACACTGGTTCAGGTCCATCTGGTGGAGTCTCCACGGCCTCCTTGATCAAGAAGACATGCGACTCACCACAGTTACAGGACATTTTGAGAGATGCTCACAGTCCCCTGGAACTTAGTTGACCTAGGAGGGCAAGGAGCAAAGATTGTCCTTTATGTCCCCCTGACCAAATTAGTATAGGACTCAAAGTATAGCTGTTAAACATCCAAGAAGGTTAGTTCTACCAGTCTGGTACTTGGAATTACCATATGCCATGTAGATAGAGCTTAGGAAAAGACCAAATGCTCTCAGATAAACCTTGCCTAGACATATATTACATTCTTTGATCTGGTATGTATAGTTTATCAGTAAGTTGTTGGATTAATATGGTTCCCTATGGATTTTTAAAATTAGCTAGGCATTATTTATCTCTTGCATTGTCTAACCCTTCAACCATGGTGTCCCCATTTATGGTGTCCCTGTTTTTTCCATTTCTCCTTTAATAATACCATTCTCCTATGGTCCTACCTCTCTTGAGCTCCTTCTTTCCCTTTACCCCTTAGGTTCCTTGTATAACCCCACCTTAAAATAACCCCATTTTTATCCATATCTCCCTTATTGACTCTTATTTCCTACTGTTCTTCTATTTCAGATTCTTTCCTTTCCTTTACCTCCCTGGTTTCTTTAACTATCTTGGTTCCTGTAGTTATTTCTGGATACATACTCACTTATAAGGGTTAGATGCTAGGATCCACATATGAGGGAGAACATACATCATTTTTTTTTCTGAGTTTTTACTTTGCTTAATATAACAGTTTCTAGTTCCATCCATTTACCTGTAAAGTTCATGACTTCATCTTTCTTTACTGCTGAGTAAAACTCCATAGTATAAATGAACAACATTTTCATTATCCACTCATCAGTTGAGGGACACTTAGGTTGCTTCCATCTCTTAGCTGTTGTGAAAAGAGCAGCAACAAACATGGATGTACAAGTGTCTCTGCAATAGGATGAGATCTTTTGGTATATGCAAAGGAGTGGTATAACTGGGACAAATGGTAGGTTCATTTGTAGTTTTATTTTTTTTTAAGCATTCTCCATACTGTTTTCCATAGTTGTTGAACAAGTTTGTAGTTCCACCAGCAGTTGATGAGCTTTCCCCTTTCCCCATATCCTCTCCAACATTTGGTATCATTTGTTCTCTTGATCTTAGCCAGTCTGACTGGGGTAAGATGAAATCTTACAGTGGTTTTAATTTGCATTTCCCTAATTATTAATGATGTTGAACATCTTTCAAGATGCTTCTTAGCAATCTTTATTTCATTTTTTTGAGAACTCTCTGTTCAGTTCCTTAGCCCATTTTTTAAATGGGTTACTTCCTTTCTTGATTCTTTGTTTTTGAGTTCATTGTATATTCTGGATGTTAAACCTCTGTCAGATATGTCCCTGGTGAATATTTTCTCCTATTCTGTGGGTTTTCTCTTCACTTCCTTGGTTGCTTCTTTTGATGTACAGAAGCTTTTAAGTTTAATGAGGTCCCATTTGTTCATTCTTGACCTTGTTTCCTGAACAATTGTTGTCCAGTGTAGAAAATCCTTTCCTATACCTATATATTGTAGGTTATTGCCAATGCTTTCTTCTAAAAGTTTTAGAGTTTCAGGCTTCACATTGAGGTCTGTGATCCATTTGGAGTTGACTTTTTTGCAGGGTGAACAATAGGTGTGTAGTTTCATTCTTCCACAGGTAGAGATCCAGTTTTGCCAGCACCATTTGCTGAACATGCTGTCTTTACTCCAGTGAATGTTCTTGGCCCCTTTGTCAAATATCAGGTGGCTGAAATTGTATGTACTCATATTTGGGTCTTCAACTTTGTTCCATTGATCTATGGGTCCATTCTTGTGCCAGTACCATGTTTGTTTTTATGACTATCACTCTGTAATGCAGTTTAAAATCTAGTATAGTAATCCCCCTGGCACAGCTCTTAGTGCTCAGGGTTGCTTTGGATATCTGAGGTCTTTTGTGCTTCCATATGAATCTTAGTATGGGTTTTTCCAATTCTGTGAAGGATGCCATGGAGATTTTGATTGGCATTGCATTGAATATATAAATGGCTTTTGGTAGGATGGTCATTTTCAAAATATTAATTCTTCCAATCGGTGAGCATGGGAGATCCTTCCGTCTTCTAATGTCTTCCTCAATCTCTTTAGAGATCTAAAATTTTCATTGTAGAGGTCTTTAATGTCTTTGGTCAGGTTTATACCAAGATATTTTTTTTTTTTGCAGCTATTGTGAAGGGGAGTGTTTCCATTTACTCTTTCTCTGATTGCTTGTTATTGGTATATAGAAAGAAAGGCTACAGAGTTTTGTAGATTTTTGTATCCTACCACTTTACTTAACATTTTAATAATTTTCAAGAGTTTTTGGATGGAATTTTTTGGAATCTCTTAGATATAATATCATATCATCTACAGAAAAAGATAATTTGATCTGTTCTTTTCCAATTATTACTCCTTACATTTCCTGCTCTTCTTACTGCTCTTGCAAGAATTTCAAGCACTGTGTTAAAGAGAAGTGCAGATAGCGGACAGCCTTGTCTGGTTTCTAATTTTAATGGGAATGCTTCCAGTTTTTCTCCATTTAGAATGATGTTGGCTGTGGGTTTGTTATAAGGCTTTAATTATGTTGAGTTATGTTCCCTCCAGTCTAATTCCCTCTAGGATTTTGAACATAAATGCATGTTGAATTTTGTCAAAGGCCTTCTCTGCATCTATTG
>NW_008343479.1:3925152-3925530 GCF_000622305.1 Nannospalax galili | reverse complement strand
CGATCTCATCCCTGGAATAAAGCCTACTTGATCATGGAGAATGTGTCTGTATGTGGTTTGCAAGTATTTTGATGAGAATTTTTGCATCTATGTTCATCAAAACCAGCTTTACCTGGTTTTGGTATTAAAGTGATGATGGCTTCATAAAAAGAATTTGGAAGTTCTCCCTCCATTTCTACCTTTTTGAATAGATTAAGTAATATTGGATATAGATCTTCTTTAAATGTCTGGTAGAATTCTGCTATAAATCCATCTGGTCCTAGGCTTTTTTTAGTTGGGACTTTTTTTTATTACTGTTTCAATTTCTTTTTGTGATATGGGTCTGTTTAAGCTGTTAATCTCTTCTTGGTTTAGTTTTGGTGGTTCCCATGCCTTTAG
>NW_008343479.1:3922802-3923633 GCF_000622305.1 Nannospalax galili | reverse complement strand
GTTATAGGTTATACTTTCTTTTTTGGGTGTTTAAGGCCATACAGTTGGTCCAGATAAGCCTATTTACTTTTATTCTTAAGGTCGCTGGAGGATCTGTTACTCAGGGATCACATGGACTTGGGAGGAGCCCCTGGCTCCTTTCTTTTACCAGTTCTGCCTATGTGAAGATAAGTCAAAGGTCCTGCTCAACCATGGTTGGCTTCGCTTGGAAGCATGGAGGACATGATTCCGCTGTGTTAACCCTCCTCTTTATAGACTGGACACTGGTTCAAGTGCATCTGGTGCAGTCTCCTCAGCCTCCTTGATCAAGGGGACAGGTGACCCACCACCATTATAGGACATTTTGAGAGATGTTCATCGTCCCCAGGAACTAGTCGACCTAGGAGGGCAAGGAACAAAACTGTCCTTTATGTCCTTCTCACAAAATTATTATAGGCCTCAAAGTATGTCTGTTAAACAGCCAAGAATGTTAGTTCCACCAGTCTGGTATTTTTAATTACTGTGTGCCATGTAGATAAATCTTGGGCAAAGACCAGTTCTTCTCAGATAAACATTACCTAGGCATATGTTTCTAGATCTGCTATGTATCATTTGTCAGTAGATTGTAGGAGTAATATGGTTCTCTTTGGTTTTCAAAACTAGCTAGACATTGTTTATCTCTCATATTGTCTCAACCCTCCATCATGGTTTTACCATTTAAGCTGCCCCCATTTCCCCCCTTCCTCCCTTACTAATACCTTTCTCCTATCATCCTACCTCTCTTGAGCTCCTTCTTTCCCTTTATCTGCTAGGTTCCTTGTATACCCTTCCCTCCCCCTCCCTTAAACTAAC
>NW_008343479.1:3919572-3921226 GCF_000622305.1 Nannospalax galili | reverse complement strand
GTCCTTCCATCTTCTGATGTCTTCCTCAATTTCTTTCTTTAAAGAGTTAAAATTTTCCTTGTAGAGCTCTTTAATGTCTTTGGTCAGGATTATTCCAAGTTATTTTATTTTTTTGTTGCTACTGTGAATGGGAGGGTTTCCCTGTGCTTTTTCTCTGACTGCTTGTCATTGGTATATAGAAAGGCTGTAGACTTTTGTAGGTTAGTTTTGTAACCTGCCACTTTACTGAACATGTTAATAATATCTAGGAGTTTTTGGGTGGAATTTTTGGTGTCCCTTAGATAAAATATATCATCTGCAAAAGCGATAATTTGATCTCTTCTTTTCCAATTATTACTCCTTTAATTTCCTTCTCTTGTCTTATTGCTCTTGCAAGACTTTCAATACTGTGTCAAAGAGAAGTGGGGATAGTGGAGGACAGCCTTGTCTGGTTCCTGATTTCAGTGGGAGTGCTTCCTGTTTTTCTCCATTTAGAATGATGTTGGCTGTGGGTTTGTTATATATGGCTTTAATTATGTTGAGGTAAGTTCCCTCCAGTCCAATTCCCTCTAGGACTTTGAACATAAATGCATGTTGAATTTTATCAAAGGCCTTCTGCGCATCTATTGAGATGACCATATGGTTCTTTTCTTTGAGTCCATTTATATGATTTATGACGTTTATTGACCTACATATATTGAACCATCCCCTCATCTCTGGGATAAAGCTAACCTGATCATGGTGGATGATCTTTTTGATGTGTGTCTGTATGTGGTTTGCAAGCATCTTGTTGAGAATTTTTGCATCTATGTTCATTAAGGACATGGGTCTATAGTTTTCTTTTTTGGTTGTATGTTTCCCTGGCTTTGGTATTAGAGCGATGCTGGCTTCATAGAGGAATTTGAAAGTTCTCCCTCCATTTCTATTGTTTCGAGTGAATTAAGTAGCATTGGATGCAGATCTTCTTTAAATGTCTGGTAGAATTCTGCTGTAAATCCATCTGGTCCTGGGATTTTTTTTACTGTTTATTTATTTTTGTGTTATGGGTCTGTTTAAGCTGTTAATCTCTTCTTGGTTTAGTTTTGGTGGTTCCCATGCCTTTAGATATCCATCCATTTCTTTTAGGTTTTCAAATTTAGTAGCATATAGGTTTTTAAAGTATTCCCTTATAATGTCCTGTATCTTTCTGGTGTCTGTTGTGATATTTCCCCTTTCATCTCTGATTTTTTGATTTGGAGGTGCTCTTTCTTTTTTTTGGTTAACTGAGCTAATGGTTTGTCAATCTTGTTTATCTTTTCAAAGAACCAGCTCTTGGATTCCTTGATTCTTTGTATTGTTTACTTTGTTTCAATTTCATTAATTTCTGCCCTGATTTTTGTTATTTCTTCTCTTCTGCTGGATTTGGGTTTCATTTGCTGTTGCTTTTCAAGTGTGTTGAGTTGCAATGTTCAGTCATTTATTTGTGTTCTTTCTGATTTTTTGATGTATGTACTTTGAGCTATAAAATTCCCTCTAAGGACTGCTATCAGTGTGTCCCAGAGGTTTTGTCATGTTGTTGTATTGTCCTTTTCATTTAACAGGAAAACTTTATTACTTTCTTAACATCATTCAGGAGTGTGTTTTTTAATCTCCATGTGTTCATGTGGTGATTAGGGCTTCTTCCAGTGTTGATTGT
>NW_008343479.1:3917955-3918413 GCF_000622305.1 Nannospalax galili | reverse complement strand
AAATTTTCTTCCACGATTCTGTTGAAGATCTTGTCCATGCCATTATCTTGGGATTCTTCTCCTTCTTTTATGCCTATGATTCTTAAGTTTGGTCTTTTTATGGTGTCACACAATTCCTGCATATTCCATTCTTGTGATTTCTTAAATTTTTCATAATCTTTGCTTTAGTGGTCTAGCTCATCCACTTTACCTTCCAGTCTTGATAGTCTGTTTTCCATTTCATTCATTATGTTGTTGAGGCTTTCTCCTGTCGTTTCTAATTGGCTTACTGAGCGTTTCACTTTCTTTTTCATTTCAGCGGAGTATTCCTCAATATTTCTAACTCTTTTCTTAATGTGCACCAGAGTTTGGTGAATATATGTTTATGATTTTAATATCTTCTTGATTCAGTGTTCCTTTGATAAATATGAAGTGGCCCTCTTTGTCTCTTGATTAGTTTTAGTTTAAAGTCTATTTTT
>NW_008343479.1:3914290-3917185 GCF_000622305.1 Nannospalax galili | reverse complement strand
AGCAGTTTATCACTATCTTCTTTCATTTCTTTAATTTCTTTGTGTGTTCATTAAATTCACTGATTACTTTTATCATGTTTGTAATTATTCTTCTGAGTTCCATGTCCTGCATTATCTCTAGGGGGTTTTCATTGTGCTCCTCTAGAGGACTATTAGTATTTGGTGGGGATATGTCATTTTGGTTTTTCATGTTATTATTTTTTCTCTGTGATTTTGGCATGTGAATTTCTTTTGTAGTTTTTGATTCTTGTGTGAGACTCTTCAAGTTTAAGTCTGCTTCTCTTTTTGAATTTTATGTGTCTTTGTGGTTTACTTTTTGGGCATGAAAAGCTGGTTCATCCGGTTCTCTCTTTTGGTTTTATATTGGAATGGCCAGATTGATTTTGTATTCAGGCATTCCCACAGAGGCCCTATTCAGATGAGGGTCAGATGTTTTCAGCCTTTGTCCTAAGGTCTGGTCCCTCCAGGAATGATTTTGGCCTCAGGAATTTGGTGATTAGACTGGCCTGGGAGCCTGGTCCAGGAAAAATGATGGTCTAGGGCAGCTGGTGGCCATGCCACACAGAGATGCAAAGGCAGATGGGGCAGGAAGAGGCCCCAAGGACTCCTGGGGGCTGTAGTGAGGAGCTGGCTTGGTCTGTATACAAAGGATCAGGAAGAGGAAAGATCAGCTCCCATGTCCCAGAAAGAGGCTGGGGGGTGTTGCAGGCCCAGGGAAGTAGAGGGAGGTGAGGGCAGGGCCAGGCCCAGAAGCAGTGCTCCTGGGGCTCAGAGAAGGCACTAAGTTGGTCTGGATGAAAAGGATCAGGAAGTAGTATTGGTTCCCCAGGTGTCTGGGGCCCCAAAACAAGGAATGGGGCAGGGCCAAAACTCGGAGGAGGGACTGGCTGGGGAGTTGGGAGGGTGAATGGGGCTGGGGGAGTCAAGGCATGGAGGACATGATGGACTTATCCCAGAGAGAGGTCTGTGAGTAGGAGAGAGCCTTTCTGATTTTTTTAATGTAGGCACTTAGAGCTATACACTTCCATCTAAGGACTGCTTTCAATATGTCCCAGAGGTTTTGTTGTGTTGTATTGTGTTTTTTGTTTAGTTCCAGCAATAATTTTATTTCTTTCTTAATTTCTCCTTTGACCCATTCATCATTCAGGAGTGTGTTGTTTAATCTCCATGTGTTCATGTGGTTATTGGGTTTCTTCCATTGTTGATTTTAAATATTTCTTTGGTCCTTGGGTGGAATATTCGGTAGATGTCTGTTAGGTCCATTTGACATATGGTATTGTTTAATTCAGATGTCTCTGTGTTAATTCTCTGTCTTGTTGACATATCTAATGGGGACAAGGAGATATTGAAATCCCCTACTATTAATGCATTGGGATTAATCTCTCTTAAAGTCCTGTAGTACTATTTTTATGAAATTGGGTGCACCAGAGTTTGGTGAATATATGTTCATAAATGTAGAATATTATTGGTTTATTTTTCCTTTGATCAGAATGAAATGGCCCTCTTAGTCTCTTTTGATTAATTTTAGTTTAACTTTTTTTTATCAGATATTAGAATTGCAACTACTGCTTTTTTCTTAGTACCATTCTCTTGGTATTCTTTTTTCCATCATTTCACATTAAGGAAGTGCTTGTCCTTGAAAATGAGATGAGTTTGTTGCAGACAGCAAAAAGTTGGCTTTTGTTTCTTAATCCATTCAACTAGTTTGTGTCTTTTGACTGGCAAGTTAAGTCCATTGATAGTTAAAGTTATTAATGAAAGATGTGTATTGAATCCTGTCATTTTTATTTCTGTTCACATTCTTGAAATAGCCATACATTTCCACAGTTATACCTTTACTGAGTTTCTTTCTGTAATCCCTGGGTGTAGTTGTTCCTTTCTTCAGCTCTTCGTGTTGCTTTAAGAACTCTCTGAAGTGCTGGTTTTATGGACATGAATTCTTTCAGCCTAATTATGTCACGGAAGACTTTTCTTTCCCCTTCAACTATGACAGACATTTTGGCTGGGTAAAGTAATCTGGGTTGGTATCTGTGGCCATTTAGAACTGGGAGTACTTCAATCCAGGCTCTTCTGGCTTTCATAGTTTGTACTGAAAATTCAGCTATAATCCTGATGGGAACAGCTTTCAGTATTGTCTCTTTGTTCTGAACATTTAGAGTTTTTATTATGATGTTTCATGGAAAGTTTCTTTTCTAGTCCTGTCTATTTGGTGTTCTATAGGCTTCTTATATTTGTATGGGCATGTCTTTTTTTAATTTGGGGAAATTTTCTTCTATAATTCTGTTGAAGATCTGTTCCATACCATTATCTTGAGATTCTTCTCCTTCCTGTATGCCTATGACTTGGAAGTTTGGTTTTTCTTATGGTGTCACACAATTCTTGCATATTCCATTCTTGTGTTTTCTTAAATTTTCATAATCTTTGCTTGAGTCATCTGATTTGTCTACTTTATCTTCCAGTCTTGGTATTCTGTTTTCCATTTCATTCATCCTATTGGTTAGGCTTTCTCCTGTCATTTCTAATTGGCTGACTGAGTGTTTCACTTCTTTCTTCATTTCAGCCTGAGTATTCTTCAATATTTTTAACTCTTTTCTCAATTCATTCAGAAGTTTATCCCTGTTTTCCTTTGATTCTTTGATGTCTTTGTGTGTTCTTTAAATTCACTGAATTCTTTTATCATGTTCATAATTGTTCTTTTGAGTTCCGTGTCCTGTGTTATCAGTAGAGGGTTCTCATTGTGCCTCTAGAGGACTACTGGTACTTGGTGGGAGTATATTATTTTGGTTTTTCATGTTATTATTTTTTCTCTGTGACTTTGATGTGTGAATTTCTTTTGTAGTTTCTGATTCTTGTGTGAGATTCAAGCCTTCCTTTGTTGAGTTTAGATCTGCTTCT
>NW_008343479.1:3902551-3914171 GCF_000622305.1 Nannospalax galili | reverse complement strand
CACAGAGGCCCAAGTGAGATGAGGCTCAGATGCTCTTAGGCTTTCTCCTAAAGTCTGGGTCCCTCCAGGAAAGATGCTGCCCTCAGGAGTTTGGTGGCTGGGCTGGCATGGGAATAGGGCCCAGGAAAGATGCTGGTCTCAGGAAGCTGGTGGCTGTGCCACCCAGGAATGCAAAGGGAGGTGGGGATGGGAAGAGGCCCCAAGGGCTCCTGTTGACTACTGGAAGGAACTGGGTTCATCTGGATGTAAAGGATCCGGAAGTAGTCATGGCTCTGTGGCAACAGGTTAGCTCAGGTGTCTGGGGTACCAAGACAAGAAATGCCTCAGTATCCAGGCTAAGAGGAGAGATGCAGTAGGGGAGCTGGGAGGGAGAAAGAGGCTGGGGGAGTCAAGGCACAGTGGGTACACTGGACTTACCCAGGAAAGGTGCTGGCACCAGGACACGGGAGGCTGTGTAGCCCAGGAAGCAAAGGGAGGTGAAGGTGGGACCAGGCCCAGAGGGCTCCTGAGGATCACAGGGAGGAACTGGGTTGGTCTAATGCAAAGGATCAGGAAGCAGTGGTGGCTCTGTGTCGATAGGTTAGCCCGGGTGTCTGGGGTGCCAAGACAAGAAATGGGTCAGTATCCAGGCTAGGAGGAGAGATGCAGTGGGGGAGCTAGGAGGGTGAAAGAGGCTGGTGGTATCAAGGTGCAATGGGCATGCTAGACTTACCCAGGTAAGGTGCTTTCACCAGGACACTGGAGGCTGTGCAGCCCAGGAAGCAAAGGGAAGTGAAGACCGACCAGGCCTAGAGGACTCCTGGGGATCAGGAAGGTGCTGACACCAGGATGCCCAGAGGCTGTGATGCCCATGGAAGTAAAGGGAGGTGAGGGTGTGACCAGGCCCAGAGGGCTACTATATATATAAATTTAAGAATTGTAGCTATAAAAACAAGTATAATACAAAAGTCTTTGTGCAGATGTATGGTCTGAATTCAGGAATTCTTTGAATATTTATATCAAAGATAGTGATTTACTAAGTCTAAATGCTCAGTAAACATTTGGTGAAACTTTAATGATTTTTATTTTGGTTTCTATGAATAGTCAAAAGAAAACAATGATTCACAATGGTCTGACTTCTTTCCAGGGTGGCAAAGCAAAACTGCAGATATAGTTTTATATACAAAGTGAAAACCAAATTAAGCGTTTGGCTGTTTTCTTTCTAAGGTTTCTCAGGAAACCAAGGGGCTATTTGCAAAAGATTCCTTGCCAGCTTGGAGAAGTCTGACATTGCATAACTGTGGTTTAAATACTGTTCTGAATACAATGGACTTTTTTTGGTTTATTTATTTGAGATGGGGACACAGAAGCACTTTTTCTTAAATACTAGCAGAGTAGGTGCGGCCTTTCTCCCAGTTATGGAAGGAGAAATCACCTGATAGTTCTATCTGTGTGTCCTCCAGTGTGACTTCAGCCTGTCAGCTCTATCTTTGCAGCTCATTCCATTTGTTTATTTTACACTTTCTCTTCATCTTGTTTTAACATGGAATTCTTTGACATAATGAATACTAAGAATAAAAACCATGGATTTTACCCCCAAGTTTAAACTTTCCCCAACCCCTCCCACTTTTTTATGTAAAAAATCACTAGTTACATTCACCCTTATTTGAAAAGAAATTTCTTACCCCCTGCACAGCCACTGGCAGTAATTATCTCTGCCTACCTAAGCTTTTGAGACTCAAATTCATTTCAAATTAGTCCCTTAGGAAAAAAAAATTTACATGTAGTCTTACTGGTGGGAAGGCTGAAAGGCTTAAAGTACTTATTTAGATGTGTATTATTTTTACGGCTCATATTATAGAGGATATACATAAGCTAAGTGAAGGAGCAAAGGTAGCCATATAAGAAAAGAGAAATGTTGAACTCTCTCAGGATGGATTAAAGACTGTAGGCCTGTACTTGTCACTCAGAACTGGGGCAGAGACACAGGCATCAATATGCTACAGGCAAACCCCTCCAGCATTGCCTCACTCTTGCCCAGTCTTTCTAATTCTACTTTTTGAGTATTAATTAGCAATGGACCAATCTGAAACCACTTAAATGTTGGCTATTTACACACTCCTTCCCATTTTGTGAAGAGAAGGGGTCGATTAAATTACTTAATAATGTGTGGTAGTGCCAACATAGTTTGTTCATAATTTATATTCAGTAAGGAAAAGAAAACTGTTTCTGTATTCCTCTTCTTCATACACATGTTGTGCTTCATAGTTCTCTTGGCTTTGTATGGGATTACTGGAAAGGAAAGAATTTTTGTGGAAAAGTCATTACTGTAGAGAGCTGATTATTACATTAATTCTCTCCCTCCTCCCCAGCCCTTTTGCTCTGCAGGAATTTTGGACTTTACTCAGAAACTGCTTAGTGAGCTTGTGGGTGGACAGGATTAGTTTAATCTCCTCTCACAAGCCTCTTAGCACTGGTGTAAGTGGGGTGGGTGAGGAGCAGTGGTAAAGTGGGGAGGGCAGGGAGAAGGGAAGAAAGGTTGCCCATGTACAATGCCAAGTTCATTTTGTCATAGAACTAAATTTGAATAGTGTGAAGGAGGAGAAGAATAAAGAGAGGGAGAGGAAGAGCTGCCAGGCATGGTAGTGAATAAGAATGCCAAATCAGGACGGGTGGTGATGATCTTTTCATGTTTTCATTGTGCTTGGAGTACCTCCAAGCTCTAAGAGCTATGCACAAGTGAGAGGGGAAGAAGATGGAAGGGGAAGGGTGATTAGAACTCACACGAAAAGGACAGTAAGTGAAGGAAACATAAAAAGTGAATTGGGGGTGGTGAAGGTGATGGAGAAATAGGGAGTTTGGTCTACTTGTTGTGTGAACCTTTTCCACTGTCAGGAGTGGCTGGGGGAGGACCACAGTAAGCTTTAACATAGAATTCCTGAGTGATTCTTCACCCTCCATCAAGATTTTTGGGGACTCAGAACCAATTGAACTAGTGACTAATGTCTTTTATGAAGGAAAGTCTGTAACATGTTTTATAATTCTATTATACAAGAGAAATATGTGGAGTTTTGTCTTCACTGTTGAATTATCTGGGTGTACATGAGGCAAATTTGGTGTATATATTAAAACAAGTTCATTATATTTTATTGAAAGTGTTACTGCATATCCCTTCCTATCCCAAGTAACAGATTATCAAAACTACTGATAAAGGGAGTTTCTTTTTATACTTTTATAGACTCTAGGGAAAATTAAAAGCACTCTCTGCATTATTCAGTTTTAACCTGAGTAACATTATATATAGGCTTGTGCCATTCCACAGCAGGTCTACATTTCATTTTGAGACATGTGTTGCTAGGCAATTTCCTTGTGTATGAACATCATGGAACATATTTACTACATAGTTTGTATAGGCCAATACCTGGGCATGGCTCTTTTCAAATACAATTTTCTTTTTTATTTAAAGGTCACTTTAATAAAATCAAATAAACAAACAAGAAAAGCAAGCAAATTTAGTGGACCTTCTAAGTAATCAAAAGATGTGGTAAGGGCAAAATGAAGCTGTATCCAGTGTCATATGATATAGAATGAACTTTGTGAGCAGGAGGAGAACATGAAATACCACATGACCCAGCTGTAGCACTGCTGAGCATATACTCAAAGGACTCTGTGTCCTACTACAGAGGTATTTAATCATCCATGTTTATTGCTGCTCTATTCACAATAGCCAGGGAATGCAAACAGCTTGGTTATCCATCAACAGATAAATGGATAAAGAAAATTTGGAACATAAAACAATGGAATTTTTCAGACATAGGTTAAAAAATTTTGTAGGAAAATGGATGGAACTGGAAACTATTATAGTGAGTTAGGTAATCCAGGCTTTGAAAGACAAATGTGTGTTCTCTCTCATACGCACATCTTAGCTTCTAATATTATATATGTGTACTTATGTGGCAGTGAGTGTGTGTAGACACCAGGAAACATAAAAGAGCCTATCTGTGAGAGAGGACAAACAGACTTTAAGGCAATGGGTGTAAACTATACTAGAAGATGGGGTTTGAGGACGGAAGGAGAAGTACCAAGGTTAGAAGGTGTGAGGATGGGAACCAGTGAGATGGGGGACAGTAAGAGGTTGAGGATGGGTCAATGGATTTGATATTAGGAAAATTTCATAAAGAAGTCTATTATCTTAGATTAGAAAAATTTGTAGAGAAACTAAAATAACAATATATTATAAATACATAAATTGATAAGCGGCTTATTATCATTATCAAGTACTACTACATATAACTGTACATTATGATTTTATATTTTTTATGACTGGTTGGAACAGTAGGCTTCATTTAAAGCAGCATCACTATAAACATTTATGAAGTTCACTGTGCTATCACCTTGTGACAGATACAGCATCATGAAATGATAGGAATTTTTCACCTCTATTGTATTCTGTGGGACCACTGTCAGGTAGGTGATTGGTTGCTAACTGTACTGTCATTATAAAGCACATGACTGTATATTATACCACTCTAAGTTTTATTCTTGGTCTAGAAAAGTGGTTCATTTCTCCACTAAAAGTATCTAAATTTGAAGAGGGCAAAAATGATATATCAAGCATTTATTTTTTTTTATCTTTTTTCTGTATGTATTCTTTATCTTTTGCTTGTATGTCTGTATGTGTACCAGATGCATGTGTGCTTCACATGGAGGCCAGAAGAAGATGCCTGCCAGATCTACTGGGTGTAGAGGGAGATGCAGTTTGTTAGTCACCATATGGGTGCTGGAAACCAAATCCTGGTACTCTACAAGAGCAGCAGGTGCTGAGCCATCTCTCCAACCCCTTTCACAGTAGATCTGCTAGGGATTGAACTTAGGGTCTTGTGAAAGTAAAACACTCTTTTGATCTTAAATGTTTTTTGACACCAGGTCTCAAGTCTGTATATGTTGGCTTGGCAGGCCTCAAATTTGCAATCTTCTTGTGTCAATTTTATAAGTCCTTGTACTTTAAAAAATTATTGTTATGCTGTTATAGTTATTCTTCATTCATGTGCTAACTGGCTGAAGATAGATGTGAATTTTTAAAGGAAGTGATATTTTGTATCATGTTCTAATCAGTTTTCTGTTACTGTGACAAAAATATTTAGGAAAAACTAGCTGAAGATATAAATATTTATTTCAGGTCAGAGTTTTAGGGATTTCAGTTCAAGGTCTGCTGTCTCCATCATTGTGAACCTGAAGCAAGGCAGAATGTACTAGCGTGGGATCATGTGGAAGACAGAGGTTGCCTCATCCATGACAGGCAGGAAACAGGGAAAATTATAGGATAGTGCCCACAGCGAGATGCAGATTTCAGGGACCTGACAACAGGGATCTACTTCTTCCCACCATGCTCCACAGTTTGTAGCTCCACCACTTCCTTACAGTGTATTCATCTTTCAATGGCCGCTGACTTAAACCAATACTTAGGCCAGAAGCTTCATTATCTCTCATTTCTCTAAAGATAGACATACTTGGCAATGTGCTTCAAAAACCTACCAAGTTTCCCTCAATGCAATGATACTGCCAATACAAATTAAGTCATTGCATATTCCTGAATATTTCTGTTTTTTATGAATAATAAATCAGTTCATTAGAACAAACTTTCATATGTTTAAGGGATGCATTAACTGTTAATAAAATGAATGAAAAATAGGAGAATGTAGACCATGCTTTTGTATACACTTATGTTTATAGCTGTAACAATTTCATTGGTTTTTGACTATTAACCTTGCATTTGTATACTCTCAATGCTCAGCACAGTTTAATTTTAATGTTTAATTAGTTGAATCACTGGTTATTTAAGCATCTGTTTTTAAAATTTCCAAATGCAACAGTTTTGATTGAGTTTGTTATCAACATTTTAATTTTTAAAATTTTTAAAAGATTTAATTTTAAATTATCTGTATTATGTGTGGGTTTATTCATGTGTGCAAAAGAGGGCATTAGATCCTCTGGGACTGAAGTTATACATAGCTGTGAGATGCCTGACATGGGTAATGGGAACCCAACTCCCATCTTCTGCAACTAAGCCTTCTCCCAAGTCTCTTTAATTGAAGAGGACATAATTTCTATAATATCCACAATATTTTTACTGTAATGGAAGACTTAGAACTTACTTTAGTGTCTGTCATTAATTTTCCTGTTTTATATGCCTTTAATATGTAGTCAATAATTATTCAATATAAGAGCATGCTGATAAATCATAAATATTACTTTACCTTCATTTTTCTAATATTCAACATGATTTTTTTTAATCTTCAAAATCTATTTCTATAAGGTATATATATTCAAATATTTTTAGCAACCTTCATTTGCTCATTTGGCTATGCTACATCTTTTTATTTTATTTCATATATATGTATGTATAATATATATATTTTTTATTTCATAAAGATAGAGCCTGGAGACAAGTATACCAAAAGAGTGAATACCCTGATTTTATAAAATCAATGATTTTACCTTTCATGTCCTTCAGGTTCCTTTGCCTTCATTAGTTCCATTATGTGTAATTGACCACAGGAAGGATATGAAACCAATTCTCCCTACCTCTGTTCCACAGCCAGAACTGTAAAAGTGAGGCAATATTGTATCCTAACAATAACTGGAGAGATTAGGGCAACCAAAAATTATTAAAGATACAGATGTTGGAGTCTTCATCACATTCCCATTCAACTTACTTTTTTTGATTGTTACAAATACAAAATGCGTTGTGGCAGATCAAAATAGACTTCTGTAAGCTTAAAACACCTGAAAACCTCCAAACTTGCTTCTCTAGTAAATGTGGTATCTTTACTGAAGTGAATGGACAACATACCTGACATTTTGTACATGAATATTTGTGTGAGGAAAACATTAATCTCAATTCTCATCAGACAATTTGTGTTTGTATAGGAAGAAAATAATGCATGCTTATTATCTTTCCCAATAGCTGTAATAATTTCTGGGTTGTTTCTCACATGATGGACTACATCTTTGGTCATCTTGTCTTTCTACAGAATACTATGATATATCACCATATTAAGGATACCTCAATCACACTCGGTGCCTAAATCTTTTGATGTCTTCATAGGATAGGTAAGTGTGTGTGTGTGTGTGTGTGTGTGTGTGTGTGTGTGTGCGTGTATGTGCAGATGAGAAATTGTACTCTCGAAGCTTCGAGAGTCTGCTGAAGCAGGATGTATTTAGGGAGATGAGTTTTCTTTGAGGCAAATTTATATGAATTCTGGAGTCAGTATGCTGTAGTCTGAATGACTGTTGTTACTCAGAATTTATACACTAAATTACTTATTCTTAAGATGCTGGTATTTGGGGCACCTGCAAAGTGACTGATTACATTATAGACAAAGAGCCTTATGAATAGGATTATTGTCCTTATTAAACAGAACTCTGGGATACCCCTTTTTCCTTCTATGATGTGAAGTTAGAGTAAAGATAGCTATCAGAAAAGAAACAAGCTGTATTAGTCAGGGTTCTCCAAAGAACCAGAACCGGTAGAATGAATATATATAGAGAGAGATTTATCGGCTTCGCTCACAGGATAAAGTTCAAGTAGTCCAACAATGGCTGCACCACACTGGAGAGGCTGAGAATCCATAGTCACTCAGTCCACGAGGCTGGACGTCTCAGTAGTCCCGATCTGGTGCTGAAGGTCTGACAAATTCCAAAAGATCAGGTAGTCTTCAGTCTACAGCAGCAAGACGAACTCACCAGTGAGAGAGAAGGCAAGCAGCAAGAAGCCAGGCATTCTCCTCTGCCACGGCCTTTTATACGGGCTGCCATCAGAAGGTAACACCCACATTTAGTGTGTGTCTTCCACCTTCAGATGATCCAATCAAGAAGTTCTCTTACATTTCAGTTAATCCCAGATCCAGTCAGTGTGACACCCAGGATTAGCCATCACACAAGCCCTCACCAAGACCTGGACTTCCCAAAATCCAGAGCTCTAAGAGATAGCTTTTGATGTCTGAGATATCCAATATACTGCATTTTGTCTTCTTGCAGTCTCCCTGCAGGTCCAGCCTAGGGGAGACAGTGCAGAGTCAACACACAGACACCGGGAGTTGGGTGGAAGCAGCACTAGGCAAGGTGCTGCAGACTCGTTTATTACAGGAAGGACTTGGGCTTGTATAGTTTATTTGTCTCCTCCCATTGGTCCCTCTGCATCTCCCGATAACGTGGCCATTCATGTTGCCAGGTGTTTTGGCAAAGATCAGGTTCCAAGACCTTAATCAGTCTGACAGCACATGTGCCAGTGCCATTTTGTTACATCCCACATTTCCATCCTTTTTCTTTTTAAATGCAGAGCTTAACACAGTGAGTGCCCGGGTTCTATAGCTCAGACATTGTTGGCCTCACCTCCGGTGTCCTGACATTTGATCGTGTCTGTCTTAGGTTGTCCTGATTAGCAGGATCTTACCCGTCGTTGACTAACCTGTCATTGACTTAACTGAGGGGTTAAGCTAGGGAGTGTTAGATAAAGGTGGTAAGGGTCAGACTATCAAATCTTGGATAGATGGCAGCCAGGCATGCAGCAATTGTGGAGGAGGTCCAGGTCTTGCTCCATCATAGATGATAGCCTGGAGAACTTGAAGGGTAGCTCTGTTAATTTGTTTTTGTAAAGCCTCTGGGTTGTCCTGAACCTACGTCCTTTGCCTCCTGAGCCTCTCTGATCTCCCTCCAAGGGTATGGGGGGAAGTGTCTCTGGAGGCTGTAACGTTTGCTCTAATTTCCCAGTTTCCTCCTCCTCAACCCCATCTGACTGTATGCTGGGGACTGCTGGCAGGGTCAGTTTTTCCTATGTATTTTTTGAGCAAGTCTGATTATGTTCCTAACACTTCCTCTGCTGATGTGCCTTTAAGACTCACAATAATGGCCAATAGGATCGGGACAAAGGGCACTGAGTCCGTCTTGCCCGAGTGGACTTCCCTCTTGCGAGTGAGGTAGAGTATTATCATCCAAACCGAGGGGTCCCAGATGTTTTTAGGGGTCATCCAAGGGGCGATACAAATCACCTCATCCCAGAATTTTTCAAGATCTTTTGGTTTCACTTTTAATCCTCTAGTCTTTAAGAATGCCTTGAGTGCTGCTGTTTGTGGCTCCCTGCATTGTCGTGGAAGATTGCCCGTTGTGGGAGAGTTCGGTGAAGGGATTCTTGATACAGAAGTAGAAGGCAAGGGTAACCACTATAAGGGCACAGATAGAGCAGATAAGGACCATGAGCCGCTCCGACATGAACCGCCGTGACATGAAAAAGTGTATTGGATCCAAGTGTCTTGTGCTTAGTGAAGGACTTCTGAGAGCCATGACACCCTAGGCCATATGCTCACACAGTGTCTCTGGGATAGGCAACAGGATCGTCCATGGCCTGGCCTCTGAGTTCAGTGTGGATCAACCATTATGTGAACTCACCGGAACGATCCAAGGAGTGAAAGGGGCTGACGTGGGCTTCAGGACCACGTGGCGGAGTGTGCCTTCCTGATCTAACAACAAATTTGACAAACCGTAGAGGGGACAGAGGAAGGGGCCACTCACTCACCTTCAAGCAACCAAAGGTACAGACAAAACCTGGGGCCTACTCACTGAACTTGGGGGCATCACCAACACTGAGGGTACCTGTTCAGGTGCCAGATGCTGCAGTCTCCCTGCAGGTCCAGCCTAGGGGAGACTCAGGCTCCCAGCTGGGAAGGGGTGAGCAGTGCAGAGTCAACACACAGACACTGGGAGTCAGGTGGAAGCAGGCACTAGGCGAGGTGCTGCAGACTCGTTTATTACAGGAAGGGCTTGGGCTTGTATAGTTTTTGTCTCCTCTCACTGGTCCCTCTGCATCTTCCAATAATGTGGCCATTAGTGATTGGCTCTTCTAGAGGCCTTAGCTGCTGCCAGGTGTTTTGGCAAAGATCAGGTTCCAAGACCTTAATCGGTCTTACTGTGCATGTACTAGCACCATTTTGTTACATCCCACATTGTCTTAGTAGTCTAAATGGATTAAGGCACAGAATATTTGTGTTTGGAAATATTACAATAATCATTGCGTTATTTGGAAGGCTTGCTGTTCTGAGTAGCACAGAGAAATGCTCAGCAAACTATCCTGAAGGTGCCTTTCCCTTTGCACCATGGGACTCAGATACCCTGCATGCCCTATCTCACTGCACAAGGATCTAGGAAAATCTAAACCCCTAGTAAGAAACTAGCACCTACTCTTTCCACAAACGAACTTACCAAACAAATGTATCAACCCAAACCATCACATTTGGGAAATTTTACTAAGATGTTCACTCAAAATGGAAACTCCATAATCACTGTTGTTATGCCTCCACCGTACAACTTTGGCCACTGGCAATCTTACCTAGTTTATGTTTTTGTACATTTAGCTACTTGGATCTTTTAAAAATGTTTCTATATAATTGTAATTAAAGATCCTTTGGCCAAAATCTTCATCCTCTATCCCCTTGCTCACCCAAGTGTCTGGTAAGCATAGTTCCATTCTCTACTCCCATGTTACTATTCTTTTAGAGTTTATGCATAGGTGAGATCATGCAGTACTTGCCATTCTGTCCCTGAATTGCTCAACTTAACATCTACAGGTTGTTAGGTTTTGAGAGATGGTTCAGTGGTTTAGAGCACTGGCTGCTCTTGCAACGGATCTGGGTTTGATTCCCAGCACCTACATGGCAGCTAACATTGGTCAGTAACTCCAGTTCCAGGGGAGTTTGATGCTCTCGTCTCACCTCTGCAGGCAATGTACATCACAGGTGTACTTACATACATGCAGGGAATACATGTGTACACATAAAATTTAAAAATAATAAATAAAATAACTTTTCTTTTAGTAAATGCATATTTTATTGAATTTTGTTCATTTATACAATAAATCTTAATGTTATTTAGACCACCCTTTCCAACCTGTAGCCCACATAGCACCCCCAACTAGATTTCATGCATCCTGTCATTTATATTATGGCATACTGAGGCAAGCTTGTGTACCCAGCTGTCCTGCAGTACAAGAACATCTACCAGAATCTGAATTTCTTTTGTTTTTTTGTTAGAAGAAGCATTTCATTACAACAGCATTAACCTATTCAATAACATTTTTCTGAGCTAGGGTACATCTCTTTCAAAATTGGCTGTACATTTTTAGGTTTACAGAGGAATTATTACGCTTGTACAATCTTTTACTGATTATAAACTCTACAAGACATAAAATTAAATGAGGTTTTAATGTTTAGAAAAGATCTCCACTTCGTTGTTAAAATACAGTTTCATACAGAAAAATTCATTTTAAGGCAACTGACATTGAGACGTTTTCACATGCATTTCTAATCTCTATATATATGACTATTACTGGTCACAGTCACTTACTTTCTGAGTTCCGTGGCATCTGAGTATGAATATAAACTCGTCAGATAAACAGCCTTCTTCTCCCTCTAGAGCCTCCATACTCTGTCATCCCTGCCAATGTCCACTGTGTTGTCAGGACCCCCATCTATTGCCCCCATCTGTCCTTCTGATAAATCTAGTCAGCCAGAGGTCCCTGTTCCAGGAGGATCAGCTGTTCCTCATCTACAGCAATCCATTGTCAGTATTCCTTTGGATAGAATTGGGG
>NW_008343479.1:3891351-3901262 GCF_000622305.1 Nannospalax galili | reverse complement strand
TGCAATAGGACGAGTTCTTTGGGTATATGCCAAGGAGTGGTATAACTGGGTCAAATGGTAGGTTCATTTGTAGTTTTTTAAGAGTTCTCCACACTGCTTTCCATAGGGGTTGAACCAGTTTGCAGCCCCACCAGCAGTGGATGAGTGTTCCCCTTTCCCCTCATCCCCTCCCACATTTGGTATCATTTGTTTTCTTGATATTAGCCAGTCTGACTGGGGTAAGGTGAAATCTTAAGGTGGAATTAATTTGCATTTCCCTGATTATTAGTGATGTTGAACATCTTTTAAGATGTTTCATAGCCATCTTTACTTCTTCTTTTGAGAACTTTCTGTTCAGCTCCTTAGCCCATCTTTCAATTGGGTTGCTTCTTGTCTTGGTTCTCTGTTTTTTAAGTTCGTTATATATTCTGGTAATTAAACCTCTATCAGATGTGTCGCTGGTGAAGATTTTCTCCCATTCTGTGGGTTTTCTGTTTGTTTCCTTGGTTGTCTCCTTTGATGTACAGAAGCTTTTTAGTTTAATGAGGTCCCACTTGTCTGAATTTCTTTAACAATTACAAGAATATAAAGTTTGTTTCCTTTTGATAGAATGTTAATGCTACTTTTAGAAAGATCAGTTGTTACAAATGACAGGATTTTATTTTTACTGCTCAGGTTTTTTGTTGTGTAGATATCACTTTTTCATCTCTTCGTTGCTAATGGGCATATTGATTCTATACCTTGGCTGTTATAAAAAGTGTTGCAACAAAAACTGGGGACAGATATATCTTGACAATATACCTTTACATGCTGAAATTCTTTGAAATACACAAACTAGTGGTTTTTCTGGATCATATTACTATATGGATTATTTTTAATATATGAAAACCTTCATATAGTAATGAGTAATTCCTTGCAATTTTACATCCCCTCCAACAGTGTCTAAGGATTTCCTTTTCTCTACATACCTACCAACACTTTGATGTTATTTTAAACGCTAGTTTAGAAGTTTAGTTTTCTGGTTGTTACTTTAGCCATGTCATCAATTTTATGTATATGCATTTTCAGTTTTAAATAAATTACTGATTTTGGTTTTTCTGTAGATTCTTTGTTTGCATTTCCAATCTTTCTAAGAATTTTGTTAATTTCTCCCTTCTAATAACTATCTTGATTTTTTTTTCTTATGAGTTACTTGCACTGGGCAGTATTTTACATATACTATTGAATAAGAAGCACAAGACATTAGCATGTAAGAATATGGTTAGTAAATTCATTCATAGTATTATAATTTTGAGTCCCAATAATGTCATATTAACATAAACAGACTATTGTAGCAAACTTTAAAATGCATATTCATTTATGCAATGGCAAAAACAGTATTGAACAAATCAGACACCTGAGAATACACATTATGCATATGATTCTATGTATATAAAGTACCAGGAAATATAACCTGTACTGTTATAAATAAATAACACCAGTGCTTGTGTATTGGGGTGCCTCTAACAGTAATTGGAAGCAAAGTTTGATGTATTAATGTATTATGATTTAGAATTTACTTAAAAATTACTCCAGAAGCATAATTTTTTACATTATGTTTTATATTTACGTTTTTGGGGGGTCTGTTTTCAGACAGGGTTCCCCTGTAGCTCAAGCTGGTCTGGAACTCACTATATAGATGAGACTGACCTCAAACTCACAGAGATCTGCCTGCTTCTGCCTCCCAAGTGCTGGGTTTAAAGGCATGTGCCACCATGCCTGGCTTATCTTTATGAGCTTAAGTATATAACTCATCTGGGGTTATGTTCTGGCATTCTGTGAGGTGAAGCTGATGTTCACATGAATTTTAAAATATCAAGTAGAGGTATTACATGCAAATATAAATATAAAGGTTCTTCAAATGTTAATGGATCATATGGTAATATGATCCAGAAATCCCACTCCTTGTGTATGTATACAAAGTACTATACACGTAACTTATGACAAAGATGATAGTTCCCTAATTTACAGTATATACTGCTTTACAAGATAATGCATAAGAATTTATATATTCATATATACAGTATGTTAATAACCATAGAACTTTTTAATAAAGATCTTTTGGCTATTTTGACCTTTAGTGTGTCCATGCATAAGTTAGACACACTTTTTAATTTTTAGTAGAAAAATCAGAAGAAAAAAATCTTCTATAATTTTGATTAGGATTATATTAAATCCATAGATGGATATGGATATAAATGATATCTTCAATATTGCATCTTTTAATCCATAGACATGCCATTATTTAACATTTGAATTTTCTTTAATTTCTATAGAATCTTAAATATATTAAAGATAATTTCTATGAAATTTGCAGGTAAATGGATGGAACTAGAAAGAATCTTCTAGACTGAGGTAACCCAGACCCATAAATGCAAATGTTATGTCACCTGTACTCAGTAAAAGTTGAGTGCTAGATTGAATTCTTAGATACACATGTTTCAATTGGAAAAATCCACAGAAGTCAGGAAAAGATGCTTCAATGGAGGGGACATAGAATGCAGTGTTATAAAGGGGGAAAGGAAATAATAGAGTAGGAAGTGTTGACTGGGGTGGGGAATGGGAGGGCAGAACAGAGGACAGAGAATGAAGATGGATAAATAACACTAAAGGCCTTTAGAAAATTCATTTAGAAATCTACTGGCATAAAAGCTTCTTTATTTTTCAAAATATATTTTTATTGAATTTTTGTACATTTCATACAATACATCTTAATCATCTTTATACCCACTCCCCTGCCTGTACCACCCCCTTCCCCCAGCCTGCACATCTAAATCCATGCATTCTATGTTAAGGCCTATCAAGTCAAGTTTGTGTACCCAGATGTCTTTCATTGTAAGTTCATCTACTGGAGCCTGTTCAGCCTATGTATTTTCTTAAAGTATATACATGCACATTATAAAAAGAGATTAAAAGGAGTCACAGCATAGGGTAGCAAGTAAAAGCCCAATGCCAGGGATGGTCTCCCTCTTTTGAAGCTGCTGAACTGTGGTCTCATGGATCCTAAAATAATACTGACAACTGTCCTTGCTATTGGTTACCCAGAAGAACTTGATGGTAAAACCCTATTGGTGAAGCCACTACATACATGAGCTATAGAAAAAACAAGGAGAAATCAAGCTTGTAGTGACTTCAAAGCTTAATCTCCACTGGCTAGCTTTCATAGTGCTGGAATATGCTAGACATGCTGCTAAAAAATAGTCATTAACCTTACCCAGCTGAGAATCCTGTGTGCCAAGTGGCACACATATCTGGCAAGATATGACCCCTGATACAATAGTGGCATGGGTATTATGGGAGTAACCGATCCTTTTCTAATTGGATTTAACGTCTACTTCCTAAAATGGAGCACATACCTGACATTGATATCAAGCCTGGGAACCTGTGGCTGTAAAGGACACAAGCCACAGGGGAGATCATAATACTATTATTCTATTAAATAGATGAGTATTAAAGCGATTCCCGTACATTACTGCATCTCTCAGCTCTCACAAGAGAAACTTCTTCATTCAGCAGAGAGTAATTTATACAGAAACCCACATTGGCCAACGTGGAGAGAATGAGAGACTGTAGAGTGTCAGCTGAGGTCTGGGGTTACAGGAATGTGCTGCCATGCAGAGCTTTTTCCATGGTTGCTGGGGGTATAAGCTAGTGTTCTCACATTTGTGAAGAAAGCACTTTTACTCCTTGATCCAACTCCTCAGCCCCTAAAGTGATAGTTTTGCCATGGCATTTCATGTATATCAGTCACTGTATGTTGTTCTTATCCACCGAGATTCCCTGTTGCCCTCCCCCATTCCCCCGTCCCCCTCTTGCTGGTTTCTTTCTCTCCCCACATAGGCCCTCTGCTTCATGTCACAGTATTTCTATTACTCCTTTTTTCTCTCTCTCCAATTACTAGAGAACTCTTCCTGTCTTCTCATGTTCCTCTTTCTACTTTCCTGATTTAACACACACACAAACATACACTTATATACAAACATATTAAAGAAAGCATACTGTATTTGTGTTCCCGAGTCTGGCTTATTTCACTTATCATGATCTCCAGTTGCACCCATTTTCCTGCAGTTGTGATGAATTCAATTTCCTTACAGCTGAGTAAAATTCCATTGACCCACAAAAGATCTTTAATTATACATTTGTCACTGTCAAACATACTTTGTTTCTAGAACGTTGCAGCTGTTCCTCATTGTACTGCTTGGGCTCTTCCTCTGAAAAGAGTTTTTAACCTTGCCATTTCATATCAGCTTTGTTGAAATATCTGGAACTTCACATCTATGAAGACGAAAGGTTCATTTTGGTTAAAGACAGATAGGGCCTTTTATACTGAGAGCTTGCCAGCTGTGTTTGCAGTTCAGAATCTGAGACACAGCAGTGGATGTGCTGTTAAACCATGCATGTTTAGCACATATACATTTTTTGTTAAATACATATAATGTGCAAGTATGTCACATACTTTCTTAATTGGTCCCCTTCTTGAGTGTTGTCTTTATTTTCTTCTTTGATTTTTTTTAAATAGAGAAGTTTTTATTTTTATTTATTTAGAGTAAAATATTGCTTAGCAACAAGAGCTTTTAACTTGCATAAAAAGACAAGATTTAGCATTTCGACCCAATAAAGAGAAATAATCAGACCCACAAGGTATAAGCCACCACAACAAAAGAGTTAACCCTGGGAAGGGAGAGGTGACTCAGCAGTTAAGAGCACTGACTGCTCTTGCAGAGGACCTGGTTTTAGGTCCCAGCACTCATACAGTGGCTTACAACCTCCTGTAAATCCATTTCTAAAGAAACAGACATTCTCTTTTGGCCTATGCAGGCATTGCATGCACACGACGCACATTCAGACATATGGGCAAAACACTCGTACATGTAAAATAAAATACAAATAAATCTAAAAAAAAGAGTTAACACTCCTTTAAATCTCTAGGAATCTTTGCTATAATTTACGCAATACCAGTTTATCATCAAATATTTTGAATTAACTTGAAATAGAACTTTGCAAAATAATCATTTTAAGACCCTAAAAGTATGAATGGACACTCTTTGCCAATCAGTAATTTATGTGGACTATTTTGATATATTTTCATTTATCTTTGACAGTGTCATACATGAATATATTGTATTTCAATCATACATCCCTCCTTACCTTCTTAATCTTCCTCAATCTACTTTTATGCTCATGTATAATCTCTTGGCTTTTCTTATAGACACAAGTGTCTACACACATCCAGCCAGAAAATTAAAAAATGCTAGTATAATAAACTGTGGATAAATATTATTGATCCTCTTATGAATTTTGCAGAATTGTAGAAGACCCAAGAAATGAAAAAAGACACTCTGGCACCAAGCATAAAAATGTCTAGGTGGTTACTCAGCAGGCAGTTAAATCCTTCTTTGAATGGAAACATTAAACATTCTGCTCACTGAGCTGTTCCTAGCCTGGTGTGAGTTAGGTTGGCCTCTGCTGCCAGGCTGCGCAGGGACATTCCTCCCCTCTCACCACTGAGGTTCCCTGAATGTGTGTCTGACATCTGCAACACTTGTTCAATAGGTCAGCATTACCTCATACCCTCAAGAAAGATGGCAAAACAAACTGGTTGTCTTCGTCCCCTGCTTAGTATTTATTTTAGGCAAATATGAGCCTTGAGTTACAGGCTCAGAGCTGGTGGTAAGTAGAGTTCAGAACAATGACTTGACAGAGGGGAAAGGGCTTGCAGGGCAGGGATTGGCAGCCTTCTTATTTGGGAATGCTGGAGGTGGAATGTGTGGGTCACCAGGGGAGAAACGTGAGTTAAAGGAAAGTCCAAGTGTGTGTGGAGGCAGAATACTGACTAGTTGGGAAAATTAGTTCTTTTCAGGAGTGTCCAGATAAATTATTAGTTTGCATTCAAGCGGAAAACACCATTCTTTCTGGCTCTGTATAGTGCAAACTAAAGAGCAGAAAGAACAATTCCTCTTCTGCAACCTGAAAATAAGAAAAGATAAGAAGTACACAGGAGACCGTGAGCTGTTTCCCAAAAGTGGAACTAAACTTCTTGAGGGTATTTCTTTTCCTATCAAAATAAAGAAAATGTGAAAGGAATTACTTCTTGACTTGTGTAAAATATCTACTCCAAATTGTGCAGAGGCAAAGAATAAGCCACTAGCAGTAGAGGACCCCTTCCCAGGATGCCATATCCCCTCCAGAAGATGGTGAAGACACCCAGCACTTAGGACCCGTTGGAGTCAGTGCTCTGATATTTAAACCAGAAGCCCTTAAATTGTCTGAATCAGAGCAATCTATTTGTGAATCTTTTCAGTAATTTGAATCTTTAAACAAAAATAAAAAGTTAAAAGATGGTGTTTGTTTGTGGTGAATCTAATTTCTTACCATACTGGCATTGGATTATGGATTATGACAGAAATGTAAACCAATTCATTTCGAAACTGGATGGAAAAAAATCACAGAAAAATCAACTTTGAACATTAATATGTACAACATTCACTAAAATGTTGGTGTTTTGAAGCACCGTGTTTGTCTTTGTTGTGGTAATTAGATTCAAATGCAGACCAAAAATGAGTCTAAACAAGTAGACTGATTATGCAACCAAAAGTTTGTAAGAGCAATTCTTTTCTTCATATATTTATAGTTTATGAATTAAAGAAGTCATGGAGGGTAGAGATACACGTGGAAGTTGAAGATGCATTTGTTTGAACAGAAGACGGAATGAAAAATGAGGTGTGAGAGTTCTAGAAAATATACATATAAACACACACATAAATTTAATGAATGTAAGATACAGAGCACAGATACACATAGCATTTGCAGATTTAAAGATTCATTTTTACTTATGTTTATGTGTGTACATGTATGTGAATGTATGACATATCTGTGCAGGTACACAGGGAGGTCTAAAGAAGTCATCAGATACCCTGGAACTGGAGTCACGGACAGTTTTGCTTCCCATGACATATGCTGAGAACCAAACTCATGTTCTCTGCAAGAGCAGCAAATGCTCTTAATTACTGAGCCATCTCTCTAGTTCCTCATACACATATTTAAATGTAAAAATATGTGATGGTATTCTCTGGATATGGATTTGAATTTTGGCATTTTTGATTTGATATAACATTATATACACTTGAACTATCTAGTTAGAATTTTTAAGCTATAATCTTTTCCATATAAAATAATTCCTATTTCACAAGATTGTTTCAATTATTAACTTAATTGATACCTCATATATAAAGAGCACAATCAGCACTGTACATTCATGTGCTAAATGCTCAATTGTTTTATGGTACTACTCACTTGGTTCACTGTCTTTTTGGTTTCCTACTAATTAAAAATCTCACTGAGACAAATGAAAAGAGGTCCTTGGCCAGAATTACAGAAGCAGATATGAGTTCCCTCCTGTTGAGGGTTATCCCCAACTCCCAAATCCAACAACCCACTTGGCTCTAAGAAGTGGAGTGAGAGAGATCATTGTTCAGATACCCTAATGCAAGTTAGGTTTACCTCTTCAAAGGGGAGGATGATGAGGGCAAGAGGTAGAAATTGGCTATGCAGTTTAGACACAGGGACCCTGGAATGTACTTGATTCTCAGGCTAGGAATGCCTAAGGGAATTCTTGTTTCTTTTGTTCTAAGTGAGCCGGAAGCTGTACTTGAGGTATGACTGAAACTCCAATTCAGAAACTAATTCCCTCTAATGAAGAGCTTTGGAGCTGGATATGTGGATCTTTGTGGTGGAAATGGATTACATCTAGTCCCCAGTATCATCACATCTCCTAACTATGCTAAGATGACCTCTTAAGAAGGGTGGTTATATAGCAGTTTCTGAGGATATTGGCTCTTTGTTGATCCCCATTATGGAAAAGCTACTTCATCCTGGTCAAACACATAAACTCTAAGTTCCATAGCTAGCTTTAGGTAAAGGTGAATATCCCAAGATAAGTGAAACATAAGAAGTAATCCATGTAGTTTTATCAATCATCTGGCCAAGAGAATGAGCCTCACAAATACTTATTTTTTAAATATAATATATATATTTTTGGTCTTTTTGAAATAGGGTCTCCCTGTAGCCCCAGCTGTCCTGGAACTCACTATGTAGACCAGGCTGGCCTTGAACTTGCAGAGATCCACCTGCCTCTTCCTCCCAAGTGCTGGGATTAAAGGCGTGGGCCACCACGCCTGGCCTAAATATAATATTTTTATTTATTCATTGAGCATTTATACATGTTTACGAAATCCTTCAATTATATCCCCCTCACACCACCCTCCTCTAATTCCTCCAGGATGTCCCTCCCAAATTCATGTTCTCACTTTTAATTGTTTTTTATTAGAACACATTGAGTCTAATTAGTGCTGCCTACATGCACATAGACATGGAGCCATCTGCTGGAGCATGGGTAATCCACCAAAATGCACGCCCCTAAGGAAACTGACTCTTCCTCCCCTAGCAGCCATCAACTGTCAATAGCTCCCAAGCTAGTGTTTGTGCCACGTGGGGGTATTCCCCACCTCATGATGTAATGTTGACAGGCTTTAACTTGTACAGGTCTTATGCTGGCATCCACAGCTGCTGTGAGTTCATGAGTACCTTCTGTCATGCAAGTAAGACACTATTTCACTCAAGTCCTGCCCTGTTCATATTGTGCATCTTTCAACCTCATTTTCTTCGATGTTCCCTGAGTATAGAGGGAGGATGTGTCATGTATACCTCCTATTTCTGGCTAAATGTTCTACAGAAACATATTTCTGAGCATAGACAAGTCATGAGTACCTATTAACCACTATCAACTGTACAGTTTCCCTGATGAGAGTCAAGAGCTGCACTAATCCATGCTACAGAGATATGTATTTAGAAGGCAGTTTGCAATGTGTGCCTTTAGCATCAATACTAATAGGTTTTCCCTGGGCTAATGAACTCTCTGGCTACTTGGCCGGATTTACAGTTCCAGGAATATTTCCTTCTGAAAGTCAGTCCTTAAACCCAACCTAAAGTAGTTGGTTGCTCTCATGCCAATTCATGCCATTACTGCACTCATGGGCCTATCTAGCCAGACTGCTCATCATTGCAGCTCTTGGGATTTACAGTTGGGTAACACTGTTGATGACTTGTCTGTTCAAACAGCCTGTATAGCATGTTCCAGTACTATGGAAGCTAGCCAACAAGGAGGAATCTTCTAGGCCTTTGTCAGCTTGATTTATCCTTGTCATGTGACCACAATGTATATTGTTTTCAGAAATAGGGTTTTTCCATCAAGTTCTGGTAGCAAATAAGAGAAATGGCAATAGATTGTATTGTTTGGGGATCTTTGGGACACATTTGACCAACAACTCAAGGGCACTGGAATTTTTATTTGGCAACCAGTGGCTTCTGGAAAGAGCAGTTTCCCCTGTGAGGTGATTCCATTAAACCCATATATATGGAAGTTTATTAAACGGTACATTTCCATATCCCTGTAGCTTTTTCTTTTCTTAATATTTTATTTTTTATTTTTATTTAATGTATATGAGTGAATTGCCTGCATGTAAGTGCAACTATGTCATGCAATACACTTGTGCCCTGGCCCACGGGGTCTGCAACGGGGTACCTGGATTGGGGGGTGAGGATGAAAATGAGGCAAGGACAAGAGAAATGGAGACAAGACAGGATTCTGATCAAGTCTTGTTTATTGAAGCACAAGCAAGAGTTTTTATAGAGAATAAGAACAAAGGAACACAGATTGTAAACCATTACAGCAGTCAGAGCACAAGCACTCTGACACACATTAAGGGAGGAATCTCTGATTATAGAAGAATAGAACCGTATGCAAGAAAGGAGAGCAAGGCCGTGGGCCAAGGCTATCTAGCAAGGCTATCTGGCCCCGGCTTCAAGCCAAGGTTTTGGGCCAAGGTTGCGAGCCC
>NW_008343479.1:3876323-3889594 GCF_000622305.1 Nannospalax galili | reverse complement strand
AACGGATGAAGTTCCTGTAAACATAAGAGTGACCTTAGCAACACACTTTAAGTAACCAAGGTAACATAAAACCAAATACACCCCATGATACTGTTGCCATGGAGAGAATACCAAAAAGGGGGTTCCCACAACACAAGAGAGGTTTCCAAGGTACCGGGAAACAAACAGGACAAAAACAGCTTAATACAAAGAAATGACTTGAAGTTAACCTTAAATGTAATCTATGTTATGTGTCAAATATGTCTGTAGAGACTGTGATTGTATGCACTGAAATGAGCGAGAGTTACACCCAGGACCATTATTCATTGCTAAATTTTTGGGAGTTTTTAGTGCTGAAAAGCAACAAATGCAGTGAGTGAGGAATCATGTACGATTCACACCAGTAAGAGCAGAGGCAAAGAGAAAACCAGAAAAGATATGCATAGTAACAGGAATACAGCATAACCATTCACATTTAGGAACAAGCACTGAAATGAGCGAGAGTTACACCCAGGACCATTATTCATTGCTAAATTTTTGGGAGTTTTTAGTGCTGAAAAGCAACAAATGCAGTGAGTGAGGAATCATGTACGATTCACACCAGTAAGAGCAGAGGCAAAGAGAAAACCAGAAAAGATATGCATAGTAACAGGAATACAGCATAACCATTCACATTTAGGAACATCCCTCTGTCATACTTGATAGGAATAAGCCCATGAAGTTGAAACAGAATATCTCTAATACCCAGATCATTACTAGGCTCCAGGACTGCCATGAGGTCTGACACATTTTCTCCCACAACAGTTGTCTGCCACACAACCTTTTGTAATGGAGACATGGAAGATGCAGTACAAGTTACTAACAGATAATATACAGTATCCCAAGCAACTTCTCCCGGGACACCATATTGTAGCCGCACACCTACTCTGATAAGCTTTGAGTACCAGGCATAAAGATGAAGGAGAGGGGAATAAGTAGCAGAAATGTAATTGCAGCAGCAAGTCTAGCAACAGAGTTGCTAAGCATTGGAGGAGGAGAAAGTCCTATTGTATGAAACGAACATGTACAAGAGGAAACCAAGGGTAATTTTACAAAATAACTTATTTTTTGTGAACTGAACATCACATCTTGCTCCTGTAGTATATGCTGGAGTCATCCCATAGACCTGGGAAAAGAATACTGTCAACCAATGAAGGAGGAATAACCTACAAAGTAAAAGCGAAGGAAAAATCATTGGCAAGGGTGGTAGGCAACGTGATGGTAGCAAAAGCGGAGGTGTCCCTTTTTTTTTTTTGAAATTTATAGATCGAGGGTCCTGTGGAGCAAAAGAGTATGTATGTACCAAGCAGGTGTCTAAGGGAACATACAACAGATAAAATGACAAGAGAGGGAGGACACACACCTTAGTTCCAGAACATCCAAGAGTAGTACAAACATAGGTTGTCAAGGCAACATAAAGTATATCCATGGAACAATAAGGTGACAACAGGTAACCATGGAGACACAAACAAACATAACGTTTAAAGTGAGACAAATCAAAAAACAATAACTGATATTAGTGGCCAACTTGTAATTTTTTAAAGTGTGCACAACATTTTTTTATTTTAGACGTTTTTTGCAAAATAATCATATCCATGGAACAATAAGGTGACAACAGGTAACCATGGAGACACAAACAAGCATAACATTTAAAGCGAGACAAACAAATCAAAACACAATAACTGATATTAGCGGCCAACTTGTAATTCTTAAAAGTGTGCACAACATTTTTATTTTAGATGTTTTTAGCAAAATCATGGAACCTGGAAAAGAGCTAAATAGAATTAAGAGCACTATCTGAGCGATTTTTGCCACAAATCACCCATTTATTACTACCTGTCGCTTTAAGACTCATTTACAAGCAACTTTTGCCACAAGGTACTTGCTTAGAGTGCTCAGGATGTCACCTCACCTACCTGAGCCACCGACCTGTGCTATCGGGAAAGAACACAGAAAGACAAGTTCCAAAAAGCTCTCAGGTCCTTTCACAGGGTCAGAGGGTCAGTCTGAACCTGGAGAATTCTTGAGAACAGAAGTTTGTGAGAACTAGCATGAGTCTGAACAGAAAGGACCAGTTTCTGCCCTGAGTCAGCTTCTCACATTTTTAGCCTATACTACATAAGTTTGAAACAGCAAGTAAGAGACATTAGGCAGAAAACATCTTTAGATCTAAAGAACAGGCTTAAGTCTGAAGTGAAAGGTGCACAATTTCCCTCCAGAGTTAGCTGTTAGCATATTCAAGCAGCCTAGGTTTATAAAAATCATAGTATACATCATACAAACATAGTATTTACACGAACATCTGCCAAACTCTTTCCTTCAGGAGGCAGTGGACCAAGAAACCTTGCTGCCAAAACTTTGATGTGTATTATTACAGTTAGGAATGGTAACCATTGTTGATGCCCACCGGACCGGGGCCTGAGAATCATGTTGAAAGGCAGTGTTATGGAGCCTCTCAGGCACAGCCTGAAACTGGCTTCTCCTCTCACTTTTTAACAGAAGATTTCCGTGGAGATCTCTTTTGATCTACACTCCTTTGTCCAGTGTCTGCCTTTTTTACATCTAGGGCAGATCTTTGGAGCTCTTTTGCTATCAGTCTTTTGCTGGTCACTCCCAGTTTTGCACTCCCGGGTGAAATGCCCATTCTTACCACAATTAAAACATTCTTTGCCCTTAGCTTTATGCTTCTCAGCCAGAAACTCCTTTACTGTTGAAAGCTGCTGCCATAGCAAGCCCTTGCTGATAAGATGGCCCTATGTCTGAACACAGGCGAATATAGCCAGTTATATCTGTCTTTTTTCTATAAGGTCTAATGGCTGCCTGACAGGCAGGATTAGCATTTTCGAACGCCAACTGTTTCACATACTCTAATCCTGCATCAGCACTTCCAAATATCCTTCCTGCTGTGGTCATCAAGCGATGAACAAAATCTGCGGGGTCAGTCTGAACCTGGAGAATTCTTGAGAACAGAAGTTTGTGAGAACTAGCATGAGTCTGAACAGAAAGGACCAGTTTCTGCCCTGAGTCAGCTTCTCACATTTTTAGCCTATACATTAGTTTGAAACAGCAAGTAAGAGACATTAGGCAGAAAACATCTTTAGATCTAAAGAACAGGATTAAGTCTGAAGTGAAAAGTGAACAATTTCCCTCCAGAGTTAGCTGTTAGCATATTTAAGCAGCCTAGGTTTATAAAAATCATAGTATACATCATACAAACACTTACAATATTTACATGAATATCTGCCACACTTTCGATCCCCTTTCCCTCTGACTGATTCTGAGGATTCCTTCCTCAAAGACTCTGAGCTATCTGTATCTGAGGCTGGACAGGCAGATTTTGCCAAAAGAGGATAAATACCAATGTGTTCTTTTTCAGACTTGTGAGCATTCTCTTTGTATCTGTCCTCTCTAACTGACTCAGAGGACCTTAAGTTTACAGAAAAACCCTTATTTTTCACTATCAAAAGCAATTAAGTCAGGCGCGTCCTTGGGAGTATCCAGAATTTCCCTCAAGTGACTGAGAACTACTTCTAAGAATCTCTTTAGTTTGGGCAACTGCCACTACTGGCTCATGTTCATCTCTCTTATCTATTAACTCTCTAATTAAATTCCAATAAGAAAAAGAAGTAACCGGAACCTTTCCTGGTCCAAACACCTTATAAAATTCTTGTAATGCATCTCCCACTCTTCTCCATCTATTTACATCTATAACCCCCTCTTGGGGAAACCATGGGCAGATGTCTTTCACAAAATCAAAGAAATGAAATAAATCCTCAGTTGTAACCTTTACTCCTCTTGCCTGTAAAGCTTCTTTTAACTGTATTACATATTTCTGATGCTGACTCAATTCTTGCCCCATGATTGAATGACCAACTTAACTTCAGCTCGGTCGTGGTAGGCTCCCGTGGCATCTCCGAATTATTTGAGCGGGTGCACACCCCTTTTTCCTCCGTCGTGTCCCTCACGCTGTCCCCAGTATCCAGGCCCCATGTTGGGCGCCACTCTGCGGGAGGTCACCCCACAGCGTGACTCGGTCCCGACCCTCAGAAACTGCCATGAAGTACCTGGATTGGGGAGTGGGGATGTGGATGAGGCAAGCGGCAAGAGAAATGGAGACAAGACAGGGCTCTGATCAAGTCTTGTTTATTAAAGCACATGCATGAGTTTAAATAGAGAATGAGAACAAGGAAGTAGAGAGTAAGTAATCAAACCAGTCAGAACACAGGGGCCCTGACGTACTCTAAGGGAGGAATCTACTGATTAACAGAATGTAAAACATTACATCAGTCAGAGCATGAGGGCTCTGATGCACATTAAGGGAGGAATCTCTGATTATAGAAGAATAGAACCGTATGCTGGAAAGGAGAGCAAGGCCGTGGGCCAAGGCTATCTAGCAAGGCTATCTGGCCCCGGCTTCAAGCTAAGGTTTTGGGCTCCGGCTGCCTGCCAGAGTTTCCAGGCCAAGGCTGTGGGCAGAATGGAAATCTGCCAGCTCAGGCCTGTCAGCAGTTTTGAGAGGCAGCTGAGACTCAGTTGAACCTCAGGCTCCCAACACCCTTGGAGATCAGAAGAGGGCATTGAATCCCTTGAAACTGGAGTTATGGACAGTTGTTAGCTGCCATGTGGGTGCTGGGATTTGAACCTGGGTCCTCTGCAAGAGCAGTTAGCTCTCTTAACTGTTGAGCCATCTCTCCAGCCCCAGCCCTATAGCTTTTTCAAACTTTCTGTTACCCCTCATCCCATTCCCTCCTGTGTCCTAACTTCCCATGAACTTCCATAGCTAAACCTCTGTTATCCCCATTTCAACCTTCATACCAGCAGTATTTACTATCCCCTCCTCCTTCAAGATTGTTTTGGCTATCCACAGTCATTTTTGGTTCTATATGAATTTTAAGACTGTGTTTTTTCCATTTTCACATTATTAATCCTACCAATCAATCCATGAGCACAAGGAGGTCTTTCTATCTTCTTTTATCTTGTTCAAAATCTTTCTTGAGTGTTTGAGAGTTTTCATTGCACAGGTCTTTCAGTTCCTTGTCAGGTTTATTCCAAAGTTGTATTTTCCTGATGCTGTTGTGAAAGGAATATTTTCCCTAATTTATTTCTCCATATGTATGTTTTTGGTCTATAGGAAAAGCACTGACTCTGGTGTGTTAATTTTGTAGCTGCTACATTGTTGAAAATGTTTATTAACTCTAGGAGTCTCCTGATGGCAGCTCTGTGGTCTCTCATGGATACAATCATATCATCTGGAAATAGGGCTCCTTTGATTTCTTCCTTTCCTATTGCCGTCCCTTTTATTTCCTGTTTTTGTTGGAATGCTTTGTATTTTCCAGTGTTTAGCTTGATGGTGTCATATGTAGACTTTACTATGTTGTGATGCTTCCTTCATTCTTAGCTTAGCCAGAGTTTTTATCGTGAAAGGATGTTGGATTTTTGTCAAAAGCCTTTTCTCAACCTATTGAAAGTGTCACGTGGATCCAGTCCATAAGTCCATTTACATGATGAATAGCATTTACTGATTTTATTTGAGCTATTTAATGTAGTTGAGCTAAATTAAGTCAACTCCATCATGAAAGATAAATTTTGTGATGTGTTCTTGAATTTGGTTTGTAAGAATTTTACTGAAAATTTTTAGTACATTTTCTCCTGCCATTATTATTTTATTTTTATGTGTGCATACACATATTAATGCATGTACCACAGCTTATGTGAGGAGGGAAGAGGACAACTTGCAGGAGTCAGTTATCCCATTTCAGATGTGGGTCCTGAGACTCCAGCCCAGGTCATCAGGCATGGTGGCAAGTGTCTTTGCCCTTTGAAACACCTTACTAGCTGCTTTATTGGGAAATTTTGTACCTAGGTTTATCAGGAAGATCGGGCTGTAATTCTATTCTTTATTCTGTCATTTTATTTCATATCAGGGTAATACTGGCTTTGTAAAAAGAGTTTAGAAGTGTTACGTCCTTTTCTATTTTATGGAATTATTTGAGAAATTTGGTGTTAGTTATTCTTTGTGGATCTGGTAGAATTCTGTAGTGACTCCATCTGCATCTGGACGTGATTTTATTTGGGAGATTTTTAATTATATTTCTGGTTAAATTATTTGCTTCATCTTCATTTTACACTGTTATGTAATAATCACCTTAAATTTCATTCAATTCGTTTAGATTTTCCAATTTAGCGGAATATGATTTTTTAAAAATATTTTGTGTATTATCTTTATTGTGTTTTAGGTGTATGAGTGTATTGCCTGCATGTGTGTAAGTGCACCCGTGTCATGCAGGAATATGATTTTTTAAAGTATATACTCATGGTTTTCTTAATTCTCCAGTGTTGGTTGTAATGTCTGTTTTCATCTCTAATTTTATTAATTTTCATCTCTCCTTTGTTTAATTTAGCTAAGGGCTTGTTAATTTTGTTTATATCTTTTCAAAGAATCAACTCTTTATTTCATTGATGGTTTTATTTTTATTTCCATTTCCTTAATTTCTCTATTTCTCCCCATCTATTGCTTTTCAGATCTGTTTGTTCTTGTCAGTTGCATCAAGGTACATCATCGGGCTATTTTTTGAGACATCTCTGATTTTTTATCATTGGCACTTAGAGTTATATTGTTCTATCTTAAGACTGCCTTTATCGGGTATGGGGAGAAGGCTCAGTGGCTAACACAGCTTATTGCTTTTTCAGAGGACCCGGGTTCAGTTTCCAACATATACATGCCGATTCACAAATGCCTGTGAGTCAAGAGGATCTGATGCCCTTCTCTGCCTCTTTGGGTACCAGGCACAAGTATGTACATATAATACACTCAGGCACACACACACATAACAATTTTTAAGACTTCCTTTATTGTTTCAAATAAGTTTTGAAATGTTGCTTTAATTTTCATTCAGTTGTAGGAATTTTTAAATTTCTTTTTCGGTTTCTTCAATGAATCATTCATCATCATTAGTGTGCTTTTTAATTTCCATGAGTTTGAGTATTTTTTGTAGTTCCTATTTCTGATTATAAAGGATAAAGCATGTTATTTCAATATTTCTGTATTTTTGAAAATTTCTTTGTGTCCTAATATGTGATTTAATTTTGAGAAGGTTCCATGGGGTGCTGAGAATAGGGTGTATTCTTCAGTGTTTGGGTAGAATGTTTTTAGATGCCTGATATTGTCCATTTGACACATGAAAGAATTTAATTCCAATGTTCCTTTCTTTATCTTTGTCCATTTTTTTTGTATTTTTGACCTTTCTAATGGTGAGAGTGAAGTATTGAAGTCATCCACTATTACTGTGTTGAGATTAATCTGTAACTTTAAGTCTGTAGTATTCTTTTTATGAAATTGGATGAGTACTTTTCTAGTGTATATGTATTTAGAATTGCAATTTCCTTTTGATGGATTGTTCCCTTGATCTGGGAAGTAGCCTTCTTTATCTTTTCTGACTATATTTGGCTCAAAGTCTATTTTTTCAAATATTCAAATGGTGACACCGGCTTGTTTTTTGGCTCCATCTTCCATCATTTTATCCTCGGATGGTTTTATTTTTTATGATGAAATTTATTTCTTAGAAACAGCAAAAACAAGGATCCTGTTTGCTAATCCAATGTGCTAGAGTGTCTGTTTCATTATATTAATGTGTGTGTGTGTGTGTGTGTGTGTGTGTGTGCTTGTCTGTATGTAAAAAACGTGTGTGCAGATGTCCAGGGAGACCAGAAGAAATCGTCAAACACCTTTGAAATGTTGTTCAAGGCAGCTGTGAATCACCAGATATGGATGCTAGCAATCAAACCTGGATTCTCTGCAAGACCACTGAATGTTTTAGCCCTTTCGGTTTACCAAGTATCTTAGCGTTGTTCTCGTTTGCCCTCCTATAGTCTGCATGTGTTTATTTTTATCTTCAGTCCTAAGCATTTCTTCCAGTATCATCTGTTGCACTGGCTTGGAAGTCATGATTTCTTTTAGCCTGCTTTTATCATCGATAGTATTTCCTCTCATTTTCTATTATGACAGATAGTTTAGCTTGGTATGTTGGACTGGGTTGCTGTTGTGATATTTCAGAACTTGAAATACACCATCTTTAGCCTATCTTGCTCTTAAGGTTTTGAATGAAATGTCAGCAGTTATTCTGTTGGACCTGTATGTGACTTGACTTTTCTCTCTTGCAGCTTTCAATGTGCACTCTTTACATGCAGTGTTTTAATTATAATATTACATGAGGTGTTTCTCTTCTGGTCTTGTCTGTGTTGTGCTATATGTTACTGTTGTATGTGGATGAACTTCACTTTCCTTATACCGAAGAATTTTCTTCCATGATTTTATAAGCAGGTTTTCTGTGCCTTTTGCATAGAATTTGCCTTCTTCCATGCAAATAATTCATAACATTTGTCTTTCTTGGTGCCCTAAAGATCTTCCATGTTCATTTATACCTTTTTAAAAAATTGTTATTGGACTTGACTAAATATTCCAATTTATCTATTTTGTCTTCAAACCCTGATATTCTGTCTTATAAAATGATCCATTTTGTTAGTAAAGCTTTCCACTTTTTATTTGGCTTATTCTGTTTTTCATTTCCATCATCATTCTAGTTTGAGTTTTCTTCAGTATTTCCTTTTAATTCAATTTTCATATCACATACTGAATTCCTTATTTCACCTGTTTTTGTGCTTTTGTAAAAATTTCTTTCCTCTTTCAGTTATTTGACCCAATTTCTAACCAATTTCTTATTCTACTTCTGTAATTTCTGCTAAGTAATTTTTATTGGGGGCTGTTACTATAGGATTGGTAATTTTTGAAGGTAACACATTGTCTTAATTTTTTGTGTTACTTGTGTCTTTGTGCTGGGATCTGCTCACCTGAGGTTAGGTCATTGGCTAAATTTATGTTGTTGTCTTAATTCAAGTTGCCTCTCTTCTCACATTCAAAGTATTTTCAGTCTACATGGAGGACTAGATTTCAAGACAATTATAATTCTGTTTTCATCTATGATATTGGTGCTCCAGACACCAGGCTTTTTTCCATTCTGTGAGTTGAATACTATCTGAAGCCGCAGTCACAATGCAACAGCTAACCCACTCCTATAAAAAAGTATCAGGTGACTATACAACAGACACTTGTTAAGTACCAACTATTTGAGTGAATAAAGGAATCAAAATATCTGTGTGTACTACTATGTTAGTTACTGTATGAATGGAAAAGAAAAGAAAAAAGGGGTAAGCAATTATAGAGTGCCTAGTGATTTGTCTTTGGTTGTTAGATGGGAAATAGAGGAGGAAAGACAGTAAAACTGTGTACTCAGATATCATAAACCAGGTCAACTTCAAGACTTTTGGAGATGTGACAGAATGAGGGACGTGTCCCCAAAAAGGAGAAAGAGAAAAAAAGAGAAGGAGAGAGAAAGAGAGAGAACACAAAGAGTGAAAGGCAGGAACAGTCAAGGAGAGGGTTAGCCTGTGTCATTGACCTCGGGTATTCTAGAGATAAGGAATTGCTGTAAGGAGAAATGAGAGCTGTGTGGAGCTGTAAGCCAACAGAAGCGCTCTTCTGGATGTTGTCCCTTTGCAGATTCTCGAGTTCTCTAGTCCTGTTCCAGCCTAAATTCCATGTTGATTTTTACTAGTCTTGTACTCTTAGGTCTACTGTGGAAAGTTTTCTTGTGGAACTAATTGGCTCTATTCTGACTCCTGGGGGTAGGAGAGATGACTTGGCCTAACTGCTGTTGCTGTAATCCTGTAGGGCCAGTAGTAGTGGATAAAGTGATCAAGCACAGTTAGAGCCTGTGCCTAGTTCCCAACATTTGCTGGTTCCTATTGGGGTGCTGATGGTAGTCCTGGTGATGGTGGCTAGGGGGTCCCTTCTATAAAATCCCTACTCGTGCAGCCTTTTCAGGTTCCCTAAAAGAGGTCTCTAAGCCCCGTTGGCAATGAACTTCTGGAATCTGCCAGATTCTGCAGTTGTTCAGGTTACAGTCTCAGCAAAAATCCAGATCTGATGGTAGAGGAAATTCAAGCAGATCCTAGGAACTGGAGAAGCAGCTGATGGAGTAATAAAATATTCCTGTTCCCTTCGTTTCCCTAACTATAATCACCTAGTAGCTCTGATATGGCTTTTAGGCTTCCATCTTACCCAGAATTAGCTAACCTTCTCCTATGTGTGGGTACACCTTTTCATTTTTTCCCCTTTTTAATTATGCAAGTACAAATTTGGTCCAGGCTAATATCACAGTTGTTAGAAAATACCCCACTTTTCATGTGTGTAGGAAGACCTGCATATTTCCATGGCAACAGAGAAAGGGGCCTGGATTTATTATAGCATGAATGCTTCAAAGCAAATTTAATCTGACGATTCACACACCTTTCTTTAAACAGCATTTGGCATTCTGACAACTAGCTACCCCATTATCTTCTCCATATCAATTTGCTAATGACAATTACAAATTCCTTGTATTTTGGGCTGGTGAGATGGCTCAGAGGTTAAGAGCACTGGCTGCTCTGGAAGACAACCTAGGTTTGATTCCCAGCACCCACATCATGGATAACAACCATCCATAACTCTAGGTCCAGGCGATCTGGTGCCTTCTTCTGACCTGTATGGGCAGTGCATGACATGAGTGTCCTTAAATGCCAGGGATACACTCATACACATAAAATAAAAATAACAAATAAAATGTTTATTAAAAATTTCTTATATTTGCTGGAGATTTTACTTATACCTTACAGGTAAAATGATAAGAATAGGAAAAGGGCTGAGGTATAGCTTAAATGGTAAAGTGTTTTCATGGCATGCATGAGTTTCTGGTTTCCATCTCCAGCAGTGCATAAACTATGTTAGGTCATGCAAACCTACCATCTCAGCACTCCAGACAGAGGTGGGAAGATCAGAAGCTCAAGGTAGTCTTCACTACATAATGAAAATGAGCTCATCTGGGCATAAATGAGACCCTGTCTTTAAAAAAAAATGGAGCTGTAATCATATAGGCAATCTTTGAATAGGGAGTGGAAGGAAAACTAGTTAAGAGAGAAAAAAAATGGCATTGAATAATTTGATCTGGTAAAGGACATAGTAACACATTAACTTCAAAGGCCTGTATGGTGGAAAAGAAAGGATTTTCAGTTGTGTGTAAAAAGCATATAATTTCTTAGAGATTAATGTACCTAACCATTAGATAAAGTAAATGGTGTAGAAGTATTTAAACTATTTAATGATCTGTAGCAGGAGACTTCTAATCCACCTAATGCATTTCATAACATATGGGCTCTTAGAGGCTTCTAAACTTAAGCAATACTTTGATTTTAGGCTCATTTATTATAGTTTTTCTAAACATGATCAGTAGCTTTCAATACATTTTAATACAGTTTTTTACCCATAAAATTAATATTATTGTTATTGTTAATTTTGCATTTTATTAAGCGAATTTTGAAATCATATTGAAAAGTGATTTTAAAACGTGCTCTAGAGAATCATGAATAATAACTCTCACTGACTCAGGGAACCAACAAGTGCAGTGGAGACAGGAAAAAAACCCTGCCTCCTTAGCCCAGTGCAGGGTCAGGAAACTGGAGCCAACACCTGTAGGTGGTGTTGGGTGAGTGAGCTGGGTGGCGCAGAGCTGGGTGGTGCAGAGCTAGGGTGTTCGTTTTTTTGTAAGTCATCCCCTCCATGGTAATAATAAATTTACGTAAATATATATTATATGGTTTGCCTGATAGCGCAAGAGACCCAGAGGGAACTCGGACAACATAGGTGTTCCCATTTCATGGCTATGATGAAAAGAGCACCAACGAACATGGGTGAACAGGTATCTCTGTGGTAGGATATAGTCTTTTGGGTATATGCCCAAGAGTGGTATGGCTGGGTCATATGGTAGACCAATTTCAAGTTTTTTGAGTAATCACACTGATTTCTACAGTGGCTGCACCAGTTTTCACACCCACCAGCAGTGGATAAGGTTCCCTTTTCCTCACATATTTGCCAGCATTTGTCATTATTTGTTTTTTGGGATCTTAGCCATTCTGAGTGGGGAGGGGAATGGGAAAGGGCAGAGAAGGAAGTATGGGGAGGGATGACTAACACTAAAAGCCTTTAGAAAAGTCATTTGGAAACCTACCACTGAAGAAACTCCTCAAAGTATATACATATTCATTATAAAAGAAGATTTAAAAGAGTTACCGTATAACAAAGGGACATTGCTCTTACCAGACACCATAGGTTAGCAAAGTAAGGCCCAATGCCAATGATGGACTCCCTTTGTTGAAGCTGTTGACCAGGAGTTCCTGCAGACCCTCAAACAATGCTGGCAACTGACCCTGCTCTTGGTTACCCACCAGAACTTGATGGTAAGACCCTATTGCTGAAGATGCTGCATACATGGGCTGTAGAGAAAACAAGGAAACATCAGTCTGGTGCTGACTTCAGAGCTTCATCCCCACCAGCTTTCACAGTGTTGGAAGGTGCCATGCATGCTACTGGAAGATAAAAATAATCCTCCATCTTACTCAGCTGTGAATTCTGTGAGCTAAGGCAGCAACAGGCCTGGTAAGATATGCTACCTGGTACAATAGTGACACAGATGGAAGAAACCAATTACATTCTAATTGAATTTAAGGTCTGCATCATAAGAAGCAGCTCATTGATAGCAGGCCTAAGAACATGTGACTAGACAGGTCACAGGCCACAGGGGAGAGCTTAATACTATTACTCTACTAAATACCAATAATATTAAACTTACTCCTAATTGATTTATTTTTATACCCACATATTAACACATCTCTCAACTCTCAGCAGAGAAATTTCCGTATGCAGCGGGCAGTGATTATCACAGAGACCCACAACTAACCAATGTGCAGAGAATGGGGGTACGGAGTGTTTATTCCTGAATGAGATACCTGTATCAAACTTCTTCCTTCCAAGGCTCGGGGTTCTTTGCAGAAGATGGGGCAGAAAGATTGTAAGAGCCAGAGGTTGTAAATGAATACAATGCAACAGAGTTTTCCAAACAGCTGGAAAGTTATCATATGAATTTACAGCAATGCTGACAACATGGATAAGTCCTAGGATAGCTCAAGTCACACAAAATGCAGCACTCATGGGGAAGTAGATAAGAAACCCCAACAGTACCCAAGGAACTATTGGCATCTAGTAACTACTGTGAGGGAGAGAGTGAGTCTTATTAAAACTTCTAACTTTTGGTAGGTTACTTAGTTTCCAGTATATGGATCCATACTGAAGGACATTGGGCAAAACAAATTTGAATCTGTAGGCC
>NW_008343479.1:3867656-3876193 GCF_000622305.1 Nannospalax galili | reverse complement strand
TAAGGTGTAAAGGGTTGATGCAGATATGGAGAAGGGAGGATATCTAAATACAATAAAAATACATTGCATTAAATTTGCAAAATTGAATTAAAAAAGTAAAAGTAGGAATTCTTTTTTAGAATAACCTTAGATGTTCTTTCCTCTCTGAATGGCCAAAATTGCTTTATACTTCTTTGCCCAATACAATAGCTGACAAGGAGACAGACATCCATTTTTTCCCTGCAGGTTAAGAGAGGCCCAGCATTAAGGGCACAGTTGATCAAGAGAGATTGAAAAAATTCGATTCTAAGGAAGCTGATAGCTAATTAAATAATTTCCAGCCATGATGTTATGTCCACTGCCTTTGCTTTATAGGAAATAATTTTTGCAGTTAAACATTTCATACAGTTAAAACCCAACAGGATTATAAACACATGGGTACTATGCCTCTCAACTTTACATATTAAACTTAGCTCAGGTTTCTTGAATTTTGAAAAGAAATTTGGGAGAGATGAACCAAAGTGTGGGCTGCCATCATGACTGTTGTACGCTTCTCACTTTATCTTTGTAATATTAAGGAATTTGAGATTTCATTACCAGACTTTTTATGAAGGAAGTTAAGTGCGTCTGTTTGTGTGTTTGAATGTGTGTGTGTGAGAGAGAGAGAGAGACAGAGACAGAGACAGAGCGACAGAGACAGAGAGAGAGACAGAAAGAATATGTGTGAGAGAGAAAGGAAAGAGAGATAGAGGAGGGAGAGAGAAAGAAAGAATTCTGTTCTCTACAGTTCTAGAAGTGATGGGAAAAGAGAGTCACTTTAATTCCATACAAGTGAGGGGACTCTACTTGGGCTATAATATGATTTTCAGCAGCATATTATTCAGTTAAACATGGCATATAAAACCAATATACTTTACTAAACACATGCTAAGAAAATGGGTACTACCAGATAATGTAGTATTTGTGAGTAAATGTCAAAAAAGAATTGCTTCATTAAAATTTTATGGTAGATTTTACATTCTTTATTTTTTCATTTATTATTTTTGATTTAAGTGCATGACTATATGGCCTGCATATGTGTAGGTGCAGCTGTGTCATTCAGTGGCCACAGAGATTAGAAGAGGGTGTCAGATTTCTCTGGAACTGGAGTTATGGATGGTTGTTAGCTGCCATGTGGGTGCTGGGAATTGAACCTGGGTCCTCTGCAAGAGCAGCCAGTGCTCTTAACTGCTTAACCATCTCTTCAGCCCTGGGTTTTATACTCTTGATTAAACTCTAACTAATTGAGTATATAAAGATTGACATCTATACTAACTCAGTTTTGCATTCAACAAAGTATCCCATAGATACTAGGAGAATTGGGAAGGTTTTCATTCAGTACAAAATAATTTTCATGTTTTTTTCTCTTACAACGTATACTATGTTGTAGAGACTGTCTGCTAGGAGTCTTGGCTCACAGAGGGTATGCCTTGAGAATATTTCCCTTCCACCATGCCTGAACCCATGTTGTAGACCCACTTCTTCCTTTCACTTTCATCTTAAAGAATGTGGGCATCCAGGAACTATGAAATGAGATTCTGCCAAACACCCAGTGGAGCAAATCAGCTGTGACTGTCAACAGGAGCAAATGGAAATAACATTTCTCAAAAATGACTTGCACTGTGTTTGGGGGACATGGTTAACCAAATGGGAAATTTGTGGGGGCTATATTTAGAAGTGAATAGGAAACTTGTAGGCTGCAAAACTCCCATTTGGCTCCTGAGACAGACACAACTTTGGGACTGTGGGGGGCTTTTTTCTCTTTTTTATTTCTTTTGCTATTTTATTTCCATGGTAGTCTTAGAAGAAGGAACAAGAATTCCTTTCAAACAAGAATGTTTATTGCCTGCATGATGCAGGCTTCTATTTAGTTAGAAACACATGCTTTTCAGTTAACTTTCCCTTGATAAATAATGATTTAATTTAAAGAGATGACTGTTTTGCAAAGTGAAACAAAACACATTTTATGTAGGAGAAAAACCTCAGTATTTAAAAGAAGGGAGAATTAGTTGCCAATTTCTAGAAGCAGAATCTAAATTTTGAGCTCTTGCTTTTTGTTACAAAACAGTTTTAGTAGTGTGCATGACCTGCAAAACAGGAATAGTCTTGTGTAGCATGTCTAAGTGCAGGTGGCATTCATCCCGTCTAATACATTTGATTTTCATTGTTTTGCCTTTTGGTGAATAAATTCTCTTTGATAATAGCTTTCTTTAAAACTGGTGCAAGGTTCCTCGTTCTCTCTCCCCGACCTCCCCCTCCTCTCTCCTGTTTACTATGGTTTTCTCTCTTCACTGTGCCCCACTCCTCTTTTTGCTTTTTCTTCCATGTTGTCTAGATGCATGCATATCTAATTTGCTTCTTTATTTCACTAACAAGGTTCATAGTTACAGTGCAAGTGCTTGGCCCATTGTACCACTTGATGAAGATTTCTAAGAGCATTTATATAATGTATAGATGAAATATCTAAAATGAGCAGGAAAACAAATAATAAAGCATTTGCTTATCTAAATAAAAATGTGTAAGAGAGAACATCAATCAATGGTCCAACCCCAGCTTTAAGGCCTTATAACCACATCAGTAGGGCACAGCAAACTATATTGGGGTGGTAGTAGCACTCCTTTCTTGGGGGTAATCAACAGCTACCTAATTGGTCTTAAAGTCCACTCATTTGGAAGAAACTCATGTACGATGTTGTAAACATAGCCAAATACACATGTCTGGAGAAGTTATAGATCTTAGAGAAAACCCCAAGGCTGTAACATCCCTAGACAAATGTAATTTTTTACTATGTGCAAAATATGGATCCTTATATTTAAAGACAAGTATCCCAGTCACCACCCATCAAAGGCTTTTTTACAACAGGCAGAGATTATTACAGAATGACACAACTGGTCATACACAAACATTGTCTGTGAATTGCCCAATCTTAAGTGGTACATCTACAGCGCATCCTCTACACCTAAGGCTCATGGAACAGAGCACAAGGGGTAAAGAGAACACTAATGCATCTCTCATTTCTTGTCAATGAAGCTCCCTCATGCAATAGAGGGCCAGGAACACAAAAGGTCATAAATGATCAAAGAGTGGAGAATAGGAGTCTGCAGAGTGTGGGTCCTTAGACAGGATTCCTACATTAAACCTCACCCACCCATGGGTCAGGGACATTGCAGAAGAGGGGATGGAAAGACTGTAAGAGCCAGGGAGGAGGTGCATGACCACATGGGAACAGAGCCCTACAGGCTCCTGGGACTTTGGACATATGAAACAACAGCAATGGTGTCAACATGCACAAGACCCATGCAAACTCAAGCAGACAAAAACCCATCACAGAACTGTGGAAATGGACAATAGGCCCCAATCTTAGTCAAGAACTAATGGCAACTGGTTACTGCTGGGTAAAAGAGAGCTGATCTTAAAAAGAGGGTCTCTAGATACGTTTACTAGATCTGAGTCCATGAACTTGCACTGAGGGATGTCTGGGCACAGGAAGTTGACTCAATAGCCTTAACAGAAATGACACAATGCATGAATTCCAGTGCTATGGGAGGGTGCTAATGGGTTAGAGGACATAAAGATGATTAAGGTGTTCTGTATGAAATGCACAAATATTCAATAAATATTTTCCAAAAAAATCAGTGCATAATAATTTATAGTAATTCTTTCTTGCACAAGAGCAAATGAAATATGTATTTATAAGTGACAATTATAAAAATATAACAATTAGCTGAAAAATATATTTTCCCAAATATCCTTCTTTCCTTACCACCACCAGAAGGTAAGGAGAATAAAATGTCTGTTTTGAAAAAGCTCTTGTAAGTTAAATTTACACATACGTATTCTTTAAATACATGGCATTCTGTATCTGTATATAAAAAAAATCTCTGTATTAGATTTTCAAATTTACCCATACTTACAAACATAAATTGATTTACTAATCCTCATGCATGCATAGCCACAACATATGCAGATGCTGTTGTTCATTTATGTATTCAACACTTGATATATATTTAGACTATTCCAGTTTAGCCATTAAAAATAATGTCATTATGAGCCACCATGTGGACCCCAGAACTGAACAAGCAGCCAGAACCGTCAACCACTGAGTTATCTCTCCAGGCCCTAAGCTCATTTTTTTGTAAAAAAATGTCAAACATTTTATGATCAAATTAAAAACTCCTACAAGAATGCATTTTCTGCATTATATAGACTTTTCCACTTATTTGTTTTAATTCTCAATCATTTATTTTTATTATTTATATGATTTATAAAATGTGACTTTGATTTTGTTTTTGCATTTTTCAGCAGTAAAACTCTCTGCTTTAATGGTAAGATACATACATTCCTAGAAATAATGAGAATATCTGTCATAGATGATGAAATAATTGTTGCGCTGAAAGGAATTTATATTCCTATTTTTACATACCCTCATTTGGTTTTGAATTTTATGCTATTCTTATTTATTTAATCTTCATCTTGCTCTGAAAATGGTTTTAAGCATACAAAAATGGACCTTAGCTGGATTTCAGTGATGGGGAGTGAAGAAGCAGAAAATCTCCCCCAAATAACTACAGAAGTTGACAAAATTGGCAAGTACCCCCATCCCAGCTCTCTAGAATCCAGGCAATGACAGGAAGTACATGCTGCTGGAAATCTTCTGGATGCAGGTAAGAGTAGTGACCATCCCAGAGGTTTTTGTTGCATTGTGTTCTCATTTTTGTTTTGTTCCAGGAATACTTTTATTTCTTTCTTAATTTCTTCTTTGACCCATTCATGATTAAGGAGAGTGTTGTTTAAACTTCATGATCTCCAGCAGTTACTAGAGCTTCTTTTGCTGTTGATTATAAGCTTTATTGCACTGTGTTCTGATAGAAGGCATGGAATTATTTTAACTTTTTTTTTGATTGTTGAGATTTGTTTTGCATCCCAGAATGTGGTGAATTTTGGAAAAACTTGCATGGGCTGCTGAGTAGAAAGTATATTCTTTGGTGGTTGGGTGGAATATTCTGTATATAGGTCCATTTCATGTAATATGTCATTTAATTCAGATGTCTCTGTTCATTCTTTGTCCAGTGAGGTATTAAAGACACTTACTCTTACAAAGTTGGGGTTAATGTCTGTTTTATAATCCTGGAGTACTGTTTTTGTAAAATTGGGTGCTTCAGATTTTGGCACTGCAAAATTGCACATCTGGTCAGACACAGAGAGCACACATCTGAGAGATGCCCAGTACTAGGTTACACATCTACAGGTGAACCTCTACAACTAAGGTTCATGGAACATAGTAAAATAAGGGGTCTAGAGAAAACTAATGCATCCCTCAACTCTCACCAATAAAGGTTCCTTATATAACAGAGTGTGACATATGAAAGGCCACAACTGGACAACTTTTAAAAAATAAGAGACTGTAGAGTATAGGATAGGGTTCCTATATGGAACTCCATCCCCCCATGGCTCAGGGACCATTGTGGAAGAGGGGGTGGAAAGATTGTAAGAGCCAGGGTGGTTCATGAACATAAAGAAACAGAGGCTTCTAGGCCATTGGAAGTTTGCACATGTGAACTTGTATCAATGAGCACAGGGCTCATGCCAACTCAATTAAACAAGGGTCCACAGGAGAGACATAAGTGGTGGGCCGACATTGGACTAAGAACTATTTGAGATTGATTGCTGTAGGCTGAGGGAGAGTATGACTTACCTACAATCACTAGATGGGTTGACTAGACTCCAATGGATGCATTTACACTGAGGCACATTTGGGTACAAATGCCTGAATGAATAGGACTTCACATGTATGGCGGAATACATGAGTTTTGTTAAGGGAATGGAGGAGGCATGGACTGGGGAGAGGATCTAAATTTGATTAATAACTGCTGTATACAAGTACAACAGCTCAATTAGAAAAAAAAAGAATGGTCACGATCTGTAGGCATGAGGCACTTCCAAAGAGACTGGCTGGGAAAACCTGGAGCTTTGCTGTTAGAGGGACTGAACTGATTTGGAGTAGTTGGAGTAATGGTGACATTAGATAGATTTAAAAAAATACCTTTCTCCTCCGTATCATGGTAACTTTTGGTTTTTATTGGCATTCCTCTTCCAAATTTTTGTCTCTTATTTTCTTTTTTCCACTGGGGCTTGGAATAAAACCAAGGGCCTTGATCAGATTAAGCAAATGTTCTACTATTGAGCTCTGAGCCTCGTCATTTTCATTTGGACATTCCTACTAGTCTTAGTTCTATTCGCACACTTTTCTGGTAACTGTTTCTCTGTTTATTTCTCATGATTTTCCTATCATATATTATCTTTTCTCTGAAAAGACTTTGCATTACTTACTTTTCTGTTGCTATGATAAAATACCCTGGCCAAAAAGGCTGGAGGAGAAAGGGTTTATTCCAGCAGTGCAGAGAAGACATGGTTTCACAAAGGGAAGGCCTGTTGTAGGAGCAGAGCTGGCTGCTCACAGCTCATCAGCAGTCAGGAAGCAGAAAACAATAAATGGATACATGCTCACACCTGTGTTTGTTCCTTCTATTACACAGTCCAGGAGTCAAGGCCAGGGAATGGTGCCCATCTTTAAGGTAGGCCCTCTAACCTCAATTAACCTAATCAAGGTAATCCTTCACAGGCCTGCCCAGAGACTAACCTAATCTAAATAATCCCTCACAGCAGGCCCAGAGACTTGTCTTCTAGGTGATTCCAGATCCTGTGAAGTTGACAATCAACACTATTGCATACTTTTTAGGATAACTTGAGTGGATTAATATGTTGGTATCTAAATCAATTAAGATTCATTAAACATTTATGTACTACTTGTTTGGATTTGAGGCTCAACCCTAATGGCTAAACAGGAAGAGGAAGAGGCAGAGTTCATCTTCTGAATATAAAGCCAATCTTATCAGCTTGGAATTACTTTCAAATCCTGTTCATTTTAGTCATCTACAGTTGCTCATTAAACTGTCCTACAACTTACTGGTTTGAAGGGACTATTTTCTTATCTCTCTAAGTTTTCAGCATGTACTATTTCCCACAAGGATGTTCCTTCCTTCCTGAAAGCTAGAAGTGTTTCCATCTTGGAGCACAATTTGTTTCAAATGGCCAAAAAGGTTCATGGATTTGGGTATTGGTTGGGGCTCATGTGAGACTCACTCACTAAAAGGGACGTCAGTTTTCTCAATGGTGCTTGTCCATGTGTGTCATAGAGTTGAGATTGGAATAATGAGGCAAATGTGGAAGTTACCAGTGACATTAATCTTGACATTTGGAAAGTTAGAACATTTTTCTCTTAAGCCAGTCACAAAATGAGCAACAATTCAAAGAAAGGTAAAATAATAATTTCCACTCACTTCTTGACATTAGAAATGGTCACATTCACATAAGTGTGAGAACAAATTAGCAATACTCTCTTTGGAGAGTAGGTACCATACATAGTATGTCCTTGACCACAGAAATTTATCATACTCTTATTCACAAATTTTCACAAAAGTTACAACTCCTCATAGTATCAATAGTTAAGAATCTAATTTTTCATCAAATAAAACTGGGTAAGAGTTGAAACTGAGTTTCTTCAGTCCTCAGTACCTTTTCTTGAATGCAATGTACCTATAGCATTTTGTTCTCTGGTATAGCTATATGAAACCACCTCCATAAAAAACCAAATTGCATACACAAGCTGCAGCACAGTGATGTGAACAGAATGAGTTCAGCAAGCACCTCCATGTAAACATGGAAGAGATGAGACATGTAGTGTTATAGATTCTTAGAAATCCTGAAATTCAAGTAAAATCCATGTTGTTTTCCTCTCACCTTGGGGACAGACTCTTGGCTGTTCTGAGTCATTTATTTTGTTTAGTAAAAGACAACCTTGTATTTGCTGCTAGATAACTTTGTCACCTGGATTTCTTTATATAGATGCCAATAGGCTTTAGAAGTCTCTTTATTTAGAATTGTTTCTGGCCTTTGATACCAAACTACTGCAGTTATTTCATAATCTTTGTGGATTTATAGTATATCACGTTATATAAAGTTATAATCTGGAGTCAGCAGAATGCCAGAGAATGTGGAGTTCTGGCCACCCTCTGGTCTCCAACTACCAGGGGGACTGAGAACCCAGGGGACAGCCTGACAGCCCCTGGATCCTGCCTCCACATGGTGGTGAGCTTCCCCTAATTGTGCCATACCAACCCCCTACCTGGGATTTTGCAAGCCCTGCCCAAGGCCCCAGGGCAGATCTGGCTTTGGTGGGCTAAGGCTGGAATCTCTGCAGACAGCCAGAGAGTGCTGAGTTCTGCCCCCCCTCTGACATAGGGTTGAAAATGCACAGGACTGCCTGAGAGAGCCTGGATCCTGCCTTCACATGGTGAAGGAAGCCTGAGTGTATCTGACTGGAACCTGAATTTGGCTTCTGTGGGTACCCCTGAATAACTGATCTGAAGCCATTAGTTCCCTCCAAAATAAACCTGAAAGAACCTGAACCCTGTACCAACCAGCTTTACATAACCAATAAAGAAAGGATCTAGGCACCC
>NW_008343479.1:3855081-3867549 GCF_000622305.1 Nannospalax galili | reverse complement strand
CCCGCCCAGTAGTCCACGCTCCATGGCAGGTCCCACCCCTTGGAGGAACTAGCCAATTGGAAGACGAACACGATCAAGGAATTCAACGAATTTAAAGAACACATGAACAAGCAAATCAAAGAACTAAAAAAAGATAGGGATAAACTTCTGACTGAATTCACAAGAGATAGAAACATTTAAGAAAACTCGGGCAGAAATGAAAAAGGAAGTGCAAAACTCAATAAGCCAACTTGAAATGACAGGGGAAAGCCTCATCCCTAGAATGAATGAAATGGAAAACAGAATATCAACACTGGAGGATAAAGCTGAAGAACTGGATCACTGAAGCAAAGAGTATGGAAAATTCAAAAACACACAGGAATGGAATATGGAAGAGATGTGGAACACCATGAAAAGACCAAATCTATGGATCCTAGGAACAGAGGGAGAAGAATTTCAGGTTAATGGTGTTGACCAGATCTTAAAAATGATCATAGAAGAGAATTTCCTGAAATTAAGGAAAGACATCCCCATATAAATACAGGAAGCACATAGAACACCAAATAGGATCAGAAAAGAAACTCCCCATGACATATCATAGTAAAAACACTAAATGTACAGAACAAAGAGAGAATACTGAAAGCAGTAAAAGAAAAATAACAAGTCATATACAAAGGAAAGCCCATCAGAATTACAGCTGACTTATCAATGCAAACTATGAAAGCCAGAAGAGCCTGGACCAAGGTATTTACAGTTCTACATGACAATAGATGCCAGCCCAGAATACTATATCCAGCAAAAACACCTATTATAGTTGAGGGGGAAAAAAAATCTTTCATGACATGAATAGCCTGAAAGAATACATCTCTACAAAACCAGCTCTTCAAAGAATACTTGAAGTAATACAGATAGCAGAGAGAGAAACAACTATACCTTGGGGCAACAAAAGAGAATAAACAAAGATATAACTTAGGAAACACAAAATTACAAAAAGAACACAAATAGCAATCAAAATCATGGCAACCACACACACCTTTCAATAATAACCTTAAATATCAGTGGACTGAACTCCCCAGTCAAAAGACACAGGCTAAGTGAATGGATTAAGAAACAAAATCCATCTTTTTGCTCTCTGCTAGAAACCCATTTTACCCTCAAGGACAGGCACTACCCTAAGGTAAAAGGATAGAAAAGAATATTCCAAGCAAATGGCACTAAGAATCAGGCAGGGGCTGCAATTCTAATATCTGACAAAATAGACTTCAAAGTAAAACTAATCAGAAGAGATAAGGAGGGTCACTTCATTCTAATCGAAGGAACAGTTAACCAAGAAAATACTACAATCCTTAATATATATACACTGATTTCTGGTGCACCCAAATTCATAAAAAACAATATTACAGGACTTTAAGACACAGATTAACCCCAACTCAGTAATAGTAGGGGACTTCAATACCCCACTGTCTCCATTAGACAGGTCAACTGGACAAAGAATAAATAAACATCTAAATTAAATGATACCATACATCAAATGTACCTAACAGACATCTTTTGATTATTCCACCCAAACACCAGAGAATATACTTTCTACTCAGCACCTCATGGAACTTTTTCAAAAATTGACCACATTCTGGGCCACAAAACAAACCTCAACAAATACAAAAATGTTGAAATAATTCCATACCTTCTATCAGACCACAAAGCAATAAAGCTCTAGTCACTATATGAACTTGTGGTGATTGAACAACACACTCCTAAACAATGAGTGGGTCAAAGCAGAAATTAGGAAAGAAATAAAAGAATTCCTGGAATTCAATGAGAAGGACAATAAAACACAACCAACCTCTGGGACACATTAAAAGCAGTCCTAAGAAGGACGTTTATAGCTCTAAGTGCCTACATTAAAAAAATTGGAAAAGGCCCAAATAAATGACCTAACACTGCAACTCATGGCACTGGAAAGGCAAGAACAAATGAAACCCAAACCTAACAGAAGAGAAGAAATGACAAAAATCAGTGTAGAAATTAAGGAGCAGAGATTAATGAAATAGAAACAAAGAAAACAATACAAAGAATCAATTAATCTAAGAGCTGGTTCTTTGAAAAGTTAAACAAGATAGACAGATCACTTAGCCCAGTTAACCAAAGAAAGAAAGAGCAAATCCAAATCAACAAAATCAGAGATGAAAGGGGAAACATCACAACAGACACCCAAAAGATCCAGACCATTATAAGGGAATACTTTAAAAACCAATATGCTACTAAATCTGAAAGTTTAAAAGAAATGGATGGAAATCTGAAATCATGGGAACCTCCAAAGTTAAACCAAGAAGAAATCAACAGTTTAAACAGACCCATAACATTTAAGGAATTTGAAACAGTAATACAATGACTTCGAACTAAAAAAAGCTAGGCTCAGATGGATTTACAGCAGAATTCTATCAGACATTTAAAGAAGACCTCCAACCAATACTATTTAAATTATTCAAAATGATAGAAACAGAGGGAGAGCTCCCAAATTCCTTCTATTTTGAATGATCCTTCCAGCATCACTCTAACCCAAACCAGGTAAAGACACAACCAAAAAAGAAAACTATAGACCCATATCCTTAATGAACATAGATGTAAAAATTCTCAACAAAATGCTTGCAAACAACATACAGATACACATCAAAAAGATCATTCACCATGACCAAGTAGGCTTTATCCCAGAGATGCAGGGATGTTCAACATACAAGTCAATAAACATCATTAACCATAAATGGACTCAATGATAAAACCCACATCTCAATAGATGCAGAAAAGGCTTTTGAAAAAATTCAACATGCATTTATGTTCAAAGTTCTAGAGGGAATTGAACTGGAGGGAACATACCTTAACATAATTAAAGCTATGTACAACAAACACACAGCCAATATCATTGTAAATGGAGAAAAACTGGAAGCATTCTCATTAAAATCAGTAACCAGCCAAGGATGTCCACTATCTCCACTCCTTTTCAACATAGAGCTTGAAACTCTTGCTAGAGCAATAAGACAAGAGAAGCAAATTAAAGGAATACTAATTGGAAAAGGTCAAACTATCACTTTTTGCAGATGATATGATACTATACCTAATATCCCAAAAGTTCCACCAGAAAATGCCTCAAACTGATCAACACTTTCAGTATAGTGGCAGGTTGTAAAATCAATCTACAAAAATCTACTGATTTTATATACCAATAACAAGCAATTGTAGAAATAATACAAGGAAATGCTCCCATTCACAACTGCTGCAAAAAAATTAAAATATCTTGGAATAAATCTGACCAAAGACACCAAAGATGCCTACAATTAGAATTTTAAATCATTAAAGAAAGAGATTGAGGAAGACACCAGGAGATGGAAGGACCTCCCATGTTCATGGATTGGAAGAATTAATATTGTGAAAATGACGATCCTACCAAAAGCAATATATAGATTGAATGCAATCCCAATCAAAATCCCCATGACGTACTTCACAGAATTAGAAGAATGCATCCTTAAATTCATGTGGAGACACAAAAGACCCTGGATAGCTAAAGCAACCCTGAGCACAAAGAGCAAAGCTTGGGGGGGGGGGTTACTATACAAGATCTCATATTATACTACAGAGCCATAGTCATAAAAACAGCATGGTACTGTCACAAAAATAAACACATAGATCAATGGAACATCGTTGAATATCCACACTTGAGTACATGCTATTTCAGTCACCTGATATTTGACAAATGTGCCAAGAACACACAGTGGAGGAAAGACAGCATCTTCAACAAATGGTGCTGGCAAAACTGGATCTCCACCTGTAGATGAATGAAACTAGATCCTTATCTTTTGCCCTATACAAAAGTCAACTCCAAATGGATCAAAGACCTCAATGTGAAATGGGAAACCCTGAAACTATTAGTAACTCACAGGATATAGGTATCAGAAAGAATTTTCTAAATCAGACAGAAGTTGCTCAGGAATTAAGGTCATCAATCAATAAGTGGGACCTCATTAAACTGAAAAGCTTCTGCACAGCAAAAGGAACAATCAAAAAAGTAAAGAGAAAACCTGCAGAATGGGAAAAAAAATCTTCACCAGTGACACATCTGACAGAGGCTTATCATCCTGAATATATAAAGAACACAAAAAAACAAAAATCGAGAAACCAAATGACCCAATTAAAAGATAGGCTAAAGACCTAAACAGAGAGTTCTCAAAGGAAGAAATAAAGATGGCTAAGAAACATCTCAAAAAGTGTTCAACATCGTTAGTGATTAGGGAAATGCAAATTCAAACCACCCTAAGGTATCAACCTTACCCCAATCAGACTGACTAGGATCAAGAGAACAAATGATGCCAAATGCTAGTGAGGCAGTGGAAAAAGGGGAACGCTCATTCCCTGCTTGTGGGATTGTAAACTCGTACAGCCTCTATGGAAAGCAGTGTGGAGAACTCTTAAAAAACTAAAAATGAACCTACCTTTTGACCCAGTTATACCACTCCTTGGCATATACCCAAAGAACTCATCCTACTGCAGACACACTTGTACCGGATAATGAAAATGTGGTTCATTTATATGATGGAATTTTACTCAGCAGTAAGGAAAGATGAAAACATGAAATTTGCAGGTAATTTGATGGAACTAGAAACTGTTATACTAAGTGAAATAACACAGACTCAGAAAACAAAACAAAACAAAAACCGATGTATGTTCTCCCTCATATGTAGATCCTAGAACCAAATCCTTATAAGTGAGTGTGTATTCAGACATAACTACAGGAACCAGGATAATGAAAAGGAACCAGGGTGGTAAAGGAAAAGAAAGAATCTGAAAGGGAAGAACATTAGGACACGAGGGTTAATAAGAGAGATATGGATAAAAATGGGGTTATTTTAAGGAGATGGGTGAGGGAGGGTTATACAAGGAACCTTGGGGATAAAGGGATAGAAAGAGCTCAAGAGAGGCAGGACCATAGAAGAAGGGTATTATTAAGGGAGAAATGGGAAAAATGGGGGTACTTTAAATGGGGAAAACGAAAAAATGAAATTTGCAGGTAAATGGCTGGATCTAGAGACGGTTATACTAAGTAACACAGACTCAGAAAAATAATTGATGTATATTCTCCTTCATATGTGGATCCTAGAACCAAACCCTGATAAGTGAATATGTATCCAGACATAACTACAGGAATCAGGATAATGGAAAGGAACCAGGGAGGTAAAGGAAAATAAAGAACCTGAAGAGATGAACAGTAGAAACAGGCCTTAATAAGGGAGTTATTGATAAAAATTGAGTTAGTTTAAGGGAGTGGGGAGGGAAGGGTATACAAGGAACCTAGGGGATAAAGGGAAAGAAGGCACTCAAGAGAGGCACAACCATAGGAGAAGGGTGTTATTAAGGGAGAAATGGGAAAAATGGGGGCACCTTAATTGGGGAAACCATGATGGAAGTGTTAGACAATGCAAGAGATAAATAATGCCTAGCTAGTTTTAAAAACAAAAGGGAACCATATTAGTCCAATAACCTACTGACAAATTATATGTTCCAGATCAAGAAATATATGTCTAGGCAAGGTTTATCTGAGAACGATTGGTCTTGCCCAAGCTTTATCTATGTGGCACATGATAATTAAAACACCAGACTTATGGAACTAATCTTGGATGTTTAACAGATATACTTTGAGGCCTATACCAATTTGGTCAGAGGGGCATAAAGGACAGTTTTTGCTCTTTACCTTCCTAGGTCGACTAATTCCAGGGGACTATGAGCATCTCTCAAAATGTCCTGTAACTGTGGTGAGTCACCTGTCCCTTTGATCAAGGAGGCCATGGAGATCCCACAAGATGGACTTGAACCAGTGTCCAATCCACAAAGAGGAAGGTCAACACAGAGGAAACATTTCCTCCATGCTTCCAAACAAAGCCAGCCATAGTAGAGCAGGACCTTTGACTTATCTTCTCATAGATGGAACTGTTAAAAGAAAGAAACCAGGGGCTCCTCCCAAACCTATATGACCCCTGAGGAACAGATCCTCAAACGGCCTGAAGAGTAAAAATAAATTGGTTTATCTGGGCCAACTGTATGGCCTTAAACATACAAAAGGAAAGTATAATGAAAAAAAGCCAGCCATAGTAGAGCAGGACCTTTGACTTATCTTCTCATAGATGGAACTGTTAAAAGAAAGAAACCAGGGGCTCCTCCCAAACCTATATGACCCCTGAGGAACAGATCCTCAAACGGCCTGAAGAGTAAAAATAAATTGGTTTATCTGGGCCAACTGTATGGCCTTAAACATACAAAAGGAAAGTATAATGAAAAATTAAAGTGATCAATACAATTCTTTAAGAGGTCACGGGATTACACTTTCCAGACATTAGAAGGCTACTTAACAAGAAACAATGCCAGATAGGAGATACCTTCTTTTGAGTTGTTGGCCAGGGTGGTCCAAGAGACTCCCAGATAGTAACCTAGCATAAAACTGGGAAAATGAACAGCAGATCCCAATCTTATCTAAAGGAATTATTGACAACTGATTGCTGCTAGATGAGGAACAGCTGATCTTCCTAAAACAAAGACTTCTAGATAGGCTGACTAGATTCACTGGACAGATAAGTAGTGGGGAACGGCTGGGGGTGCCGACACCACAGCAGACAGTAGCAGGGAAGACAGAGTAAAAGGGCTCTAGTGGGGGGTGGACTATGGAAGGGCGCCATCTGGGAAGTTGGTATATAGATGAATAAGATTGTTTGGGATGTTCTGTGTGATGTACACACAAAACAGTATCTTTTTAAAAGATTAAAAACTCATTCAGTTTTATATCTTACAGGGTTTACTGAGTTCAATATTATATAACTGTATTAATTCAACTGTGAATCTAAAAATTTTATAGCCACTTTTGAAAGAGATATGTCTTTGCTCTGGAAATTGTTGAGTATATTAAAGCTGTAATGAAATGCTGCTTCTAAAAAGGAAAAAAAAAAGGAAGAAAAAGGGGTCTGGACGGACCAGTGCAGTGGGGAGAGCACTGCGCACAAATTAGTATTTTGAGGTGGCCATGACAGTTGTTTGTTACGGTGTGAACAATTACACCAGAAGGGTAGTTAGTTCGAATCTCTTGAGTTAAGAACATAGCTTGGTCTGTGTGGAGAGTTCCATGTTAGCTTGTGTATACAGAGACCCTTTGCTAAAGTTTTTTTCTAGGTTGACTGAGACAAAATATCAATGTCATTTTGGCAAAAATGTTCCTGTAATGTTTCATGAGGTATGTGGTTAGTATCAAGGAAAGAAGTTTGATCCTTCTGTCTTTAAGGTACTGTAGCTAATAGACTTCTGAATTTGATATGAGCAGGAAAACTTCAGTGAACAGAGTTCAGTCTTCCAGTGTGCCCAGAAGCAGCAGTGTTGGGGTGCCACTTACAAAGTAATGTAACCCAGAATAAAGTTCTTACATCTTTGTACCCAAATTCAAGAAAAGCTAGCTTGATGAGGTCAACTGGTACTTAGTTACTAGTGAACAGTAAGAAATAAAAACATGTAAATCTATACTATAGCCTCTTATGAAATGTGTCATCTGAGTATGTGATTCTGGGTAAGTTTATACTGATTTCCACCATGCCACCTACAGGACAAGTCTGTTAATCTGTCTACATGTATCTACATTAGAGTTCCAGTCCAAGCCTACATAGTGAGACACCATCACATATAAATAAATGAACACCTCTTTAGGGCTTTCAGATGCATATTGGAAGGTCATGTACTACTTGACCATACCGAGGTTGATTTGAGTTCTTTTAAATATTTATCTATTTTATTTAATGTGTATGAGTGTATTGTCTGCTTGTAAGTGCACCTGTGCCTGTGGAGGTCAGAAGAAGGCATAGTATCCTTTGGAACTGGAGTTGCCACCATGTGGCTGCTTGGATTTGGACACCGGTCCTCTGCAAGAACAGCCAGTGCTCTTAGCTAAGCCATCTCTCCAGCTCCCGTTGAGTTCTTAACATCAGCTCCCTGAGTTTCCCTAGCTATATCTTGGATCTGAAAGACTTTTGCTACACTGAGAGGTGGGCATAAATTTCACTGGAGAGAAAGTATGCCTAGACTTCTTGACTATGGTTGGGTTTCTGTAAGCTCACAGGTATTTTACAATGATGGGTTAACCCTTCCTACTGCCCTTGAAACCGGAAGGCACAAGACGCTGCTTAAATGCACTAAACCTGACTTCCACCAGGTGGCGGACCAGACCTGCTACGCACCTCCTCATTTCCTCAGGTCGAGTGCATGAAGACGATTTTGCCAGAGAGGGCGCCGGAACAGTACCTTTAGTTTCCATCCGCAAGGCTTGAATGGGGACGTCTTTTACACATTGCACAGAGCGGTGATCAGGGTAGAGCAAGTTGATATTTTAAAACCATGTGAGGGAGCATAAATTAGAAATTGCCACGGCCCGCTACTCTGTCACACAATGTTATTTTGGAAGTTTATTTGTATGGAAGTATACGAATTTTAGGAGCAGATAAACTATTTCTACCAATAGCCTGTCTGAAAAGCACCAGGTCACCAATGAAGAAGCTACTTTCAACAGAAGAGAAAGAGAGCAGCCAGATTTGATCATCATTATTATACATGAATCAGTAGATGATGATCTTTAAAGAAACGCAAAATCACACCGGGCTTGGTGGCCTGTGCCCTTAATCCCAGCCTGTGGGAGGCAGAGGCAGGCGGATAGTGACTTCCACCTAGTGACTTCCAGGCGGACGGGGACCGTGGGACCATGTCAAAAAAAAAAAATCATGTTGAAAGACAGCATTTATGTTAATTTGTGGACCCACATGTCACATAGTCTACCTCCACGTGCAGCGGTTGCTTCAGGGTCACAGGGTTACATGCAACATAGTGAACATAGTGTTCGCTTTTTTATTTTTGTGTCTAATTTTAAGTTTAAATCACAGAAAGCGTGTGTTGTGGAAATCTCACGTCTGTCACCATGCCCTGCGGCCCTCCCTCACGCCCCTCCGTCTTCCATATGTCATTTGGGTTTCTTTCTAGGATCTCGTGCCATTATTCCACAAACTCAAGAGGAAATGAAACTACAGGCTTCCCCGAATCTCCACAAATAACAGCTCCCTGTGAGCATTGCTCAGTTCCTTGCTTTGTCACTGACTCTGCCTCCAAATAGACCCCCTTGCTTGCTGGGGTCCAGTAGATGCTCCGCGGTTTACTTCAGGTGTGGTGCAGAGATTGGCCACTAGAGGAAGCAGGACACGCACTCTCAGGAAGGGTAGCTCCGGGTCCACTGATTTGTTTGTTCCCTCCGCTGATCCTGGACACGTGGGGTTTTCCTTCTCAGAGTAGCAGCCAACAGTACCCTGTCCTGTGCCCTCCAGTCAGCCAGAAAAGTGTTCGGCTTCCTGCCTGACAGCTACATTAGGAATGGGGGCGTGTGTGGAAATGAAGGAGACAGATTCCCGGTAGATGAACGTCATTAAACAGTGTTTTAAAGACGTGCCTCTATCCGCTGTGGTTGAGCACTGAACTCTAGGGACATGCAACACATAGAGAGGAAGTTTCTAAACAGAAAAGAAATAGAAACAACAGGCTCAACTTGTGTTTAACTCAATACGCGATTTCAAAGGAATGATTATATACATTATGGTTTTAAAAAATATGAGAAGCTCGTAGGAAGTTGTGCCACCCAAATTCTGTGGACAAAAACAAAACAAAACAGTTCTCACCAGAAATGGAAGAGGAGATAGTTTATTCTGAAGCCAAATATGTGACCACAGCCCTGGAACACAGATTCAGGTAACCTCAAACACTATGTTCAAAAGTGGTGAGAGTTTCATGAAGTTTTTATAGTAACAGGACAAAGAAACATTGTAATTCAAGGCACTTCAAAATATGTTGGAGGAAGTGTCAGGTGGGTAGGTTAGAGCAGAGCAGGGAAGTCTGCTTCAGACCTCAGATGCTGTCTGATGGCACTCAGCCTTTGGGTGGTAGAAGTTAAGGGGTCTGTTTGTACATTCCAAAAGGACTTACCTGATAGGGAGATGTTAGGTCACACACAGAGATCAGCAATAAATGACTATTTAGGGGACTAAAGATACCTCAAACTAATTTGGTTTACAACGTGTAACATTGTAGCTCTCCACAGTCACAGAAGCTTAAATCTGTCAATCAGCCTTGTAAAACGTTTAACACAGGCAAGGCTTTGTTTTTCATTCCTTTGTTTATTTGTTTTCTGGGGACTTAGGTTCACGATCCCCAGTGAGGGGCATACAACAGATCTCAGTGCATGTTTGGGGACGGTGTGATGCGGGATGTGCAGGGAAGAGTGAAAACTGCAACAGTCACGTCATTGATGAATCTACCTCTGTGCCCGCCATCAAAGAATACAAAGGTTTGTGTGAAATTGAAATGAAAATGGATGAAACATGGGATGAAGAGGCTTATTTCTTGTCCATTTGTTTGAGTAACATTACAGTGAATAAAAACTTGAGCAGACAGTGGTGAAGAAAACTGACCACCTTGACTCTGGAGGTGCGGCTGCACCAAAATGAAAAGTACAGAAATGATTCTGAACAGGGAGGAGACAAAAAGAGAGCTTGACTGTAAAATCAGAAGCTGAACTTAAGAGTGAGTGGCACTATGTCATCATGCCTGCATATGCAATGTCCAGAGTTGTGCGTGCGCACACACACACACACACGCACACACAGAACATGCATTATTTGATCTGGACTGGTAAAAAGACGTAGCTACCCAAGCAAAAGAAATAGCAATATCCAATTTAGAGGATTAATTCACCAAGCTACAGGAAATAGTATTAATGCACTGATAGTGAAGAAACACACACACACACACACACACTGAGAACATGCATTATTTGATCTGGACTGGTAATGAGGCAGGATAGAAAGACAGGAAATTATGGGGATTTGGGAAGGGAAAGAATGCTGGACAATCAAGAAAAACAGCACAATTAACAAAAACCACTTACTACCTTTCTCCCTTTAGAGGTATAAACCTGAAGTTTTCCAGGATTATCACTGGAAACCACCTTCAGGGAATTATGACATGTCCTAACCCTCCTGTGCAAACGTAGTGGCTCTGGGTTTTATGTGCTGTCTTTGCACCCCCATCCAAGGCACTCCCAGAGCCACCCTACAATACCATTGATTAACAAGAGAGGAAAAAAGAAAACGGGAGAGAAAAATGTCTGGGCAACACTTTGAGATTTAACTTGTGAGTCACCAAAACGGCATAGACAGCTAATGCCAAGAAAGCGCAAGTCTTCAAGAAGTGTCCAGCCCCACTCTCAGCTCTTTTAATAAACTGTAACACAGCTTCATCCTGGCTCTTCCTGAAATTTTCTAGGCAAGTCAAGGATCTGGTTTGAATTAAGTCCAGGTCCCTAAAGGCTGTTGTGGGCAGCAGCGGAGCTTTGCCTCTGCTCTAAGCCACTGATGTTGATGCAAGGGTCTTATTTGTCACAGTGTCCTTATTTGTCCAGTTTTTTGCAATGTCATATGAGACTTTTATTAAATATAAACTTCCTAATTGTTGGAGGCTACTGCCCTGTTGGAACTTTGCAGAAAGCATGCTTAACTACGTGTGCAAAGTGGCCAGTAGCCAAGATTGTCTATGGTAGCAGAGCCAAGTAGGCATGTATGCACACCAGATTCTAAAGAAGAGTGTTTCTTATGTTTATGTTTTGATTAGATTAGATTAAAAACAAAACTATGCTTTATTTACACTGTTATGTGAACATTTGCTGTGTACCTTGAAATTAGGCCACATTTTGCTGCTAATTGTTTCTAGAGCTCCTGCAGAGAAATGTGAGTAGCAAGTACAAAATTTAAGTAAACTAGGATAACAATTGGGCACAATCAAGCTCAGAAATTAAACATTGTATTCAGTTGCTTAAATGCATATTAAAGCACCATGGGTGTCAGAATCTAAAATAGAGGAACTGCTAAAAAGCTGTGGTTAAACATAACCCATGATTCCTAGGCAAGGGTGCTATAGATCCAGAATGCTGGCACAGAGTAGGAAAAAATCTAAAGTGGGCACATCAATCTGGAGCTTCTCTTTTTTGGTTCTTTCAATGTGGATGTTAAATATGTTTTGAAACCTTTACAGGAAAATAAAAAGAAGCTTGAGCCTATGGCTCCCCCTCACTAGCCTTTTCATTAATAACCAAGATAACTTGCCTCTTAATAAGGAATGCTTTAGCATGAAGACTCTTAAGGCTCTCTATGATAGCCTGTTATAATGAAAAGTATGACAAGGTATCATTAGCATGTAATAGCTAAAGTTGCCCTTGGTGAAAGGGCTTATCTAATTTGGAAGTCTACTTTATCAGATTTTTCCAAGAACAAGCCTACATTAAGAGAAGGAAGAAAAGAAAGAAAGAAAGAAAGAAAGAAAGAAAGAAAGAAAGAAAGAAAGAAAGAAAGAAAAATAGATAGAAAGAAAGAAAGATCT
>NW_008343479.1:3852120-3854815 GCF_000622305.1 Nannospalax galili | reverse complement strand
AGCTTGACTCTCCTTGATTATAAATGCTAACTGCCACATACTCATCTTTTTTATTAAATATTTTTATTGAGCTTTTGTGACTTTTTCTTAACCAAGTTTAGATCCCATCAACACCCTGCATAGCCCTCCCACTGGATTTCAAGAATTCTGTCAAGTCTGTGTCCCAAACCAAACCCTAACCCTTAACCTATGGTCAGCTCTTTCCCTAAACCTAACCCTAAATTAATATAAGACCTAACCATAATGCTAAATCCAACCATAATTTAAGCATATCCCTAGCTATAACCCTAAATTTATATTTGCCTTATCTCTAGTCTTAACCCTAAACCTACCCTTAAAGCTAAACATAGCCTTAATCTTAACCATATCCATAACCATAACCTTAGCCCTAGCTCTAGCCTTAGCCCCAGCCCTATGCCTAGCCTTAAACCTAGCAATGAACATAACTCTAGCCTTAATAATAACCCTAACCTTAGAAATAGCCCTAGAACAAGGCCTATTCCAAACCCTTACTCTAACCAAGCTTTACCCTGTCTCTAGACTAACCCTAGTGCTAGCCATAATGCTAGCCATAGCCTTATCCCTAACGCTACAATCAACCCTGACCCTGACCCTGACCCTGAGCCTAACCCTAACCCAAGTCCTTACCTTAGAAGTAGCCCTAACCCTAACCTTAATCCAAACTCTAATCCCAACTGTAATGCTAACCCTAACTTGAGTGCTAACCCCAAGCCTAATCCTATCTCTAACCAAAACCCTATATTTAACAATGACACAAAAAATAATTGTAGCACTAGCCTTAAGTCTAACCCTACTTGTAAACTACCTTAACTCTAACCCTAAAACTAATCATAAGCCCAGTACTAACTCTATCCCTAACCCTAGCACTAATCCCAAACACAAACCCAAGCCCTAACCCTAACCATAACACCAAAACTAACCCTAACTCTATTCTGTTTCTACTCTATCCAAATTCCAAACCTAACTCTAGCCTAACCCTAATACTAGACCTAGCCCTAACCCTAACCCTAATACTAACACTAAATATAATCTTAGCCCTATCCTTAAACCTTAACTGAACCCTAAACTTACCCCTAACTCTAATGCTAGCCCTAAACCTATACTTAAGCTTAGACATAACTTTCTCTAATTCTAATCTATTCTATCCTACCTGTAACACTAACCCTAACAATCCTAGCCCTAGATCCAGCCCTAACCACAAAAAGCACTAAGTCTAATGCTAAACCTAACCTTAATCCAAACTTCAATCAGAATCCTAATATTAATGGCAAACCAAACCCTAACACTAACTCTAACCTTAACTCAAACCCTGATCCTATTCCTAATCCTAACTAGAGCTCTAACACTATCCTAAATAAAAATCTAACTCTAACCCTAACACTAAACTTAACCATATCATTAAAGTTAACACTAAATTAACACATCCTAGTTCAAATCCTAACCTTAGCCCAAACTATAACCCTAACACAAACCTAAACCCACCACAACCCAAATCCTAACTGTGACTTAACCCTAAGCCTAGCCAAAACCCTAACCCTAACCCTAACCCTAAACCTAACCTCAGCCCTAACCCTGACACTAACCTAACCCTAATCCTACTCATAACCCCAACTTTAAACCTAACCTTAACCTTACCTCTATCCCTTACAATGTGATCCCTAACCCTAAATCTAAACTTAACCCTAACAACTCTAACCCTAAATCCTAAACCCTAACCTCTAAATCCTAAACAGTAAACCTAACCCTAATCCTCACCATAAACACTAATTCTGCCTCTGATATCTTTCTTGCAGCAATGAAAGATTTATGTTGCCTAGTTAAGTTTGTGTCCCAGGTTTTTCTGTGAGTTTAGATTGCCTAGAGGAGTACTTGGATCCTAGTTACCACATGGTAGATTTGTGACAACCACCAGATTCTCTTGTAGGCTTATTGGCTTGTTAGCAGTTGGGGTAGATATGATGAACCCTTCAAAACCAGGAGACGTCCTACTAAAAGGTTAGAGTGGCAGGGTAAATGAGGGTCTGTGTGTGCCAGAGTGGCTCCCGATTTCATACAGGCCATACAATGAAGGCAGTTTGGGAGGGTATTTGAGCTTACCAGGCCATATCTAGTTACGGGAAATGTCCATTAGTGAACTCCATGATTAACCAGTAGATACTGAGTAAGGAGTTTTTTTTTTTTTTTTCATATAAAACTATAAAACAATTTTATGCATAATCCAAATTGTACATGGCTCATATTTCTGCTTCTAAACAAATAGAAGCTCACACATGTACTACTTTAGTTTACCAAGTGGTTATACATACATTTTCTCATTGTTTGACAGAGACAAGTGAGATCAAGTTCTTTTCCACAGGAGGCAGACCAGACATTAGTCAGTACATGGATACTACATAGTGTAGCCTGAGACTTTAGATATGCAAAGGGTGTTAAAATGCAAGTACAACATATATTCCAAATTTTACCACAATTTTCTAGTTTTCCATTTTCTTACCCAAAAAAGCCTACAAAAACATTTTCCCCAAAGTAGAATAAAAATAATATTATAGTCATACTAACCAAGTACATGAGAGCCACCAGAAGCAAAATTCATTTTGAAGGTCCTCTGTGGTTACCTCTTCAGGACACCAGTACCAGCATGAATTTTTTTTCCTATTTTAGAGAAAATAATGTG